>NC_135397.1:18620702-18973047 GCF_051989625.1 Stigmatopora argus | reverse complement strand
AATGGTCCAATTCAAGTAAGTTATTCATTTGGCATCATTCGAAGTGATAGAAATTAAGTTTTAATGTAAATCATCATACTCGGCCAAAACATGCTTTTCAGCCCCTGAAAAGCACATTTTGGCCTTAAAAACTGAATATGTCCCCTGCAACCAAACGAACTGTCAGAGATACAAATCTACAATGGACATAGTGTAAAATGGTCCAATTCAAGTAAGTTATTCATTTGGCATCAATCGAAGTGATAGAAATCAAGTTTATAAGGAAAATTATCAAACTCGGCCAAAACGTGCTTTTCAGCCCCTGAAAAGCACATTTTGGCCATAAAAACTGAATATGTCCCCTGCAACCAAACGAACTGTCAGAGACAGAAATCTACAATGGACATAGTGTAAAATGGTCCAATTCAAGGAAATTATTCATTTGGCATCATTCGAAGGGATAGAAATCAAGTTTTAATGAAAATTATCATACTCGGCCAAAATATGCTTTTCAGCCTCTGAAAAGCACATTTTGGCCATAAAAACTGAAAATGTCCCCTGCAACCAAACGAACTGTCGGAGACACAAATCTACAATGGACATAGTGTAAAATGGTCCAATTCAAGTAAGTTATTCATTTGGCATCAATCGAAGTGATAGAAATCAAGTTTTAATGAAAATTATCAAACTCGGCCAAAACATGCTTTTCAGCCCGTGAAAAGCACATTTTGGCCATAAAAACTGAATATGTCCCCTGCAACCAAACGAACTGTCAGAGACACAAATCTACAATGGACATAGTGTAAAATGGTCCAATTCGAGTAAGTTATTCATTTGGCATCATTCGAAGTGATAGAAATCAAGTTTTAATGAAAATTATCATACTCGGCCAAAACATGCTTTTCAGCCCCTGAAAAGCACATTTTGGCCATAAAAACTGAAAATGTCCCCTGCAACCAAACGAACTGTCGGAGATACAAATCTACAATGGACATAGTGTAAAATGGTCCAATTCAAGTAAGTTATTCATTTGGCATCAATCGAAGTGATAGAAATCAAGTTTTAATGAAAATTATCAAACTCGGCCAAAACATGCTTTTCAGCCCCTGAAAAGCACATTTTGGCCATAAAAACTGAATATGTCCCCTGCAACCAAACGAACTGTCAGAGACACAAATCTACAATGGACATAGTGTAAAATGGTCCAATTCAAGTAAGTTATTCATTTGGCATCATTCGAAGTGATAGAAATTAAGTTTTAATGAAAATGATCATACTCGGCCAAAACATGCTTTTCAGCCCCTGAAAAGCACATTTTGGCCATAAAAACTGAATATGTTTCCTGCAACCAAACGAATGGTCAGAGACACAAATCTACAATGGACATAGTGTAAAATGGTCCAATTCAAGTAAGTTTTTCATTTGGCATCATTCGAAGTGATAGAAATTAAGTTTTAATGAAAATTATCATACTCGGCCAAAACATGCTTTTCAGCCACTGAAAAGCACATTTTGGCCATAAAAACTGAAAATGTCCCCTGCAACCAAACGAACTGTCGGAGATACAAATCTACAATGGACATAGTGTAAAATGGTCCAATTCAAGTAAGTTATTCATTTGGCATCATTCGAAGTGATAGAAATCAAGTTTTAATGAAAATTAACAAACTCGGCCAAAACGTGCTTTTCAGCCCCTGAAAAGCACATTTTGGCCATAAAAACTGAATATGTCCCCTGCAACCAAACGAACTGTCAGAGACAGAAATCTACAATGGACATAGTGTAAAATGGTCCAATTCAAGTAAATTATTCATTTGGCATCATTCGAAGGGATAGAAATCAAGTTTTAATGAAAATTATCATACTCGGCCAAAATATGCTTTTCAGCCTCTGAAAAGCACATTTTGGCCATAAAAACTGAAAATGTCCCCTGCAACCAAACGAACTGTCGGAGACACAAATCTACAATGGACATAGTGTAAAATGGTCCAATTCAAGTAAGTTATTCATTTGGCATCAATCGAAGTGATAGAAATCAAGTTTTAATGAAAATTATCAAACTCGGCCAAAACATGCTTTTCAGCCCGTGAAAAGCCTATTTTGGCCATAAAAACTGAATATGTCCCCTGCAACCAAACGAACTGTCAGAGACACAAATCTACAATGGACATAGTGTAAAATGGTCCAATTCAAGTAAGTTATTCATTTGGCATCATTCGAAGTGATAGAAATCAAGTTTTAATGAAAATTATCATACTCGGCCAAAACATGCTTTTCAGCCCCTGAAAAGCACATTTTGGCCATAAAAACTGAATATGTCCCCTGCAACCAAACGAACTGTCAGAGACACAAATCTACAATGGACATAGTGTAAAATGGTCCAATTCAAGTAAGTTATTCATTTGGCATCATTCGAAGTGATAGAAATTAAGTTTTAATGAAAATTAACATACTCGGCCAAAACATGCTTTTCAGCCCCTGAAAAGCACATTTTGGCCATAAAAACTGAATATGTTTCCTGCAACCAAACGAACGGTCAGAGACACAAATCTACAATGGACATAGTGTAAAATGGTCCAATTCAAGTAAGTTATTCATTTGGCATCATTCGAAGTGATAGAAATTAAGTTTTAATGAAAATTATCATACTCGGCCAAAACATGCTTTTCAGCCTCTGAAAAGCACATTTTGGCCATAAAAACTGAAAATGTCCCCTGCAACCAAACGAACTGTCGGAGACACAAATCTACAATGGACATAGTGTAAAATGGTCCAATTCGAGTAAGTTATTCATTTGGCATCATTCGAAGTGATAGAAATCAAGTTTTAATGAAAATTATCATACTCGGCCAAAACATGCTTTTCAGCCCCTGAAAAGCACATTTTGGCCATAAAAACTGAAAATGTCCCCTGCAACCAAACGAACTGTCGGAGATACAAATCTACAATGGACATAGTGTAAAATGGTCCAATTCAAGTAAGTTATTCATTTGGCATTATTCGAAGTGATAGAAATTAAGTTTTAATGTAAATTATCATACTCGGCCAAAACATGCTTTTCAGCCTCTGAAAAGCACATTTTGGCCATAAAAACTGAAAATGTCCCCTGCAACCAAACGAACTGTCGGAGACACAAATCTACAATGGACATAGTGTAAAATGGTCCAATTCAAGTAAGTTATTCATTTGGCATCAATCGAAGTGAAAGAAATCAAGTTTTAATGAAAATTATCAAACTCGGCCAAAACATGCTTTTCAGCCCCTGAAAAGCACATTTTGGCCATAAAAACTGAATATGTCCCCTGCAACCAAACGAACTGTCAGAGACACAAATCTACAATGGACATAGTGTAAAATGGTCCAATTCAAGTAAGTTATTCATTTGGCATCATTCGAAGTGATAGAAATCAAGTTTTAATGAAAATTATCATATTCGGCCAAAACATGCTTTTCAGCCCCTGAAAAGCACATTTTGGCCATAAAAACTGAATATGTCCCCTGCAACCAAACGAACTGTCAGAGACACAAATCTACAATGGACATAGTGTAAAATGGTCCAATTCGAGTAAGTTATTCATTTGGCATCATTCGAAGTGATAGAAATCAAGTTTTAATGAAAATTATCATACTCGGCCAAAACATGCTTTTCAGCCCCTGAAAAGCACATTTTGGCCATAAAAACTGAATATGTCCCCTGCAACCAAACGAACTGTCAGAGACACAAATCTACAATGGACATAGTGTAAAATGGTCCAATTCAAGTAAGTTATTCATTTGGCATCATTCGAAGTGATAGAAATTAAGTTTTAATGTAAATTATCATACTCGGCCAAAACATGCTTTTCAGCCTCTGAAAAGCACATTTTGGCCATAAAAACTGAAAATGTCCCCTGCAACCAAACGAACTGTCAGAGACAGAAATCTACAATGGACATAGTGTAAAATGGTCCAATTCAAGTAAATTATTCATTTGGCATCATTCGAAGGGATAGAAATCAAGTTTTAATGAAAATTATCATACTCGGCCAAAATATGCTTTTCAGCCTCTGAAAAGCACATTTTGGCCATAAAAACTGAAAATGTCCCCTGCAACCAAACGAACTGTCGGAGACACAAATCTACAATGGACATAGTGTAAAATGGTCCAATTCAAGTAAGTTATTCATTTGTTATCAATCGAAGTGATAGAAATCAAGTTTTAATGAAAATTATCAAACTCGGCCAAAACATGCTTTTCAGCCCGTGAAAAGCACATTTTGGCCATAAAAACTGAATATGTCCCCTGCAACCAAACGAACTGTCAGAGACACAAATCTACAATGGACATAGTGTAAAATGGTCCAATTCAAGTAACTTATTCATTTGGCATCATTCGAAGTGATAGAAATCAAGTTTTAATGAAAATTATCATACTCGGCCAAAACATGCTTTTCAGCCCCTGAAAAGCACATTTTGGCCTTAAAAACTGAATATGTCCCCTGCAACCAAACGAACTGTCAGAGATACAAATCTACAATGGACATAGTGTAAAATGGTCCAATTCAAGTAAGTTATTCATTTGGCATCAATCGAAGTGATAGAAATCAAGTTTTAATGAAAATTATCAAACTCGGCCAAAACGTGCTTTTCAGCCCCTGAAAAGCACATTTTGGCCATAAAAACTGAATATGTCCCCTGCAACCAAACGAACTGTCAGAGACAGAAATCTACAATGGACATAGTGTAAAATGGTCCAATTCAAGGAAATTATTCATTTGGCATCATTCGAAGGGATAGAAATCAAGTTTTAATGAAAATTATCATACTCGGCCAAAATATGCTTTTCAGCCTCTGAAAAGCACATTTTGGCCATAAAAACTGAAAATGTCCCCTGCAACCAAACGAACTGTCGGAGACACAAATCTACAATGGACATAGTGTAAAATGGTCCAATTCAAGTAAGTTATTCATTTGGCATCAATCGAAGTGATAGAAATCAAGTTTTAATGAAAATTATCAAACTCGGCCAAAACATGCTTTTCAGCCCGTGAAAAGCACATTTTGGCCATAAAAACTGAATATGTCCCCTGCAACCAAACGAACTGTCAGAGACACAAATCTACAATGGACATAGTGTAAAATGGTCCAATTCAAGTAAGTTATTCATTTGGCATCATTCGAAGTGATAGAAATCAAGTTTTAATGAAAATTATCATACTCGGCCAAAACATGCTTTTCAGCCCCTGAAAAGCACATTTTGGCCATAAAAACTGAATATGTTTCCTGCAACCAAACGAACGGTCAGAGACACAAATCTACAATGGACATAGTGTAAAATGGTCCAATTCAAGTAAGTTATTCATTTGGCATCATTCGAAGTGATAGAAATTAAGTTTTAATGAAAATTATCATACTCGCCCAAAACATGCTTTTCAGCCCCTGAAAAGCACATTTTGGCCATAAAAACTGAATATGTCCCCTGCAACCAAACGAACTGTCAGAGACACAAATCTACAATGGACATAGTGTAAAATGGTCCAATTCAAGTAAGTTATTCATTTGGCATCATTCGAAGTGATAGAAATTAAGTTTTAATGTAAATTATCATACTCGGCCAAAACATGCTTTTCAGCCTCTGAAAAGCACATTTTGGCCATAAAAACTGAAAATGTCCCCTGCAACCAAACGAACTGTCAGAGACAGAAATCTACAATGGACATAGTGTAAAATGGTCCAATTCAAGTAAATTATTCATTTGGCATCATTCGAAGGGATAGAAATCAAGTTTTAATGAAAATTATCATACTCGGCCAAAATATGCTTTTCAGCCTCTGAAAAGCACATTTTGGCCATAAAAACTGAAAATGTCCCCTGCAACCAAACGAACTGTCGGAGACACAAATCTACAATGGACATAGTGTAAAATGGTCCAATTCAAGTAAGTTATTCATTTGGCATCAATCGAAGTGATAGAAATCAAGTTTTAATGAAAATTATCAAACTCGGCCAAAACATGCTTTTCAGCCCGTGAAAAGCACATTTTGGCCATAAAAACTGAATATGTCCCCTGCAACCAAAAGAAAACTGTCAGAGACACAAATCTACAATGGACATAGTGTAAAATGGTCCAATTCAAGTAAGTTATTCATTTGGCATCATTCGAAGTGATAGAAATCAAGTTTTAATGAAAATTATCATACTCGGCCAAAACATGCTTTTCAGCCCCTGAAAAGCACATTTTGGCCATAAAAACTGAATATGTCCCCTGCAACCAAACGAACTGTCAGAGACACAAATCTACAATGGACATAGTGTAAAATGGTCCAATTCAAGTAAGTTATTCATTTGGCATCATTCGAAGTGATAGAAATTAAGTTTTAATGAAAATGATCATACTCGGCCAAAACATGCTTTTCAGCCCCTGAAAAGCACATTTTGGCCATAAAAACTGAATATGTTTCCTGCAACCAAACGAATGGTCAGAGACACAAATCTACAATGGACATAGTGTAAAATGGTCCAATTCAAGTAAGTTATTCATTTGGCATCATTCGAAGTGATAGAAATTAAGTTTTAATGAAAATTATCATACTCGGCCAAAACATGCTTTTCAGCCACTGAAAAGCACATTTTGGCCATAAAAACTGAAAATGTCCCCTGCAACCAAACGAACTGTCGGAGATACAAATCTACAATGGACATAGTGTAAAATGGTCCAATTCAAGTAAGTTATTCATTTGGCATCATTCGAAGTGATAGAAATTAAGTTTTAATGAAAATTATCATACTCGCCCAAAACATGCTTTTCAGCCCCTGAAAAGCACATTTTGGCCATAAAAACTGAATATGTCCCCTGCAACCAAACGAACTGTCAGAGACACAAATCTACAATGGACATAGTGTAAAATGGTCCAATTCAAGTAAGTTATTCATTTGGCATCATTCGAAGTGATAGAAATTAAGTTTTAATGTAAATTATCATACTCGGCCAAAACATGCTTTTCAGCCTCTGAAAAGCACATTTTGGCCATAAAAACTGAAAATGTCCCCTGCAACCAAACGAACTGTCAGAGACAGAAATCTACAATGGACATAGTGTAAAATGGTCCAATTCAAGTAAATTATTCATTTGGCATCATTCGAAGGGATAGAAATCAAGTTTTAATGAAAATTATCATACTCGGCCAAAATATGCTTTTCAGCCTCTGAAAAGCACATTTTGGCCATAAAAACTGAAAATGTCCCCTGCAACCAAACGAACTGTCGGAGACACAAATCTACAATGGACATAGTGTAAAATGGTCCAATTCAAGTAAGTTATTCATTTGGCATCAATCGAAGTGATAGAAATCAAGTTTTAATGAAAATTATCAAACTCGGCCAAAACATGCTTTTCAGCCCGTGAAAAGCACATTTTGGCCATAAAAACTGAATATGTCCCCTGCAACCAAAAGAAAACTGTCAGAGACACAAATCTACAATGGACATAGTGTAAAATGGTCCAATTCAAGTAAGTTATTCATTTGGCATCATTCGAAGTGATAGAAATCAAGTTTTAATGAAAATTATCATACTCGGCCAAAACATGCTTTTCAGCCCCTGAAAAGCACATTTTGGCCATAAAAACTGAATATGTCCCCTGCAACCAAACGAACTGTCAGAGACACAAATCTACAATGGACATAGTGTAAAATGGTCCAATTCAAGTAAGTTATTCATTTGGCATCATTCGAAGTGATAGAAATTAAGTTTTAATGAAAATGATCATACTCGGCCAAAACATGCTTTTCAGCCCCTGAAAAGCACATTTTGGCCATAAAAACTGAATATGTTTCCTGCAACCAAACGAATGGTCAGAGACACAAATCTACAATGGACATAGTGTAAAATGGTCCAATTCAAGTAAGTTATTCATTTGGCATCATTCGAAGTGATAGAAATTAAGTTTTAATGAAAATTATCATACTCGGCCAAAACATGCTTTTCAGCCACTGAAAAGCACATTTTGGCCATAAAAACTGAAAATGTCCCCTGCAACCAAACGAACTGTCGGAGATACAAATCTACAATGGACATAGTGTAAAATGGTCCAATTCAAGTAAGTTATTCATTTGGCATCATTCGAAGTGATAGAAATCAAGTTTTAATGAAAATTATCAAACTCGGCCAAAACGTGCTTTTCAGCCCCTGAAAAGCACATTTTGGCCATAAAAACTGAATATGTCCCCTGCAACCAAACGAACTGTCAGAGACAGAAATCTACAATGGACATAGTGTAAAATGGTCCAATTCAAGTAAATTATTCATTTGGCATCATTCGAAGGGATAGAAATCAAGTTTTAATGAAAATTATCATACTCGGCCAAAATATGCTTTTCAGCCTCTGAAAAGCACATTTTGGCCATAAAAACTGAAAATTTCCCCTGCAACCAAACGAACTGTCGGAGACACAAATCTACAATGGACAGAGTGTAAAATGGTCCAATTCAAGTAAGTTATTCATTTGGCATCAATCGAAGTGATAGAAATCAAGTTTTAATGAAAATTATCAAACTCGGCCAAAACGTGCTTTTCAGCCCCTGAAAAGCACATTTTGGCCATAAAAACTGAAAATGTCCCCTGCAACCAAACGAACTGTCGGAGATACAAATCTACAATGGACATAGTGTAAAATGGTCCAATTCAAGTAAGTTATTCATTTGGCATCATTCGAAGTGATAGAAATCAAGTTTTAATGAAAATTATCAAACTCGGCCAAAACGTGCTTTTCAGCCCCTGAAAAGCACATTTTGGCCATAAAAACTGAATATGTCCCCTGCAACCAAACGAACTGTCAGAGACAGAAATCTACAATGGACATAGTGTAAAATGGTCCAATTCAAGTAAATTATTCATTTGGCATCATTCGAAGGGATAGAAATCAAGTTTTAATGAAAATTATCATACTCGGCCAAAATATGCTTTTCAGCCTCTGAAAAGCACATTTTGGCCATAAAAACTGAAAATTTCCCCTGCAACCAAACGAACTGTCGGAGACACAAATCTACAATGGACAGAGTGTAAAATGGTCCAATTCAAGTAAGTTATTCATTTGGCATCAATCGAAGTGATAGAAATCAAGTTTTAATGAAAATTATCATACTCGGCCAAAACATGCTTTTCAGCCCCTGAAAAGCACATTTTGGCCATAAAAACTGAATATGTCCCCTGCAACCAAACGAACTGTCAGAGACACAAATCTACAATGGACATAGTGTAAAATGGTCCAATTCAAGTAAGTTATTCATTTGGCATCATTCGAAGTGATAGAAATTAAGTTTTAATGAAAATTATCATACTCGGCCAAAACATGCTTTTCAGCCCCTGAAAAGCACATTTTGGCCATAAAAACTGAATATGTTTCCTGCAACCAAACGAACGGTCAGAGACACAAATCTACAATGGACATAGTGTAAAATGGTCCAATTCAAGTAAGTTATTCATTTGGCATCATTCGAAGTGATAGAAATTAAGTTTTAATGAAAATTATCATACTCGGCCAAAACATGCTTTTCAGCCTCTGAAAAGCACATTTTGGCCATAAAAACTGAAAATGTCCCCTGCAACCAAACGAACTGTCGGAGACACAAATCTACAATGGACATAGTGTAAAATGGTCCAATTCGAGTAAGTTATTCATTTGGCATCATTCGAAGAGATAGAAATCAAGTTTTAATGAAAATTATCATACTCGGCCAAAACATGCTTTTCAGCCCCTGAAAAGCACATTTTGGCCATAAAAACTGAAAATGTCCCCTGCAACCAAACGAACTGTCGGAGATACAAATCTACAATGGACATAGTGTAAAATGGTCCAATTCAAGTAAGTTATTCATTTGGCATTATTCGAAGTGAAAGAAATCAAGTTTTAATGAAAATTATCAAACTCGGCCAAAACATGCTTTTCAGCCCCTGAAAAGCACATTTTGGCCATAAAAACTGAATATGTCCCCTGCAACCAAACGAACTGTCAGAGACACAAATCTACAATGGACATAGTGTAAAATGGTCCAATTCAAGTAAGTTATTCATTTGGCATCATTCGAAGTGATAGAAATCAAGTTTTAATGAAAATTATCATATTCGGCCAAAACATGCTTTTCAGCCCCTGAAAAGCACATTTTGGCCATAAAAACTGAATATGTCCCCTGCAACCAAACGAACTGTCAGAGACACAAATCTACAATGGACATAGTGTAAAATGGTCCAATTCGAGTAAGTTATTCATTTGGCATCATTCGAAGTGATAGAAATCAAGTTTTAATGAAAATTATCATACTCGGCCAAAACATGCTTTTCAGCCCCTGAAAAGCACATTTTGGCCATAAAAACTGAATATGTCCCCTGCAACCAAACGAACTGTCAGAGACACAAATCTACAATGGACATAGTGTAAAATGGTCCAATTCAAGTAAGTTATTCATTTGGCATCATTCGAAGTGATAGAAATTAAGTTTTAATGTAAATTATCATACTCGGCCAAAACATGCTTTTCAGCCTCTGAAAAGCACATTTTGGCCATAAAAACTGAAAATGTCCCCTGCAACCAAACGAACTGTCAGAGACAGAAATCTACAATGGACATAGTGTAAAATGGTCCAATTCTAGTAAATTATTCATTTGGCATCATTCGAAGGGATAGAAATCAAGTTTTAATGAAAATTATCATACTCGGCCAAAATATGCTTTTCAGCCTCTGAAAAGCACATTTTGGCCATAAAAACTGAAAATGTCCCCTGCAACCAAACGAACTGTCGGAGACACAAATCTACAATGGACATAGTGTAAAATGGTCCAATTCAAGTAAGTTATTCATTTGTTATCAATCGAAGTGATAGAAATCAAGTTTTAATGAAAATTATCAAACTCGGCCAAAACATGCTTTTCAGCCCGTGAAAAGCACATTTTGGCCATAAAAACTGAATATGTCCCCTGCAACCAAACGAACTGTCAGAGACACAAATCTACAATGGACATAGTGTAAAATGGTCCAATTCGAGTAAGTTATTCATTTGGCATCATTCGAAGTGATAGAAATCAAGTTTTAATGAAAATTATCATACTCGGCCAAAACATGCTTTTCAGCCCCTGAAAAGCACATTTTGGCCATAAAAACTGAATATGTCCCCTGCAACCAAACGAACTGTCAGAGACACAAATCTACAATGGACATAGTGTAAAATGGTCCAATTCAAGTAAGTTATTCATTTGGCATCATTCGAAGTGATAGAAATTAAGTTTTAATGTAAATTATCATACTCGGCCAAAACATGCTTTTCAGCCTCTGAAAAGCACATTTTGGCCATAAAAACTGAAAATGTCCCCTGCAACCAAACGAACTGTCAGAGACAGAAATCTACAATGGACATAGTGTAAAATGGTCCAATTCTAGTAAATTATTCATTTGGCATCATTCGAAGGGATAGAAATCAAGTTTTAATGAAAATTATCATACTCGGCCAAAATATGCTTTTCAGCCTCTGAAAAGCACATTTTGGCCATAAAAACTGAAAATGTCCCCTGCAACCAAACGAACTGTCGGAGACACAAATCTACAATGGACATAGTGTAAAATGGTCCAATTCAAGTAAGTTATTCATTTGTTATCAATCGAAGTGATAGAAATCAAGTTTTAATGAAAATTATCAAACTCGGCCAAAACATGCTTTTCAGCCCGTGAAAAGCACATTTTGGCCATAAAAACTGAATATGTCCCCTGCAACCAAACGAACTGTCAGAGACACAAATCTACAATGGACATAGTGTAAAATGGTCCAATTCAAGTAACTTATTCATTTGGCATCATTCGAAGTGATAGAAATCAAGTTTTAATGAAAATTATCATACTCGGCCAAAACATGCTTTTCAGCCCCTGAAAAGCACATTTTGGCCTTAAAAACTGAATATGTCCCCTGCAACCAAACGAACTGTCAGAGATACAAATCTACAATGGACATAGTGTAAAATGGTCCAATTCAAGTAAGTTATTCATTTGGCATCAATCGAAGTGATAGAAATCAAGTTTTAATGAAAATTATCAAACTCGGCCAAAACGTGCTTTTCAGCCCCTGAAAAGCACATTTTGGCCATAAAAACTGAATATGTCCCCTGCAACCAAACGAACTGTCAGAGACAGAAATCTACAATGGACATAGTGTAAAATGGTCCAATTCAAGGAAATTATTCATTTGGCATCATTCGAAGGGATAGAAATCAAGTTTTAATGAAAATTATCATACTCGGCCAAAATATGCTTTTCAGCCTCTGAAAAGCACATTTTGGCCATAAAAACTGAAAATGTCCCCTGCAACCAAACGAACTGTCGGAGACACAAATCTACAATGGACATAGTGTAAAATGGTCCAATTCAAGTAAGTTATTCATTTGGCATCAATCGAAGTGATAGAAATCAAGTTTTAATGAAAATTATCAAACTCGGCCAAAACATGCTTTTCAGCCCGTGAAAAGCACATTTTGGCCATAAAAACTGAATATGTCCCCTGCAACCAAACGAACTGTCAGAGACACAAATTGTTGGAATAATGATTCAAACCTTTTAAATCATTATTAGTAATATTTAATTAAAAAAGGAAAAACATCTTTCAACAAACTCTGCTTACAACACATATAGAATATTCCATAATAATTCTAACATTCCCTCCTTTTACTATATGTTTGTTATTCATTTTATGACAAATTCAAAATGAGAGGGATATCACCGTTGGCTGTTTTAATTTTACCCGCTTAGGCTCTACTCGTTCGGCAGGTCTGAAAATCAGAAAATAAGATCATTTTCGTCCAATCCATCCTCGTAATTACCATGCTCCTGGAATTCACTGTTAGTGTCAGCACTTCAGTAGGAGATATAATTCATGCAATTTGGAATTTGTAGGGGCAATCGCAGTGGTTATAAGTCGGCTCATCAAAGATCTTAAGCAGGGAATAATACAACACCCACATAATGTCAAAATCGTAGCAAAAAGGGCTACCACAAATTAGGCCAAATCATTATTAGTGAGGCCACAAATCTGTCAGCGGACATTATTCTACTCCAGGATGCTTTTTCATCTTGCGGTTTAGGGTCTGCAGGCCATCGTTGGCCCTGGTGTGGGACCCAGTGGGGGGCGTATTGTTGAGTGCAACATTTTCAAACGTTGCATACGCCCCCTGCTCCTTCAAGAAGCATTTCAACCGCTGCACGATCCTGGAACGCCGTCAGACTAGTGGCTGCCAGTTGTTCCTTTATCGCCACAAATCCCTGTTCAGTATAATTTCCAAGTTTTTGGACATTGTGATGCAGGTAATTTATCCAATCAACATTTTTGTTTGGAGTAATTAAAAGAAAAATATACTCCCAACCTGCTGCGATCTGATTAGCCAACTTATACTCATCCTCGTGGATGCCAATCGCATCAATGTATGTCGGATCACCCTCTCGACGCCGTCGCGAGGGGCCCGCCATCATACCTGATTTCTGTGCGGCCAATTGTATCTCCTCTACTGTAGATGGAAAAACAGACACTGGTAATAGCAGTGAGACCAAGGCCCAAAGTCCTGCTGTCATTTTGGCAGGAGTCGTATAATTTGTTTTGACCCCACCACCACCATAGGTCAGAACGTGGAATCAGGGGTGTAGTCTGTTTTAGGACGTGGGCACACCACGTCACATTTATCGCTCCCAGTGCCGGTCCGTGCCCTGTGAGGACTAAGCAGGTAAAATGATTAAACGCGACATGTGTTGAAAAGTTAGGCTTGTCCTTTGCTGCCGTTGTAACTGGGTAGACATTATTCCATTTCATACATTTTGGGCTTACATCTTTTGTCAATATCAATTCTTTGAAAAACGATACAGTATGTACAGATATTACAGTCTGGCAAAATTCGATTCAATCCAAGATCAATATATGAGTACAGTTCAATGAGCCTTTATGCCACAATAATTGGTATAAATTATTGTAATAAATATTGGTATAATTCTAATTATAAATTATTTCCTCTTTTGTGTAACACTTCTAAACAGAACTTGTAGTATGAGACCTTTATATAACACTAAAAATTTTGCATTATCTCCTTTACACAATCAGGGGTAATTTGCGCGGGTACTACTCTTAAGAGAGGTCGGCCCCCCATACATGTTATACAGGTTTGATACAGGTTTGATTTATAATAGCTGCATTTTCCATCAACAATAACCAATTATTTCTTACCGCCTCCCGTTTGGGAACTCCCCGTTGCAGAAATGAATTCTCTGGTCATCTCAGATTTTAATTTTACTATGGCGGATCCGGGTGTTTCCATCTCCGACGACCTTCTTACCCATGGACTTAGGAAAAACGTCAGACAAAGATTCACAAGTTAATTTGTCAGTCTGAATTATGATTTGTAATGCCCCACCGTATGGGTTAATTTTATCGAAGGCCTGATGGTTTTTTGCACACGTGTGTCATCCAAGCTTGCCAATCTAGACCAGTTTCTGCAACAAGGTTTCCCCAATCTGTTTTAGGATTATGTACCACACATATTCCATGTGTATCCCTTGAAATGGATACGTAGCTTTTGTAGCTTGACATAAGGGGGAATCGCCCGTGTTTTTGCCATATATCTGCATATAGATTGAATATATAACCTCCCCCTTTTTTGAGGCATGAAATTTACCATGACTCAAAATGGCAGCCCTCCCAGATAAGTCTTTTGTTTTTGTTTAGTCCCCCAGGTTCCCAAAATTCCCCATTGCAGAAATCAAAAAATTTCATTTGGCGAAATTCTTTTCTTTTTGTTTCTGTCCTACTCTGCCACCGCCGTCCTTGAAAGGCTTATCAGCGATTTCAGAAATATTCCACCTTGATATTAGAATATTGATATATCTTGGTGGCTAGCCAATTGAAACACAAAAGACAGACACTCATCCACGCTGGCACTCATAATCAAGAAATTTAGAGTGCTCCCCCAATCATCAAAATTGATGCCTGAAGAAACTAGATAATTAATGTATTAGATTCACATGCCACATATCTAAAAATAGAAATTTGTTCAATAACGGAAAAGTTGTGACCCATTGAAACACACACACACCCCCTTTCAATGTTATCGAATTTTGCCCATTCTAGTCAACCCATCTACTTAAAGCATTTCTCCAAGGTTGATATTTTATAATTTGGAGCTGTTATTTTTAAAACATAGACATTATTTCACTTGTTTCACACCATGGAAGGCCCTACCTGAATTTAGATTTTTTTGTTTGTTTGTAGATATTCCCCTTTATCTAAGCTTGTTATTGCCCATCGTTATCACCGTAACATTCAGGTGTATTAACCCCATAATTGCAATGCAGTAAGTTTTGGCACAAATCTACAATGGACATAGTGTAAAATGGTCCAATTCGAGTAAGTTATTCATTTGGCATCATTCGAAGTGATAGAAATCAAGTTTTAATGAAAATTATCATACTCGGCCAAAACATGCTTTTCAGCCCCTGAAAAGCACATTTTGGCCATAAAAACTGAATATGTCCCCTGCAACCAAACGAACTGTCAGAGACACAAATCTACAATGGACATAGTGTAAAATGGTCCAATTCAAGTAAGTTATTCATTTGGCATCATTCGAAGTGATAGAAATTAAGTTTTAATGTAAATTATCATACTCGGCCAAAACATGCTTTTCAGCCTCTGAAAAGCACATTTTGGCCATAAAAACTGAAAATGTCCCCTGCAACCAAACGAACTGTCAGAGACAGAAATCTACAATGGACATAGTGTAAAATGGTCCAATTCAAGTAAATTATTCATTTGGCATCATTCGAAGGGATAGAAATCAAGTTTTAATGAAAATTATCATACTCGGCCAAAATATGCTTTTCAGCCTCTGAAAAGCACATTTTGGCCATAAAAACTGAAAATGTCCCCTGCAACCAAACGAACTGTCGGAGACACAAATCTACAATGGACATAGTGTAAAATGGTCCAATTCGAGTAAGTTATTCATTTGGCATCATTCGAAGTGATAGAAATCAAGTTTTAATGAAAATTATCATACTCGGCCAAAACATGCTTTTCAGCCCCTGAAAAGCACATTTTGGCCATAAAAACTGAAAATGTCCCCTGCAACCAAACGAACTGTCGGAGATACAAATCTACAATGGACATAGTGTAAAATGGTCCAATTCAAGTAAGTTATTCATTTGGCATCATTCGAAGTGATAGAAATTAAGTTTTAATGTAAATTATCATACTCGGCCAAAACATGCTTTTCAGCCTCTGAAAAGCACATTTTGGCCATAAAAACTGAAAATGTCCCCTGCAACCAAACGAACTGTCGGAGACACAAATCTACAATGGACATAGTGTAAAATGGTCCAATTCAAGTAAGTTATTCATTTGGCATCATTCGAAGTGATAGAAATTAAGTTTTAATGAAAATTATCATACTCGGCCAAAACATGCTTTTCAGCCTCTGAAAAGCACATTTTGGCCATAAAAACTGAAAATGTCCCCTGCAACCAAACGAACTGTCGGAGACACAAATCTACAATGGGCATAGTGTAAAATGGTCCAATTCAAGTAAGTTATTCATTTGGCATCATTCGAAGTGATAGAAATCAAGTTTTAATGAAAATTATCATACTCGGCCAAAACATGCTTTTTAGCCCCTGAAAAGCACATTTTGGCCATAAAAACTGAATATGTCCCCTGCAACCAAACGAACTGTCAGAGACACAAATCTACAATGGACATAGTGTAAAATGGTCCAATTCAAGTAAGTTATTCATTTGGCATCATTCGAAGTGATAGAAATTAAGTTTTAATGAAAATTATCATACTCGGCCAAAACATGCTTTTCAGCCTCTGAAAAGCACATTTTGGCCATAAAAACTGAAAATGTCCCCTGCAACCAAACGAACTGTCGGAGATACAAATCTACAATGGACATAGTGTAAAATGGTCCAATTCAAGTAAGTTATTCATTTGGCATCATTCGAAGTGATAGAAATCAAGTTTTAATGAAAATTATCATACTCGGCCAAAACATGCTTTTCAGCCCCTGAAAAGCACATTTTGGCCATAAAAACTGAATATGTCCCCTGCAACCAAACGAACTGTCAGAGACACAAATCTACAATGGACATAGTGTAAAATGGTCCAATTCAAGTAAGTTATTCATTTGGCATCATTCGAAGAGATAGAAATTAAGTTTTAATGAAAATTATCATACTCGGCCAAAACATGCTTTTCAGCCTCTGAAAAGCACATTTTGGCCATAAAAACTGAAAATGTCCCCTGCAACCAAACGAACTGTCGGAGACACAAATCTACAATGGACATAGTGTAAAATGGTCCAATTCGAGTAAGTTATTCATTTGGCATCATTCGAAGTGATAGAAATCAAGTTTTAATGAAAATTATCATACTCGGCCAAAACATGCTTTTCAGCCCCTGAAAAGCACATTTTGGCCATAAAAACTGAATATGTCCCCTGCAACCAAACGAACTGTCAGAGACACCAATCTACAATGGACATAGTGTAAAATGGTCCAATTCAAGTAAGTTATTCATTTGGCATCATTCGAAGTGATAGAAATTAAGTTTTAATGTAAATTATCATACTCGGCCAAAACATGCTTTTCAGCCTCTGAAAAGCACATTTTGGCCATAAAAACTGAAAATGTCCCCTGCAACCAAACGAACTGTCAGAGACAGAAATCTACAATGGACATAGTGTAAAATGGTCCAATTCAAGTAAATTATTCATTTGGCATCATTCGAAGGGATAGAAATCAAGTTTTAATGAAAATTATCATACTCGGCCAAAATATGCTTTTCAGCCTCTGAAAAGCACTTTTTGGCCATAAAAACTGAAAATGTCCCCTGCAACCAAACGAACTGTCAGAGACACAAATCTACAATGGACATAGTGTAAAATGGTCCAATTCAAGTAAGTTATTCATTTGGCATCAATCGAAGTGATAGAAATCAAGTTTTAATGAAAATTATCAAACTCGGCCAAAACATGCTTTTCAGCCCGTGAAAAGCACATTTTGGCCATAAAAACTGAATATGTCCCCTGCAACCAAAAGAAAACTGTCAGAGACACAAATCTACAATGGACATAGTGTAAAATGGTCCAATTCAAGTAAGTTATTCATTTGGCATCATTCGAAGTGATAGAAATCAAGTTTTAATGAAAATTATCATACTCGGCCAAAACATGCTTTTCAGCCCCTGAAAAGCACATTTTGGCCATAAAAACTGAATATGTCCCCTGCAACCAAACGAACTGTCAGAGACACAAATCTACAATGGACATAGTGTAAAATGGTCCAATTCAAGTAAGTTATTCATTTGGCATCATTCGAAGTGATAGAAATTAAGTTTTAATGAAAATGATCATACTCGGCCAAAACATGCTTTTCAGCCCCTGAAAAGCACATTTTGGCCATAAAAACTGAATATGTTTCCTGCAACCAAACGAATGGTCAGAGACACAAATCTACAATGGACATAGTGTAAAATGGTCCAATTCAAGTAAGTTATTCATTTGGCATCATTCGAAGTGATAGAAATTAAGTTTTAATGAAAATTATCATACTCGGCCAAAACATGCTTTTCAGCCACTGAAAAGCACATTTTGGCCATAAAAACTGAAAATGTCCCCTGCAACCAAACGAACTGTCGGAGATACAAATCTACAATGGACATAGTGTAAAATGGTCCAATTCAAGTAAGTTATTCATTTGGCATCATTCGAAGTGATAGAAATCAAGTTTTAATGAAAATTATCAAACTCGGCCAAAACGTGCTTTTCAGCCCCTGAAAAGCACATTTTGGCCATAAAAACTGAATATGTCCCCTGCAACCAAACGAACTGTCAGAGACAGAAATCTACAATGGACATAGTGTAAAATGGTCCAATTCAAGTAAATTATTCATTTGGCATCATTCGAAGGGATAGAAATCAAGTTTTAATGAAAATTATCATACTCGGCCAAAATATGCTTTTCAGCCTCTGAAAAGCACATTTTGGCCATAAAAACTGAAAATTTCCCCTGCAACCAAACGAACTGTCGGAGACACAAATCTACAATGGACAGAGTGTAAAATGGTCCAATTCAAGTAAGTTATTCATTTGGCATCAATCGAAGTGATAGAAATCAAGTTTTAATGAAAATTATCAAACTCGGCCAAAACATGCTTTTCAGCCCGTGAAAAGCCTATTTTGGCCATAAAAACTGAATATGTCCCCTGCAACCAAACGAACTGTCAGAGACACAAATCTACAATGGACATAGTGTAAAATGGTCCAATTCAAGTAAGTTATTCATTTGGCATCATTCGAAGTGATAGAAATCAAGTTTTAATGAAAATTATCATACTCGGCCAAAACATGCTTTTCAGCCCCTGAAAAGCACATTTTGGCCATAAAAACTGAATATGTCCCCTGCAACCAAACGAACTGTCAGAGACACAAATCTACAATGGACATAGTGTAAAATGGTCCAATTCAAGTAAGTTATTCATTTGGCATCATTCGAAGTGATAGAAATTAAGTTTTAATGAAAATTATCATACTCGGCCAAAACATGCTTTTCAGCCCCTGAAAAGCACATTTTGGCCATAAAAACTGAATATGTTTCCTGCAACCAAACGAACGGTCAGAGACACAAATCTACAATGGACATAGTGTAAAATGGTCCAATTCAAGTAAGTTATTCATTTGGCATCATTCGAAGTGATAGAAATTAAGTTTTAATGAAAATTATCATACTCGGCCAAAACATGCTTTTCAGCCTCTGAAAAGCACATTTTGGCCATAAAAACTGAAAATGTCCCCTGCAACCAAACGAACTGTCGGAGACACAAATCTACAATGGACATAGTGTAAAATGGTCCAATTCGAGTAAGTTATTCATTTGGCATCATTCGAAGAGATAGAAATCAAGTTTTAATGAAAATTATCATACTCGGCCAAAACATGCTTTTCAGCCCCTGAAAAGCACATTTTGGCCATAAAAACTGAAAATGTCCCCTGCAACCAAACGAACTGTCGGAGATACAAATCTACAATGGACATAGTGTAAAATGGTCCAATTCAAGTAAGTTATTCATTTGGCATTATTCGAAGTGATAGAAATTAAGTTTTAATGTAAATTATCACACTCGGCCAAAACATGCTTTTCAGCCTCTGAAAAGCACATTTTGGCCATAAAAACTGAAAATGTCCCCTGCAACCAAACGAACTGTCGGAGACACAAATCTACAATGGACATAGTGTAAAATGGTCCAATTCAAGTAAGTTATTCATTTGGCATCAATCGAAGTGAAAGAAATCAAGTTTTAATGAAAATTATCAAACTCGGCCAAAACATGCTTTTCAGCCCCTGAAAAGCACATTTTGGCCATAAAAACTGAATATGTCCCCTGCAACCAAACGAACTGTCAGAGACACAAATCTACAATGGACATAGTGTAAAATGGTCCAATTCAAGTAAGTTATTCATTTGGCATCATTCGAAGTGATAGAAATCAAGTTTTAATGAAAATTATCATATTCGGCCAAAACATGCTTTTCAGCCCCTGAAAAGCACATTTTGGCCATAAAAACTAAATATGTCCCCTGCAACCAAACGAACTGTCAGAGACACAAATCTACAATGGACATAGTGTAAAATGGTCCAATTCGAGTAAGTTATTCATTTGGCATCATTCGAAGTGATAGAAATCAAGTTTTAATGAAAATTATCATACTCGGCCAAAACATGCTTTTCAGCCCCTGAAAAGCACATTTTGGCCATAAAAACTGAATATGTCCCCTGCAACCAAACGAACTGTCAGAGACACAAATCTACAATGGACATAGTGTAAAATGGTCCAATTCAAGTAAGTTATTCATTTGGCATCATTCGAAGTGATAGAAATTAAGTTTTAATGTAAATTATCATACTCGGCCAAAACATGCTTTTCAGCCTCTGAAAAGCACATTTTGGCCATAAAAACTGAAAATGTCCCCTGCAACCAAACGAACTGTCAGAGACAGAAATCTACAATGGACATAGTGTAAAATGGTCCAATTCTAGTAAATTATTCATTTGGCATCATTCGAAGGGATAGAAATCAAGTTTTAATGAAAATTATCATACTCGGCCAAAATATGCTTTTCAGCCTCTGAAAAGCACATTTTGGCCATAAAAACTGAAAATGTCCCCTGCAACCAAACGAACTGTCGGAGACACAAATCTACAATGGACATAGTGTAAAATGGTCCAATTCAAGTAAGTTATTCATTTGTTATCAATCGAAGTGATAGAAATCAAGTTTTAATGAAAATTATCAAACTCGGCCAAAACATGCTTTTCAGCCCGTGAAAAGCACATTTTGGCCATAAAAACTGAATATGTCCCCTGCAACCAAACGAACTGTCAGAGACACAAATCTACAATGGACATAGTGTAAAATGGTCCAATTCAAGTAACTTATTCATTTGGCATCATTCGAAGTGATAGAAATCAAGTTTTAATGAAAATTATCATACTCGGCCAAAACATGCTTTTCAGCCCCTGAAAAGCACATTTTGGCCTTAAAAACTGAATATGTCCCCTGCAACCAAACGAACTGTCAGAGATACAAATCTACAATGGACATAGTGTAAAATGGTCCAATTCAAGTAAGTTATTCATTTGGCATCAATCGAAGTGATAGAAATCAAGTTTTAATGAAAATTATCAAACTCGGCCAAAACGTGCTTTTCAGCCCCTGAAAAGCACATTTTGGCCATAAAAACTGAATATGTCCCCTGCAACCAAACGAACTGTCAGAGACAGAAATCTACAATGGACATAGTGTAAAATGGTCCAATTCAAGGAAATTATTCATTTGGCATCATTCGAAGGGATAGAAATCAAGTTTTAATGAAAATTATCATACTCGGCCAAAATATGCTTTTCAGCCTCTGAAAAGCACATTTTGGCCATAAAAACTGAAAATGTCCCCTGCAACCAAACGAACTGTCGGAGACACAAATCTACAATGGACATAGTGTAAAATGGTCCAATTCAAGTAAGTTATTCATTTGGCATCAATCGAAGTGATAGAAATCAAGTTTTAATGAAAATTATCAAACTCGGCCAAAACATGCTTTTCAGCCCGTGAAAAGCACATTTTGGCCATAAAAACTGAATATGTCCCCTGCAACCAAACGAACTGTCAGAGACACAAATCTACAATGGACATAGTGTAAAATGGTCCAATTCAAGTAAGTTATTCATTTGGCATCATTCGAAGTGATAGAAATCAAGTTTTAATGAAAATTATCATACTCGGCCAAAACATGCTTTTCAGCCCCTGAAAAGCACATTTTGGCCATAAAAACTGAATATGTTTCCTGCAACCAAACGAACGGTCAGAGACACAAATCTACAATGGACATAGTGTAAAATGGTCCAATTCAAGTAAGTTATTCATTTGGCATCGTTCGAAGTGATAGAAATTAAGTTTTAATGAAAATTATCATACTCGCCCAAAACATGCTTTTCAGCCTCTGAAAAGCACATTTTGGCCATAAAAACTGAAAATGTCCCCTGCAACCAAACGAACTGTCGGAGACACAAATCTACAATGGACATAGTGTAAAATGGTCCAATTCGAGTAAGTTATTCATTTGGCATCATTTGAAGTGATAGAAATCAAGTTTTAATGAAAATTATCATACTCGGCCAAAACATGCTTTTCAGCCCCTGAAAAGCACATTTTGGCCATAAAAACTGAATATGTCCCCTGCAACCAAACGAACTGTCAGAGACACAAATCTACAATGGACATAGTGTAAAATGGTCCAATTCAAGTAAGTTATTCATTTGGCATCATTCGAAGTGATAGAAATTAAGTTTTAATGTAAATTATCATACTCGGCCAAAACATGCTTTTCAGCCTCTGAAAAGCACATTTTGGCCATAAAAACTGAAAATGTCCCCTGCAACCAAACGAACTGTCAGAGACAGAAATCTACAATGGACATAGTGTAAAATGGTCCAATTCAAGTAAATTATTCATTTGGCATCATTCGAAGGGATAGAAATCAAGTTTTAATGAAAATTATCATACTCGGCCAAAATATGCTTTTCAGCCTCTGAAAAGCACATTTTGGCCATAAAAACTGAAAATGTCCCCTGCAACCAAACGAACTGTCGGAGACACAAATCTACAATGGACATAGTGTAAAATGGTCCAATTCGAGTAAGTTATTCATTTGGCATCATTCGAAGTGATAGAAATCAAGTTTTAATGAAAATTATCATACTCGGCCAAAACATGCTTTTCAGCCCCTGAAAAGCACATTTTGGCCATAAAAACTGAAAATGTCCCCTGCAACCAAACGAACTGTCGGAGATACAAATCTACAATGGACATAGTGTAAAATGGTCCAATTCAAGTAAGTTATTCATTTGGCATCATTCGAAGTGATAGAAATTAAGTTTTAATGTAAATTATCATACTCGGCCAAAACATGCTTTTCAGCCTCTGAAAAGCACATTTTGGCCATAAAAACTGAAAATGTCCCCTGCAACCAAACGAACTGTCGGAGACACAAATCTACAATGGACATAGTGTAAAATGGTCCAATTCAAGTAAGTTATTCATTTGGCATCATTCGAAGTGATAGAAATCAAGTTTTAATGAAAATTATCATACTCGGCCAAAATATGCTTTTCAGCCTCTGAAAAGCACATTTTGGCCATAAAAACTGAAAATGTCCCCTGCAACCAAACGAACTGTCGGAGACACAAATCTACAATGGACATAGTGTAAAATGGTCCAATTCAAGTAAGTTATTCATTTGGCATCAATCGAAGTGATAGAAATCAAGTTTTAATGAAAATTATCAAACTCGGCCAAAACATGCTTTTCAGCCCGTGAAAAGCACATTTTGGCCATAAAAACTGAATATGTCCCCTGCAACCAAACGAACTGTCAGAGACACAAATCTACAATGGACATAGTGTAAAATGGTCCAATTCAAGTAAGTTATTCATTTGGCATCATTCGAAGTGATAGAAATCAAGTTTTAATGAAAATTATCATACTCGGCCAAAACATGCTTTTCAGCCCCTGAAAAGCACATTTTGGCCATAAAAACTGAATATGTTTCCTGCAACCAAACGAACGGTCAGAGACACAAATCTACAATGGACATAGTGTAAAATGGTCCAATTCAAGTAAGTTATTCATTTGGCATCGTTCGAAGTGATAGAAATTAAGTTTTAATGAAAATTATCATACTCGCCCAAAACATGCTTTTCAGCCTCTGAAAAGCACATTTTGGCCATAAAAACTGAAAATGTCCCCTGCAACCAAACGAACTGTCGGAGACACAAATCTACAATGGACATAGTGTAAAATGGTCCAATTCGAGTAAGTTATTCATTTGGCATCATTTGAAGTGATAGAAATCAAGTTTTAATGAAAATTATCATACTCGGCCAAAACATGCTTTTCAGCCCCTGAAAAGCACATTTTGGCCATAAAAACTGAATATGTCCCCTGCAACCAAACGAACTGTCAGAGACACAAATCTACAATGGACATAGTGTAAAATGGTCCAATTCAAGTAAGTTATTCATTTGGCATCATTCGAAGTGATAGAAATTAAGTTTTAATGTAAATTATCATACTCGGCCAAAACATGCTTTTCAGCCTCTGAAAAGCACATTTTGGCCATAAAAACTGAAAATGTCCCCTGCAACCAAACGAACTGTCAGAGACAGAAATCTACAATGGACATAGTGTAAAATGGTCCAATTCAAGTAAATTATTCATTTGGCATCATTCGAAGGGATATAAATCAAGTTTTAATGAAAATTATCATACTCGGCCAAAATATGCTTTTCAGCCTCTGAAAAGCACATTTTGGCCATAAAAACTGAAAATGTCCCCTGCAACCAAACGAACTGTCGGAGACACAAATCTACAATGGACATAGTGTAAAATGGTCCAATTCGAGTAAGTTATTCATTTGGCATCATTCGAAGTGATAGAAATCAAGTTTTAATGAAAATTATCATACTCGGCCAAAACATGCTTTTCAGCCCCTGAAAAGCACATTTTGGCCATAAAAACTGAAAATGTCCCCTGCAACCAAACGAACTGTCGGAGATACAAATCTACAATGGACATAGTGTAAAATGGTCCAATTCAAGTAAGTTATTCATTTGGCATCATTCGAAGTGATAGAAATTAAGTTTTAATGTAAATTATCATACTCGGCCAAAACATGCTTTTCAGCCTCTGAAAAGCACATTTTGGCCATAAAAACTGAAAATGTCCCCTGCAACCAAACGAACTGTCAGAGACAGAAATCTACAATGGACATAGTGTAAAATGGTCCAATTCTAGTAAATTATTCATTTGGCATCATTCGAAGGGATAGAAATCAAGTTTTAATGAAAATTATCATACTCGGCCAAAATATGCTTTTCAGCCTCTGAAAAGCACATTTTGGCCATAAAAACTGAAAATGTCCCCTGCAACCAAACGAACTGTCGGAGACACAAATCTACAATGGACATAGTGTAAAATGGTCCAATTCAAGTAAGTTATTCATTTGTTATCAATCGAAGTGATAGAAATCAAGTTTTAATGAAAATTATCAAACTCGGCCAAAACATGCTTTTCAGCCCGTGAAAAGCACATTTTGGCCATAAAAACTGAATATGTCCCCTGCAACCAAACGAACTGTCAGAGACACAAATCTACAATGGACATAGTGTAAAATGGTCCAATTCAAGTAACTTATTCATTTGGCATCATTCGAAGTGATAGAAATCAAGTTTTAATGAAAATTATCATACTCGGCCAAAACATGCTTTTCAGCCCCTGAAAAGCACATTTTGGCCTTAAAAACTGAATATGTCCCCTGCAACCAAACGAACTGTCAGAGATACAAATCTACAATGGACATAGTGTAAAATGGTCCAATTCAAGTAAGTTATTCATTTGGCATCAATCGAAGTGATAGAAATCAAGTTTTAATGAAAATTATCAAACTCGGCCAAAACGTGCTTTTCAGCCCCTGAAAAGCACATTTTGGCCATAAAAACTGAATATGTCCCCTGCAACCAAACGAACTGTCAGAGACAGAAATCTACAATGGACATAGTGTAAAATGGTCCAATTCAAGGAAATTATTCATTTGGCATCATTCGAAGGGATAGAAATCAAGTTTTAATGAAAATTATCATACTCGGCCAAAATATGCTTTTCAGCCTCTGAAAAGCACATTTTGGCCATAAAAACTGAAAATGTCCCCTGCAACCAAACGAACTGTCGGAGACACAAATCTACAATGGACATAGTGTAAAATGGTCCAATTCAAGTAAGTTATTCATTTGGCATCAATCGAAGTGATAGAAATCAAGTTTTAATGAAAATTATCAAACTCGGCCAAAACATGCTTTTCAGCCCGTGAAAAGCACATTTTGGCCATAAAAACTGAATATGTCCCCTGCAACCAAACGAACTGTCAGAGACACAAATCTACAATGGACATAGTGTAAAATGGTCCAATTCAAGTAAGTTATTCATTTGGCATCATTCGAAGTGATAGAAATCAAGTTTTAATGAAAATTATCATACTCGGCCAAAACATGCTTTTCAGCCCCTGAAAAGCACATTTTGGCCATAAAAACTGAATATGTTTCCTGCAACCAAACGAACGGTCAGAGACACAAATCTACAATGGACATAGTGTAAAATGGTCCAATTCAAGTAAGTTATTCATTTGGCATCGTTCGAAGTGATAGAAATTAAGTTTTAATGAAAATTATCATACTCGCCCAAAACATGCTTTTCAGCCTCTGAAAAGCACATTTTGGCCATAAAAACTGAAAATGTCCCCTGCAACCAAACGAACTGTCGGAGACACAAATCTACAATGGACATAGTGTAAAATGGTCCAATTCGAGTAAGTTATTCATTTGGCATCATTTGAAGTGATAGAAATCAAGTTTTAATGAAAATTATCATACTCGGCCAAAACATGCTTTTCAGCCCCTGAAAAGCACATTTTGGCCATAAAAACTGAATATGTCCCCTGCAACCAAACGAACTGTCAGAGACACAAATCTACAATGGACATAGTGTAAAATGGTCCAATTCAAGTAAGTTATTCATTTGGCATCATTCGAAGTGATAGAAATTAAGTTTTAATGTAAATTATCATACTCGGCCAAAACATGCTTTTCAGCCTCTGAAAAGCACATTTTGGCCATAAAAACTGAAAATGTCCCCTGCAACCAAACGAACTGTCAGAGACAGAAATCTACAATGGACATAGTGTAAAATGGTCCAATTCAAGTAAATTATTCATTTGGCATCATTCGAAGGGATAGAAATCAAGTTTTAATGAAAATTATCATACTCGGCCAAAATATGCTTTTCAGCCTCTGAAAAGCACATTTTGGCCATAAAAACTGAAAATGTCCCCTGCAACCAAACGAACTGTCGGAGACACAAATCTACAATGGACATAGTGTAAAATGGTCCAATTCGAGTAAGTTATTCATTTGGCATCATTCGAAGTGATAGAAATCAAGTTTTAATGAAAATTATCATACTCGGCCAAAACATGCTTTTCAGCCCCTGAAAAGCACATTTTGGCCATAAAAACTGAAAATGTCCCCTGCAACCAAACGAACTGTCGGAGATACAAATCTACAATGGACATAGTGTAAAATGGTCCAATTCAAGTAAGTTATTCATTTGGCATCATTCGAAGTGATAGAAATTAAGTTTTAATGTAAATTATCATACTCGGCCAAAACATGCTTTTCAGCCTCTGAAAAGCACATTTTGGCCATAAAAACTGAAAATGTCCCCTGCAACCAAACGAACTGTCGGAGACACAAATCTACAATGGACATAGTGTAAAATGGTCCAATTCAAGTAAGTTATTCATTTGGCATCATTCGAAGTGATAGAAATCAAGTTTTAATGAAAATTATCATACTCGGCCAAAATATGCTTTTCAGCCTCTGAAAAGCACATTTTGGCCATAAAAACTGAAAATGTCCCCTGCAACCAAACGAACTGTCGGAGACACAAATCTACAATGGACATAGTGTAAAATGGTCCAATTCAAGTAAGTTATTCATTTGGCATCAATCGAAGTGATAGAAATCAAGTTTTAATGAAAATTATCAAACTCGGCCAAAACATGCTTTTCAGCCCGTGAAAAGCACATTTTGGCCATAAAAACTGAATATGTCCCCTGCAACCAAACGAACTGTCAGAGACACAAATCTACAATGGACATAGTGTAAAATGGTCCAATTCAAGTAAGTTATTCATTTGGCATCATTCGAAGTGATAGAAATCAAGTTTTAATGAAAATTATCATACTCGGCCAAAACATGCTTTTCAGCCCCTGAAAAGCACATTTTGGCCATAAAAACTGAATATGTTTCCTGCAACCAAACGAACGGTCAGAGACACAAATCTACAATGGACATAGTGTAAAATGGTCCAATTCAAGTAAGTTATTCATTTGGCATCGTTCGAAGTGATAGAAATTAAGTTTTAATGAAAATTATCATACTCGCCCAAAACATGCTTTTCAGCCTCTGAAAAGCACATTTTGGCCATAAAAACTGAAAATGTCCCCTGCAACCAAACGAACTGTCGGAGACACAAATCTACAATGGACATAGTGTAAAATGGTCCAATTCGAGTAAGTTATTCATTTGGCATCATTTGAAGTGATAGAAATCAAGTTTTAATGAAAATTATCATACTCGGCCAAAACATGCTTTTCAGCCCCTGAAAAGCACATTTTGGCCATAAAAACTGAATATGTCCCCTGCAACCAAACGAACTGTCAGAGACACAAATCTACAATGGACATAGTGTAAAATGGTCCAATTCAAGTAAGTTATTCATTTGGCATCATTCGAAGTGATAGAAATTAAGTTTTAATGTAAATTATCATACTCGGCCAAAACATGCTTTTCAGCCTCTGAAAAGCACATTTTGGCCATAAAAACTGAAAATGTCCCCTGCAACCAAACGAACTGTCAGAGACAGAAATCTACAATGGACATAGTGTAAAATGGTCCAATTCAAGTAAATTATTCATTTGGCATCATTCGAAGGGATAGAAATCAAGTTTTAATGAAAATTATCATACTCGGCCAAAATATGCTTTTCAGCCTCTGAAAAGCACATTTTGGCCATAAAAACTGAAAATGTCCCCTGCAACCAAACGAACTGTCGGAGACACAAATCTACAATGGACATAGTGTAAAATGGTCCAATTCGAGTAAGTTATTCATTTGGCATCATTCGAAGTGATAGAAATCAAGTTTTAATGAAAATTATCATACTCGGCCAAAACATGCTTTTCAGCCCCTGAAAAGCACATTTTGGCCATAAAAACTGAAAATGTCCCCTGCAACCAAACGAACTGTCGGAGATACAAATCTACAATGGACATAGTGTAAAATGGTCCAATTCAAGTAAGTTATTCATTTGGCATCATTCGAAGTGATAGAAATTAAGTTTTAATGTAAATTATCATACTCGGCCAAAACATGCTTTTCAGCCTCTGAAAAGCACATTTTGGCCATAAAAACTGAAAATGTCCCCTGCAACCAAACGAACTGTCGGAGACACAAATCTACAATGGACATAGTGTAAAATGGTCCAATTCAAGTAAGTTATTCATTTGGCATCATTCGAAGTGATAGAAATTAAGTTTTAATGAAAATTATCATACTCGGCCAAAACATGCTTTTCAGCCTCTGAAAAGCACATTTTGGCCATAAAAACTGAAAATGTCCCCTGCAACCAAACGAACTGTCGGAGACACAAATCTACAATGGGCATAGTGTAAAATGGTCCAATTCAAGTAAGTTATTCATTTGGCATCATTCGAAGTGATAGAAATCAAGTTTTAATGAAAATTATCATACTCGGCCAAAACATGCTTTTTAGCCCCTGAAAAGCACATTTTGGCCATAAAAACTGAATATGTCCCCTGCAACCAAACGAACTGTCAGAGACACAAATCTACAATGGACATAGTGTAAAATGGTCCAATTCAAGTAAGTTATTCATTTGGCATCATTCGAAGTGATAGAAATTAAGTTTTAATGAAAATTATCATACTCGGCCAAAACATGCTTTTCAGCCTCTGAAAAGCACATTTTGGCCATAAAAACTGAAAATGTCCCCTGCAACCAAACGAACTGTCGGAGATACAAATCTACAATGGACATAGTGTAAAATGGTCCAATTCAAGTAAGTTATTCATTTGGCATCATTCGAAGTGATAGAAATCAAGTTTTAATGAAAATTATCATACTCGGCCAAAACATGCTTTTCAGCCCCTGAAAAGCACATTTTGGCCATAAAAACTGAATATGTCCCCTGCAACCAAACGAACTGTCAGAGACACAAATCTACAATGGACATAGTGTAAAATGGTCCAATTCAAGTAAGTTATTCATTTGGCATCATTCGAAGAGATAGAAATTAAGTTTTAATGAAAATTATCATACTCGGCCAAAACATGCTTTTCAGCCTCTGAAAAGCACATTTTGGCCATAAAAACTGAAAATGTCCCCTGCAACCAAACGAACTGTCGGAGACACAAATCTACAATGGACATAGTGTAAAATGGTCCAATTCGAGTAAGTTATTCATTTGGCATCATTCGAAGTGATAGAAATCAAGTTTTAATGAAAATTATCATACTCGGCCAAAACATGCTTTTCAGCCCCTGAAAAGCACATTTTGGCCATAAAAACTGAATATGTCCCCTGCAACCAAACGAACTGTCAGAGACACCAATCTACAATGGACATAGTGTAAAATGGTCCAATTCAAGTAAGTTATTCATTTGGCATCATTCGAAGTGATAGAAATTAAGTTTTAATGTAAATTATCATACTCGGCCAAAACATGCTTTTCAGCCTCTGAAAAGCACATTTTGGCCATAAAAACTGAAAATGTCCCCTGCAACCAAACGAACTGTCAGAGACAGAAATCTACAATGGACATAGTGTAAAATGGTCCAATTCAAGTAAATTATTCATTTGGCATCATTCGAAGGGATAGAAATCAAGTTTTAATGAAAATTATCATACTCGGCCAAAATATGCTTTTCAGCCTCTGAAAAGCACATTTTGGCCATAAAAACTGAAAATGTCCCCTGCAACCAAACGAACTGTCAGAGACAGAAATCTACAATGGACATAGTGTAAAATGGTCCAATTCAAGTAAATTATTCATTTGGCATCATTCGAAGGGATAGAAACCAAGTTTTAATGAAAATTATCATACTCGGCCAAAATATGCTTTTCAGCCTCTGAAAAGCACATTTTGGCCATAAAAACTGAAAATGTCCCGTGCAACCAAACGAACTGTCGGAGACACAAATCTACAATGGACATAGTGTAAAATGGTCCAATTCGAGTAAGTTATTCATTTGGCATCATTCGAAGTGATAGAAATCAAGTTTTAATGAAAATTATCATACTCGGCCAAAACATGCTTTTCAGCCCCTGAAAAGCACATTTTGGCCATAAAAACTGAAAATGTCCCCTGCAACCAAACGAACTGTCGGAGATACAAATCTACAATGGACATAGTGTAAAATGGTCCAATTCAAGTAAGTTATTCATTTGGCATCATTCGAAGTGATAGAAATTAAGTTTTAATGTAAATTATCATACTCGGCCAAAACATGCTTTTCAGCCTCTGAAAAGCACATTTTGGCCATAAAAACTGAAAATGTCCCCTGCAACCAAACGAACTGTCGGAGACACAAATCTACAATGGACATAGTGTAAAATGGTCCAATTCAAGTAAGTTATTCATTTGGCATCATTCGAAGTGATAGAAATTAAGTTTTAATGAAAATTATCATACTCGGCCAAAACATGCTTTTCAGCCTCTGAAAAGCACATTTTGGCCATAAAAACTGAAAATGTCCCCTGCAACCAAACGAACTGTCGGAGACACAAATCTACAATGGGCATAGTGTAAAATGGTCCAATTCAAGTAAGTTATTCATTTGGCATCATTCGAAGTGATAGAAATCAAGTTTTAATGAAAATTATCATACTCGGCCAAAACATGCTTTTCAGCCCCTGAAAAGCACATTTTGGCCATAAAAACTGAATATGTCCCCTGCAACCAAACGAACTGTCAGAGACACAAATCTACAATGGACATAGTGTAAAATGGTCCAATTCAAGTAAGTTATTCATTTGGCATCATTCGAAGTGATAGAAATTAAGTTTTAATGAAAATTATCATACTCGGCCAAAACATGCTTTTCAGCCTCTGAAAAGCACATTTTGGCCATAAAAACTGAAAATGTCCCCTGCAACCAAACGAACTGTCGGAGATACAAATCTACAATGGACATAGTGTGAAATGGTCCAATTCAAGTAAGTTATTCATTTGGCATCATTCGAAGTGATAGAAATCAAGTTTTAATGAAAATTATCATACTCGGCCAAAACATGCTTTTCAGCCCCTGAAAAGCACATTTTGGCCATAAAAACTGAATATGTCCCCTGCAACCAAACGAACTGTCAGAGACACAAATCTACAATGGACATAGTGTAAAATGGTCCAATTCAAGTAAGTTATTCATTTGGCATCATTCGAAGAGATAGAAATTAAGTTTTAATGAAAATTATCATACTCGGCCAAAACATGCTTTTCAGCCTCTGAAAAGCACATTTTGGCAATAAAAACTGAAAATGTCCCCTGCAACCAAACGAACTGTCGGAGACACAAATCTACAATGGGCATAGTGTAAAATGGTCCAATTCAAGTAAGTTATTCATTTGGCATCATTCGAAGTGATAGAAATCAAGTTTTAATGAAAATTATCATACTCGGCCAAAACATGCTTTTCAGCCCCTGAAAAGCACATTTTGGCCATAAAAACTGAATATGTCCCCTGCAACCAAACGAACTGTCAGAGACACAAATCTACAATGGACATAGTGTAAAATGGTCCAATTCAAGTAAGTTATTCATTTGGCATCATTCGAAGTGATAGAAATTAAGTTTTAATGAAAATTATCATACTCGGCCAAAACATGCTTTTCAGCCTCTGAAAAGCACATTTTGGCCATAAAAACTGAAAATGTCCCCTGCAACCAAACGAACTGTCGGAGATACAAATCTACAATGGACATAGTGTGAAATGGTCCAATTCAAGTAAGTTATTCATTTGGCATCATTCGAAGTGATAGAAATCAAGTTTTAATGAAAATTATCATACTCGGCCAAAACATGCTTTTCAGCCCCTGAAAAGCACATTTTGGCCATAAAAACTGAATATGTCCCCTGCAACCAAACGAACTGTCAGAGACACAAATCTACAATGGACATAGTGTAAAATGGTCCAATTCAAGTAAGTTATTCATTTGGCATCATTCGAAGAGATAGAAATTAAGTTTTAATGAAAATTATCATACTCGGCCAAAACATGCTTTTCAGCCTCTGAAAAGCACATTTTGGCCATAAAAACTGAAAATGTCCCCTGCAACCAAACGAACTGTCGGAGACACAAATCTACAATGGACATAGTGTAAAATGGTCCAATTCGAGTAAGTTATTCATTTGGCATCATTCGAAGTGATAGAAATCAAGTTTTAATGAAAATTATCATACTCGGCCAAAACATGCTTTTCAGCCCCTGAAAAGCACATTTTGGCCATAAAAACTGAATATGTCCCCTGCAACCAAACGAACTGTCAGAGACACAAATCTACAATGGACATAGTGTAAAATGGTCCAATTCAAGTAAGTTATTCATTTGGCATCATTCGAAGTGATAGAAATTAAGTTTTAATGTAAATTATCATACTCGGCCAAAACATGCTTTTCAGCCTCTGAAAAGCACATTTTGGCCATAAAAACTGAAAATGTCCCCTGCAACCAAACGAACTGTCAGAGACAGAAATCTACAATGGACATAGTGTAAAATGGTCCAATTCAAGTAAATTATTCATTTGGCATCATTCGAAGGGATAGAAATCAAGTTTTAATGAAAATTATCATACTCGGCCAAAATATGCTTTTCAGCCTCTGAAAAGCACATTTTGGCCATAAAAACTGAAAATGTCCCCTGCAACCAAACGAACTGTCAGAGACACAAATCTACAATGGACATAGTGTAAAATGGTCCAATTCGAGTAAGTTATTCATTTGGCATCATTCGAAGTGATAGAAATCAAGTTTTAATGAAAATTATCATACTCGGCCAAAACATGCTTTTCAGCCCCTGAAAAGCACATTTTGGCCATAAAAACTGAAAATGTCCCTGCAACCAAACGAACTGTCGGAGATACAAATCTACAATGGACATAGTGTAAAATGGTCCAATTCAAGTAAGTTATTCATTTGGCATCATTCGAAGTGATAGAAATTAAGTTTTAATGTAAATTATCATACTCGGCCAAAACATGCTTTTCAGCCTCTGAAAAGCACATTTTGGCCATAAAAACTGAAAATGTCCCCTGCAACCAAACGAACTGTCAGAGACAGAAATCTACAATGGACATAGTGTAAAATGGTCCAATTCAAGTAAATTATTCATTTGGCATCATTCGAAGGGATAGAAATCAAGTTTTAATGAAAATTATCATACTCGGCCAAAATATGCTTTTCAGCCTCTGAAAAGCACATTTTGGCCATAAAAACTGAAAATGTCCCCTGCAACCAAACGAACTGTCGGAGACACAAATCTACAATGGACATAGTGTAAAATGGTCCAATTCGAGTAAGTTATTCATTTGGCATCATTCGAAGTGATAGAAATCAAGTTTTAATGAAAATTATCATATTCGGCCAAAACATGCTTTTCAGCCCCTGAAAAGCACATTTTGGCCATAAAAACTGAATATGTCCCCTGCAACCAAACGAACTGTCAGAGACACAAATCTACAATGGACATAGTGTAAAATGGTCAAATTCAAGTCAGTTATTCATTTGGCATCATTCAAATGGATAGAAATCAAGTTTTAATGAAAATTATACTCATCCAAAACATGCTTTTCAGCCCCTGAGAAGCACATTTTGGCCATAAAAACTGAAAATGTCCCCTGCAACCAAACGAACTGTCGGAGACACAAATCTACAATGGACATAGTGTAAAATGGTCCAATTCAAGTAAGTTATTCATTTGGCATCATTCGAAGTGATAGAAATCAAGTTTTAATGAAAATTATCATACTCGGCCAAAACATGCTTTTCAGCCCCTGAAAAGCACATTTTGGCCATAAAAACTGAATATGTCCCCTGCAACCAAACGAACTGTCAGAGACACAAATCTACAATGGACATAGTGTAAAATGGTCCAATTCAAGTAAGTTATTCATTTGGCATCATTCGAAGTGATAGAAATTAAGTTTTAATGAAAATTATCATACTCGGCCAAAACATGCTTTTCAGCCTCTGAAAAGCACATTTTGGCCATAAAAACTGAAAATGTCACCTGCAACCAAACGAACTGTCGGAGACACAAATCTACAATGGGCATAGTGTAAAATGGTCCAATTCAAGTAAGTTATTCATTTGGCATCATTCGAAGTGATAGAAATCAAGTTTTAATGAAAATTATCATACTCGGCCAAAACATGCTTTTCAGCCCCTGAAAAGCACATTTTGGCCATAAAAACTGAATATGTCCCCTGCAACCAAACGAACTGTCAGAGACACAAATCTACAATGGACATAGTGTAAAATGGTCCAATTCAAGTAAGTTATTCATTTGGCATCATTCGAAGTGATAGAAATTAAGTTTTAATGAAAATTATCATACTCGGCCAAAACATGCTTTTCAGCCTCTGAAAAGCACATTTTGGCCATAAAAACTGAAAATGTCCCCTGCAACCAAACGAACTGTCGGAGACACAAATCTACAATGGACATAGTGTAAAATGGTCCAATTCAAGTAAGTTATTCATTTGGCATCATTCGATGTGATAGAAATCAAGTTTTAATGATAATTATCATACTCGGCCAAAACATGCTTTTCAGCCCCTGAAAAGCACATTTTGGCCATAAAAACTGAATATGTCCCCTGCAACCAAACGAACTGTCAGAGACACAAATCTACAATGGACATAGTGTAAAATGGTCCATTTCAAGTAAGTTATTCATTTGGCATCATTCGAAGTGATAGAAATTAAGTTTTAATGTAAATTATCATACTCGGCCAAAACATGCTTTTCAGCCCCTGAAAAGCACATTTTGGCCATAAAAACTGAAAATGTCCCCTGCAACCAAACGAACTGTCAGAGACAGAAATCTACAATGGACATAGTGTAAAATGGTCCAATTCAAGTAAATTATTCATTTGGCATCATTCGAAGGGATAGAAATCAAGTTTTAATGAAAATTATCATACTCGGCCAAAATATGCTTTTCAGCCTCTGAAAAGCACATTTTGGCCATAAAAACTGAAAATGTCCCCTGCAACCAAACGAACTGTCGGAGACACAAATCTACAATGGACATAGTGTAAAATGGTCCAATTCGAGTAAGTTATTCATTTGGCATCATTCGAAGTGATAGAAATCAAGTTTTAATGCAAATTATCATACTCGGCCAAAACATGCTTTTCAGCCCCTGAAAAGCACATTTTGGCCATAAAAACTGAAAATGTCCCCTGCAACCAAACAAACTGTCGGAGATACAAATCTACAATGGACATAGTGTAAAATGGTCCAATTCAAGTAAGTTATTCATTTGGCATCATTCGAAGTGATAGAAATTAAGTTTTAATGTAAATTATCATACTTGGCCAAAACATGCTTTTCAGCCTCTGAAATGCACATTTTGGCCATAAAAACTGAAAATGTCCCCTGCAACCAAACGAACTGTCGGAGACAGAAATCTACAATGGACATAGTGTAAAATGGTCCAATTCAAGTAAATTATTCATTTGGCATCATTCGAAGGGATAGAAATCAAGTTTTAATGAAAATTATCATACTCGGCCAAAATATGCTTTTCAGCCTCTGAAAAGCACATTTTGGCCATAAAAACTGAAAATGTCCCCTGCAACCAAACGAACTGTCGGAGACACAAATCTACAATGGACATAGTGTAAAATGGTCCAATTCGAGTAAGTTATTCATTTGGCATCATTCGAAGTGATAGAAATCAAGTTTTAATGCAAATTATCATACTCGGCCAAAACATGCTTTTCAGCCCCTGAAAAGCACATTTTGGCCATAAAAACTGAAAATGTCCCCTGCAACCAAACAAACTGTCGGAGATACAAATCTACAATGGACATAGTGTAAAATGGTCCAATTCAAGTAAGTTATTCATTTGGCATCATTCGAAGTGATAGAAATTAAGTTTTAATGTAAATTATCATACTTGGCCAAAACATGCTTTTCAGCCTCTGAAATGCACATTTTGGCCATAAAAACTGAAAATGTCCCCTGCAACCAAACGAACTGTCGGAGACACAAATCTACAATGGACATAGTGTAAAATGGTCCAATTCAAGTAAGTTATTCATTTGGCATCATTCGAAGTGATAGAAATCAAGTTTTAATGAAAATTATCATATTCGGCCAAAACATGCTTTTCAGCCCCTGAAAAGCACATTTTGGCCATAAAAACTGAATATGTCCCCTGCAACCAAACGAACTGTCAGAGACACAAATCTACAATGGACATAGTGTAAAATGGTCCAATTCAAGTAAGTTATTCATTTGGCATCATTCGAAGTGATAGAAATCAAGTTTTAATGAAAATTATCATATTCGGCCAAAACATGCTTTTCAGCCCCTGAAAAGCACATTTTGGCCATAAAAACTGAATATGTCCCCTGCAACCAAACGAACTGTCAGAGACACAAATCTACAATGGACATAGTGTAAAATGGTCAAATTCAAGTCAGTTATTCATTTGGCATCATTCAAATGGATAGAAATCAAGTTTTAATGAAAATTATACTCATCCAAAACATGCTTTTCAGCCCCTGAGAAGCACATTTTGGCCATAAAAACTGAAAATGTCCCCTGCAACCAAACGAACTGTCGGAGACACAAATCTACAATGGACATAGTGTAAAATGGTCCAATTCAAGTAAGTTATTCATTTGGCATCATTCGAAGTGATAGAAATCAAGTTTTAATGAAAATTATCATACTCGGCCAAAACATGCTTTTCAGCCCCTGAAAAGCACATTTTGGCCATAAAAACTGAATATGTCCCCTGCAACCAAACGAACTGTCAGAGACACAAATCTACAATGGACATAGTGTAAAATGGTCCAATTCAAGTAAGTTATTCATTTGGCATCATTCGAAGTGATAGAAATTAAGTTTTAATGAAAATTATCATACTCGGCCAAAACATGCTTTTCAGCCTCTGAAAAGCACATTTTGGCCATAAAAACTGAAAATGTCACCTGCAACCAAACGAACTGTCGGAGACACAAATCTACAATGGGCATAGTGTAAAATGGTCCAATTCAAGTAAGTTATTCATTTGGCATCATTCGAAGTGATAGAAATCAAGTTTTAATGAAAATTATCATACTCGGCCAAAACATGCTTTTCAGCCCCTGAAAAGCACATTTTGGCCATAAAAACTGAATATGTCCCCTGCAACCAAACGAACTGTCAGAGACACAAATCTACAATGGACATAGTGTAAAATGGTCCAATTCAAGTAAGTTATTCATTTGGCATCATTCGAAGTGATAGAAATTAAGTTTTAATGAAAATTATCATACTCGGCCAAAACATGCTTTTCAGCCTCTGAAAAGCACATTTTGGCCATAAAAACTGAAAATGTCCCCTGCAACCAAACGAACTGTCGGAGACACAAATCTACAATGGACATAGTGTAAAATGGTCGAATTCAAGTAAGTTATTCATTTGGCATCATTCGATGTGATAGAAATCAAGTTTTAATGATAATTATCATACTCGGCCAAAACATGCTTTTCAGCCCCTGAAAAGCACATTTTGGCCATAAAAACTGAATATGTCCCCTGCAACCAAACGAACTGTCAGAGACACAAATCTACAATGGACATAGTGTAAAATGGTCCATTTCAAGTAAGTTATTCATTTGGCATCATTCGAAGTGATAGAAATTAAGTTTTAATGAAAATTATCACACTCGGCCAAAACATGCTTTTCAGCCTCTGAAAAGCACATTTTGGCCATAAAAACTGAAAATGTCCCCTGCAACCAAACGAACTGTCGGAGACACAAATCTACAATGGGCATAGTGTAAAATGGTCCAATTCAAGTAAGTTATTCATTTGGCATAAATCGAAGTGATAGAAATCAAGTTTTAATGAAAATTATCAAACTCGGCCAAAACGTGCTTTTCAGCCCCTGAAAAGCACATTTTGGCCATAAAAACTGAATATGTCCCCTGCAACCAAACGAACTGTCAGAGACAGAAATCTACAATGGACATAGTGTAAAATGGTCCAATTCAAGTAAATTATTCATTTGGCATCATTCGAAGTGATAGAAATCAAGTTTTAATGAAAATTATCATACTCGGCCAAAACATGCTTTTCAGCCCCTGAAAAGCACATTTTGGCCATAAAAACTGAAAATGTCCCCTGCAACCAAACGAACTGTCGGAGATACAAATTACAATGGACATAGTGTAAAATGGTCCAATTCAAGTAAGTTATTCATTTGGCATCATTCGAAGTGATAGAAATTAAGTTTTAATGTAAATTATCATACTCGGCCAAAACATGCTTTTCAGCCTCTGAAAAGCACATTTTGGCCATAAAAACTGAAAATGTCCCCTGCAACCAAACGAACTGTCGGAGACACAAATCTACAATGGACATAGTGTAAAATGGTCCAATTCAAGTAAGTTATTCATTTGGCATCATTCGAAGTGATAGAAATTAAGTTTTAATGAAAATTATCATACTCGGCCAAAACATGCTTTTCAGCCTCTGAAAAGCACATTTTGGCCATAAAAACTGAAAATGTCCCCTGCAACCAAACGAACTCTCGGAGACACAAATCTACAATGGGCATAGTGTAAAATGGTCCAATTCAAGTAAGTTATTCATTTGGCATCATTCGAAGTGATAGAAATCAAGTTTTAATGAAAATTATCATACTCGGCCAAAACATGCTTTTCAGCCCCTGAAAAGCACATTTTGGCCATAAAAACTGAATATGTCCCCTGCAACCAAACGAACTGTCAGAGACACAAATCTACAATGGACATAGTGTAAAATGGTCCAATTCAAGTAAGTTATTCATTTGGCATCATTCGAAGAGATAGAAATTAAGTTTTAATGAAAATTATCATACTCGGCCAAAACATGCTTTTCAGCCTCTGAAAAGCACATTTTGGCCATAAAAACTGAAAATGTCCCCTGCAACCAAACGAACTGTCGGAGACACAAATCTACAATGGACATAGTGTAAAATGGTCCAATTCGAGTAAGTTATTCATTTGGCATCATTCGAAGTGATAGAAATCAAGTTTTAATGAAAATTATCATACTCGGCCAAAACATGCTTTTCAGCCCCTGAAAAGCACATTTTGGCCATAAAAACTGAATATGTCCCCTGCAACCAAACGAACTGTCAGAGACACAAATCTACAATGGACATAGTGTAAAATGGTCCAATTCAAGTAAGTTATTCATTTGGCATCATTCGAAGTGATAGAAATTAAGTTTTAATGTAAATTATCATACTCGGCCAAAACATGCTTTTCAGCCTCTGAAAAGCACATTTTGGCCATAAAAACTGAAAATGTCCCCTGCAACCAAACGAACTGTCAGAGACAGAAATCTACAATGGACATAGTGTAAAATGGTCCAATTCAAGTAAATTATTCATTTGGCATCATTCGAAGGGATAGAAATCAAGTTTTAATGAAAATTATCAAACTCGGCCAAAACGTGCTTTTCAGCCCCTGAAAAGCACATTTTGGCCATAAAAACTGAATATGTCCCCTGCAACCAAACGAACTGTCAGAGACAGAAATCTACAATGGACATAGTGTAAAATGGTCCAATTCAAGGAAATTATTCATTTGGCATCATTCGAAGGGATAGAAATCAAGTTTTAATGAAAATTATCATACTCGGCCAAAATATGCTTTTCAGCCTCTGAAAAGCACATTTTGGCCATAAAAACTGAAAATGTCCCCTGCAACCAAACGAACTGTCGGAGACACAAATCTACAATGGACATAGTGTAAAATGGTCCAATTCAAGTAAGTTATTCATTTGGCATCAATCGAAGTGATAGAAATCAAGTTTTAATGAAAATTATCAAACTCGGCCAAAACATGCTTTTCAGCCCGTGAAAAGCACATTTTGGCCATAAAAACTGAATATGTCCCCTGCAACCAAACGAACTGTCAGAGACACAAATCTACAATGGACATAGTGTAAAATGGTCCAATTCAAGTAAGTTATTCATTTGGCATCATTCGAAGTGATAGAAATCAAGTTTTAATGAAAATTATCATACTCGGCCAAAACATGCTTTTCAGCCCCTGAAAAGCACATTTTGGCCATAAAAACTGAATATGTTTCCTGCAACCAAACGAACGGTCAGAGACACAAATCTACAATGGACATAGTGTAAAATGGTCCAATTCAAGTAAGTTATTCATTTGGCATCATTCGAAGTGATAGAAATTAAGTTTTAATGAAAATTATCATACTCGCCCAAAACATGCTTTTCAGCCCCTGAAAAGCACATTTTGGCCATAAAAACTGAATATGTCCCCTGCAACCAAACGAACTGTCAGAGACACAAATCTACAATGGACATAGTGTAAAATGGTCCAATTCAAGTAAGTTATTCATTTGGCATCATTCGAAGTGATAGAAATTAAGTTTTAATGTAAATTATCATACTCGGCCAAAACATGCTTTTCAGCCTCTGAAAAGCACATTTTGGCCATAAAAACTGAAAATGTCCCCTGCAACCAAACGAACTGTCAGAGACAGAAATCTACAATGGACATAGTGTAAAATGGTCCAATTCAAGTAAATTATTCATTTGGCATCATTCGAAGGGATAGAAATCAAGTTTTAATGAAAATTATCATACTCGGCCAAAATATGCTTTTCAGCCTCTGAAAAGCACATTTTGGCCATAAAAACTGAAAATGTCCCCTGCAACCAAACGAACTGTCGGAGACACAAATCTACAATGGACATAGTGTAAAATGGTCCAATTCAAGTAAGTTATTCATTTGGCATCAATCGAAGTGATAGAAATCAAGTTTTAATGAAAATTATCAAACTCGGCCAAAACATGCTTTTCAGCCCGTGAAAAGCACATTTTGGCCATAAAAACTGAATATGTCCCCTGCAACCAAAAGAAAACTGTCAGAGACACAAATCTACAATGGACATAGTGTAAAATGGTCCAATTCAAGTAAGTTATTCATTTGGCATCATTCGAAGTGATAGAAATCAAGTTTTAATGAAAATTATCATACTCGGCCAAAACATGCTTTTCAGCCCCTGAAAAGCACATTTTGGCCATAAAAACTGAATATGTCCCCTGCAACCAAACGAACTGTCAGAGACACAAATCTACAATGGACATAGTGTAAAATGGTCCAATTCAAGTAAGTTATTCATTTGGCATCATTCGAAGTGATAGAAATTAAGTTTTAATGAAAATGATCATACTCGGCCAAAACATGCTTTTCAGCCCCTGAAAAGCACATTTTGGCCATAAAAACTGAATATGTTTCCTGCAACCAAACGAATGGTCAGAGACACAAATCTACAATGGACATAGTGTAAAATGGTCCAATTCAAGTAAGTTATTCATTTGGCATCATTCGAAGTGATAGAAATTAAGTTTTAATGAAAATTATCATACTCGGCCAAAACATGCTTTTCAGCCACTGAAAAGCACATTTTGGCCATAAAAACTGAATATGTCCCCTGCAACCAAACGAACTGTCAGAGACACAAATCTACAATGGACATAGTGTAAAATGGTCCAATTCAAGTAAGTTATTCATTTGGCATCATTCGAAGTGATAGAAATCAAGTTTTAATGAAAATTATCATACTCGGCCAAAACATGCTTTTCAGCCCCTGAAAAGCACATTTTGGCCATAAAAACTGAATATGTCCCCTGCAACCAAACGAACTGTCAGAGACACAAATCTACAATGGACATAGTGTAAAATGGTCCAATTCAAGTAAGTTATTCATTTGGCATCATTCGAAGTGATAGAAATTAAGTTTTAATGAAAATTATCATACTCGGCCAAAACATGCTTTTCAGCCCCTGAAAAGCACATTTTGGCCATAAAAACTGAATATGTTTCCTGCAACCAAACGAACGGTCAGAGACACAAATCTACAATGGACATAGTGTAAAATGGTCCAATTCAAGTAAGTTATTCATTTGGCATCATTCGAAGTGATAGAAATTAAGTTTTAATGAAAATTATCATACTCGGCCAAAACATGCTTTTCAGCCTCTGAAAAGCACATTTTGGCCATAAAAACTGAAAATGTCCCCTGCAACCAAACGAACTGTCGGAGACACAAATCTACAATGGACATAGTGTAAAATGGTCCAATTCGAGTAAGTTATTCATTTGGCATCATTCGAAGAGATAGAAATCAAGTTTTAATGAAAATTATCATACTCGGCCAAAACATGCTTTTCAGCCCCTGAAAAGCACATTTTGGCCATAAAAACTGAATATGTCCCCTGCAACCAAACGAACTGTCAGAGACACAAATCTACAATGGACATAGTGTAAAATGGTCCAATTCGAGTAAGTTATTCATTTGGCATCATTCGAAGTGATAGAAATCAAGTTTTAATGAAAATTATCATACTCGGCCAAAACATGCTTTTCAGCCCCTGAAAAGCACATTTTGGCCATAAAAACTGAATATGTCCCCTGCAACCAAACGAACTGTCAGAGACAAAAATCTACAATGGACATAGTGTAAAATGGTCCAATTCAAGTAAGTTATTCATTTGGCATCATTCGAAGTGATAGAAATTAAGTTTTAATGTAAATTATCATACTCGGCCAAAACATGCTTTTCAGCCTCTGAAAAGCACATTTTGGCCATAAAAACTGAAAATGTCCCCTGCAACCAAACGAACTGTCAGAGACAGAAATCTACAATGGACATAGTGTAAAATGGTCCAATTCTAGTAAATTATTCATTTGGCATCATTCGAAGGGATAGAAATCAAGTTTTAATGAAAATTATCATACTCGGCCAAAATATGCTTTTCAGCCTCTGAAAAGCACATTTTGGCCATAAAAACTGAAAATGTCCCCTGCAACCAAACGAACTGTCGGAGACACAAATCTACAATGGACATAGTGTAAAATGGTCCAATTCAAGTAAGTTATTCATTTGTTATCAATCGAAGTGATAGAAATCAAGTTTTAATGAAAATTATCAAACTCGGCCAAAACATGCTTTTCAGCCCGTGAAAAGCACATTTTGGCCATAAAAACTGAATATGTCCCCTGCAACCAAACGAACTGTCAGAGACACAAATCTACAATGGACATAGTGTAAAATGGTCCAATTCAAGTAACTTATTCATTTGGCATCATTCGAAGTGATAGAAATCAAGTTTTAATGAAAATTATCATACTCGGCCAAAACATGCTTTTCAGCCCCTGAAAAGCACATTTTGGCCTTAAAAACTGAATATGTCCCCTGCAACCAAACGAACTGTCAGAGATACAAATCTACAATGGACATAGTGTAAAATGGTCCAATTCAAGTAAGTTATTCATTTGGCATCAATCGAAGTGATAGAAATCAAGTTTTAATGAAAATTATCAAACTCGGCCAAAACGTGCTTTTCAGCCCCTGAAAAGCACATTTTGGCCATAAAAACTGAATATGTCCCCTGCAACCAAACGAACTGTCAGAGACAGAAATCTACAATGGACATAGTGTAAAATGGTCCAATTCAAGGAAATTATTCATTTGGCATCATTCGAAGGGATAGAAATCAAGTTTTAATGAAAATTATCATACTCGGCCAAAATATGCTTTTCAGCCTCTGAAAAGCACATTTTGGCCATAAAAACTGAAAATTTCCCCTGCAACCAAACGAACTGTCGGAGACACAAATCTACAATGGACATAGTGTAAAATGGTCCAATTCAAGTAAGTTATTCATTTGGCATCAATCGAAGTGATAGAAATCAAGTTTTAATGAAAATTATCAAACTCGGCCAAAACATGCTTTTCAGCCCGTGAAAAGCACATTTTGGCCATAAAAACTGAATATGTCCCCTGCAACCAAACGAACTGTCAGAGACACAAATCTACAATGGACATAGTGTAAAATGGTCCAATTCAAGTAAGTTATTCATTTGGCATCATTCGAAGTGATAGAAATCAAGTTTTAATGAAAATTATCATACTCGGCCAAAACATGCTTTTCAGCCCCTGAAAAGCACATTTTGGCCATAAAAACTGAATATGTTTCCTGCAACCAAACGAACGGTCAGAGACACAAATCTACAATGGACATAGTGTAAAATGGTCCAATTCAAGTAAGTTATTCATTTGGCATCGTTCGAAGTGATAGAAATTAAGTTTTAATGAAAATTATCATACTCGCCCAAAACATGCTTTTCAGCCTCTGAAAAGCACATTTTGGCCATAAAAACTGAAAATGTCCCCTGCAACCAAACGAACTGTCGGAGACACAAATCTACAATGGACATAGTGTAAAATGGTCCAATTCGAGTAAGTTATTCATTTGGCATCATTCGAAGTGATAGAAATCAAGTTTTAATGAAAATTATCATACTCGGCCAAAACATGCTTTTCAGCCCCTGAAAAGCACATTTTGGCCATAAAAACTGAATATGTCCCCTGCAACCAAACGAACTGTCAGAGACACAAATCTACAATGGACATAGTGTAAAATGGTCCAATTCAAGTAAGTTATTCATTTGGCATCATTCGAAGTGATAGAAATTAAGTTTTAATGTAAATTATCATACTCGGCCAAAACATGCTTTTCAGCCTCTGAAAAGCACATTTTGGCCATAAAAACTGAAAATGTCCCCTGCAACCAAACGAACTGTCAGAGACAGAAATCTACAATGGACATAGTGTAAAATGGTCCAATTCAAGTAAATTATTCATTTGGCATCATTCGAAGGGATAGAAATCAAGTTTTAATGAAAATTATCATACTCGGCCAAAATATGCTTTTCAGCCTCTGAAAAGCACATTTTGGCCATAAAAACTGAAAATGTCCCCTGCAACCAAACGAACTGTCGGAGACACAAATCTACAATGGACATAGTGTAAAATGGTCCAATTCGAGTAAGTTATTCATTTGGCATCATTCGAAGTGATAGAAATCAAGTTTTAATGAAAATTATCATACTCGGCCAAAACATGCTTTTCAGCCCCTGAAAAGCACATTTTGGCCATAAAAACTGAAAATGTCCCCTGCAACCAAACGAACTGTCGGAGATACAAATCTACAATGGACATAGTGTAAAATGGTCCAATTCAAGTAAGTTATTCATTTGGCATCATTCGAAGTGATAGAAATTAAGTTTTAATGAAAATTATCATACTCGGCCAAAACATGCTTTTCAGCCTCTGAAAAGCACATTTTGGCCATAAAAACTGAAAATGTCCCCTGCAACCAAACGAACTGTCGGAGACACAAATCTACAATGGGCATAGTGTAAAATGGTCCAATTCAAGTAAGTTATTCATTTGGCATCATTCGAAGTGATAGAAATCAAGTTTTAATGAAAATTATCATACTCGGCCAAAACATGCTTTTTAGCCCCTGAAAAGCACATTTTGGCCATAAAAACTCAATATGTCCCCTGCAACCAAACGAACTGTCAGAGACACAAATCTACAATGGACATAGTGTAAAATGGTCCAATTCAAGGAAATTATTCATTTGGCATCATTCGAAGGGATAGAAATCAAGTTTTAATGAAAATTATCATACTCGGCCAAAATATGCTTTTCAGCCTCTGAAAAGCACATTTTGGCCATAAAAACTGAAAATTTCCCCTGCAACAAAACGAACTGTCGGAGACACAAATCTACAATGGACATAGTGTAAAATGGTCCAATTCAAGTAAGTTATTCATTTGGCATCAATCGAAGTGATAGAAATCAAGTTTTAATGAAAATTATCAAACTCGGCCAAAACATGCTTTTCAGCCCGTGAAAAGCACATTTTGGCCATAAAAACTGAATATGTCCCCTGCAACCAAACGAACTGTCAGAGACACAAATCTACAATGGACATAGTGTAAAATGGTCCAATTCAAGTAAGTTATTCATTTGGCATCATTCGAAGTGATAGAAATCAAGTTTTAATGAAAATTATCATACTCGGCCAAAACATGCTTTTCAGCCCCTGAAAAGCACATTTTGGCCATAAAAACTGAATATGTTTCCTGCAACCAAACGAACGGTCAGAGACACAAATCTACAATGGACATAGTGTAAAATGGTCCAATTCAAGTAAGTTATTCATTTGGCATCGTTCGAAGTGATAGAAATTAAGTTTTAATGAAAATTATCATACTCGCCCAAAACATGCTTTTCAGCCTCTGAAAAGCACATTTTGGCCATAAAAACTGAAAATGTCCCCTGCAACCAAACGAACTGTCGGAGACACAAATCTACAATGGACATAGTGTAAAATGGTCCAATTCGAGTAAGTTATTCATTTGGCATCATTCGAAGTGATAGAAATCAAGTTTTAATGAAAATTATCATACTCGGCCAAAACATGCTTTTCAGCCCCTGAAAAGCACATTTTGGCCATAAAAACTGAATATGTCCCCTGCAACCAAACGAACTGTCAGAGACACAAATCTACAATGGACATAGTGTAAAATGGTCCAATTCAAGTAAGTTATTCATTTGGCATCATTCGAAGTGATAGAAATTAAGTTTTAATGTAAATTATCATACTCGGCCAAAACATGCTTTTCAGCCTCTGAAAAGCACATTTTGGCCATAAAAACTGAAAATGTCCCCTGCAACCAAACGAACTGTCAGAGACAGAAATCTACAATGGACATAGTGTAAAATGGTCCAATTCAAGTAAATTATTCATTTGGCATCATTCGAAGGGATAGAAATCAAGTTTTAATGAAAATTATCATACTCGGCCAAAATATGCTTTTCAGCCTCTGAAAAGCACATTTTGGCCATAAAAACTGAAAATGTCCCCTGCAACCAAACGAACTGTCGGAGACACAAATCTACAATGGACATAGTGTAAAATGGTCCAATTCGAGTAAGTTATTCATTTGGCATCATTCGAAGTGATAGAAATCAAGTTTTAATGAAAATTATCATACTCGGCCAAAACATGCTTTTCAGCCCCTGAAAAGCACATTTTGGCCATAAAAACTGAAAATGTCCCCTGCAACCAAACGAACTGTCGGAGATACAAATCTACAATGGACATAGTGTAAAATGGTCCAATTCAAGTAAGTTATTCATTTGGCATCATTCGAAGTGATAGAAATTAAGTTTTAATGAAAATTATCATACTCGGCCAAAACATGCTTTTCAGCCTCTGAAAAGCACATTTTGGCCATAAAAACTGAAAATGTCCCCTGCAACCAAACGAACTGTCGGAGACACAAATCTACAATGGGCATAGTGTAAAATGGTCCAATTCAAGTAAGTTATTCATTTGGCATCATTCGAAGTGATAGAAATCAAGTTTTAATGAAAATTATCATACTCGGCCAAAACATGCTTTTTAGCCCCTGAAAAGCACATTTTGGCCATAAAAACTGAATATGTCCCCTGCAACCAAACGAACTGTCAGAGACACAAATCTACAATGGACATAGTGTAAAATGGTCCAATTCAAGTAAGTTATTCATTTGGCATCATTCGAAGTGATAGAAATTAAGTTTTAATGAAAATTATCATACTCGGCCAAAACATGCTTTTCAGCCTCTGAAAAGCACATTTTGGCCATAAAAACTGAAAATGTCCCCTGCAACCAAACGAACTGTCGGAGATACAAATCTACAATGGACATAGTGTAAAATGGTCCAATTCAAGTAAGTTATTCATTTGGCATCATTCGAAGTGATAGAAATCAAGTTTTAATGAAAATTATCATACTCGGCCAAAACATGCTTTTCAGCCCCTGAAAAGCACATTTTGGCCATAAAAACTGAATATGTCCCCTGCAACCAAACGAACTGTCAGAGACACAAATCTACAATGGACATAGTGTAAAATGGTCCAATTCAAGTAAGTTATTCATTTGGCATCATTCGAAGAGATAGAAATTAAGTTTTAATGAAAATTATCATACTCGGCCAAAACATGCTTTTCAGCCTCTGAAAAGCACATTTTGGCCATAAAAACTGAAAATGTCCCCTGCAACCAAACGAACTGTCGGAGACACAAATCTACAATGGACATAGTGTAAAATGGTCCAATTCGAGTAAGTTATTCATTTGGCATCATTCGAAGTGATAGAAATCAAGTTTTAATGAAAATTATCATACTCGGCCAAAACATGCTTTTCAGCCCCTGAAAAGCACATTTTGGCCATAAAAACTGAATATGTCCCCTGCAACCAAACGAACTGTCAGAGACACCAATCTACAATGGACATAGTGTAAAATGGTCCAATTCAAGTAAGTTATTCATTTGGCATCATTCGAAGTGATAGAAATTAAGTTTTAATGTAAATTATCATACTCGGCCAAAACATGCTTTTCAGCCTCTGAAAAGCACATTTTGGCCATAAAAACTGAAAATGTCCCCTGCAACCAAACGAACTGTCAGAGACAGAAATCTACAATGGACATAGTGTAAAATGGTCCAATTCAAGTAAGTTATTCATTTGGCATCAATCGAAGTGATAGAAATCAAGTTTTAATGAAAATTATCAAACTCGGCCAAAACATGCTTTTCAGCCCGTGAAAAGCACATTTTGGCCATAAAAACTGAATATGTCCCCTGCAACCAAAAGAAAACTGTCAGAGACACAAATCTACAATGGACATAGTGTAAAATGGTCCAATTCAAGTAAGTTATTCATTTGGCATCATTCGAAGTGATAGAAATCAAGTTTTAATGAAAATTATCATACTCGGCCAAAACATGCTTTTCAGCCCCTGAAAAGCACATTTTGGCCATAAAAACTGAATATGTCCCCTGCAACCAAACGAACTGTCAGAGACACAAATCTACAATGGACATAGTGTAAAATGGTCCAATTCAAGTAAGTTATTCATTTGGCATCATTCGAAGTGATAGAAATTAAGTTTTAATGAAAATGATCATACTCGGCCAAAACATGCTTTTCAGCCCCTGAAAAGCACATTTTGGCCATAAAAACTGAATATGTTTCCTGCAACCAAACGAATGGTCAGAGACACAAATCTACAATGGACATAGTGTAAAATGGTCCAATTCAAGTAAGTTATTCATTTGGCATCATTCGAAGTGATAGAAATTAAGTTTTAATGAAAATTATCATACTCGGCCAAAACATGCTTTTCAGCCACTGAAAAGCACATTTTGGCCATAAAAACTGAAAATGTCCCCTGCAACCAAACGAACTGTCGGAGATACAAATCTACAATGGACATAGTGTAAAATGGTCCAATTCAAGTAAGTTATTCATTTGGCATCATTCGAAGTGATAGAAATCAAGTTTTAATGAAAATTATCAAACTCGGCCAAAACGTGCTTTTCAGCCCCTGAAAAGCACATTTTGGCCATAAAAACTGAATATGTCCCCTGCAACCAAACGAACTGTCAGAGACAGAAATCTACAATGGACATAGTGTAAAATGGTCCAATTCAAGTAAATTATTCATTTGGCATCATTCGAAGGGATAGAAATCAAGTTTTAATGAAAATTATCATACTCGGCCAAAATATGCTTTTCAGCCTCTGAAAAGCACATTTTGGCCATAAAAACTGAAAATTTCCCCTGCAACCAAACGAACTGTCGGAGACACAAATCTACAATGGACAGAGTGTAAAATGGTCCAATTCAAGTAAGTTATTCATTTGGCATCAATCGAAGTGATAGAAATCAAGTTTTAATGAAAATTATCAAACTCGGCCAAAACATGCTTTTCAGCCCGTGAAAAGCCTATTTTGGCCATAAAAACTGAATATGTCCCCTGCAACCAAACGAACTGTCAGAGACACAAATCTACAATGGACATAGTGTAAAATGGTCCAATTCAAGTAAGTTATTCATTTGGCATCATTCGAAGTGATAGAAATCAAGTTTTAATGAAAATTATCATACTCGGCCAAAACATGCTTTTCAGCCCCTGAAAAGCACATTTTGGCCATAAAAACTGAATATGTCCCCTGCAACCAAACGAACTGTCAGAGACACAAATCTACAATGGACATAGTGTAAAATGGTCCAATTCAAGTAAGTTATTCATTTGGCATCATTCGAAGTGATAGAAATTAAGTTTTAATGAAAATTATCATACTCGGCCAAAACATGCTTTTCAGCCCCTGAAAAGCACATTTTGGCCATAAAAACTGAATATGTTTCCTGCAACCAAACGAACGGTCAGAGACACAAATCTACAATGGACATAGTGTAAAATGGTCCAATTCAAGTAAGTTATTCATTTGGCATCATTCGAAGTGATAGAAATTAAGTTTTAATGAAAATTATCATACTCGGCCAAAACATGCTTTTCAGCCTCTGAAAAGCACATTTTGGCCATAAAAACTGAAAATGTCCCCTGCAACCAAACGAACTGTCGGAGACACAAATCTACAATGGACATAGTGTAAAATGGTCCAATTCGAGTAAGTTATTCATTTGGCATCATTCGAAGAGATAGAAATCAAGTTTTAATGAAAATTATCATACTCGGCCAAAACATGCTTTTCAGCCCCTGAAAAGCACATTTTGGCCATAAAAACTGAAAATGTCCCCTGCAACCAAACGAACTGTCGGAGATACAAATCTACAATGGACATAGTGTAAAATGGTCCAATTCAAGAAAGTTATTCATTTGGCATTATTCGAAGTGATAGAAATTAAGTTTTAATGTAAATTATCACACTCGGCCAAAACATGCTTTTCAGCCTCTGAAAAGCACATTTTGGCCATAAAAACTGAAAATGTCCCCTGCAACCAAACGAACTGTCGGAGACACAAATCTACAATGGACATAGTGTAAAATGGTCCAATTCAAGTAAGTTATTCATTTGGCATCAATCGAAGTGAAAGAAATCAAGTTTTAATGAAAATTATCAAACTCGGCCAAAACATGCTTTTCAGCCCCTGAAAAGCACATTTTGGCCATAAAAACTGAATATGTCCCCTGCAACCAAACGAACTGTCAGAGACACAAATCTACAATGGACATAGTGTAAAATGGTCCAATTCAAGTAAGTTATTCATTTGGCATCATTCGAAGTGATAGAAATCAAGTTTTAATGAAAATTATCATATTCGGCCAAAACATGCTTTTCAGCCCCTGAAAAGCACATTTTGGCCATAAAAACTGAATATGTCCCCTGCAACCAAACGAACTGTCAGAGACACAAATCTACAATGGACATAGTGTAAAATGGTCCAATTCGAGTAAGTTATTCATTTGGCATCATTCGAAGTGATAGAAATCAAGTTTTAATGAAAATTATCATACTCGGCCAAAACATGCTTTTCAGCCCCTGAAAAGCACATTTTGGCCATAAAAACTGAATATGTCCCCTGCAACCAAACGAACTGTCAGAGACACAAATCTACAATGGACATAGTGTAAAATGGTCCAATTCAAGTAAGTTATTCATTTGGCATCATTCGAAGTGATAGAAATTAAGTTTTAATGTAAATTATCATACTCGGCCAAAACATGCTTTTCAGCCTCTGAAAAGCACATTTTGGCCATAAAAACTGAAAATGTCCCCTGCAACCAAACAAACTGTCAGAGACAGAAATCTACAATGGACATAGTGTAAAATGGTCCAATTCTAGTAAATTATTCATTTGGCATCATTCGAAGGGATAGAAATCAAGTTTTAATGAAAATTATCATACTCGGCCAAAATATGCTTTTCAGCCTCTGAAAAGCACATTTTGGCCATAAAAACTGAAAATGTCCCCTGCAACCAAACGAACTGTCGGAGACACAAATCTACAATGGACATAGTGTAAAATGGTCCAATTCAAGTAAGTTATTCATTTGTTATCAATCGAAGTGATAGAAATCAAGTTTTAATGAAAATTATCAAACTCGGCCAAAACATGCTTTTCAGCCCGTGAAAAGCACATTTTGGCCATAAAAACTGAATATGTCCCCTGCAACCAAACGAACTGTCAGAGACACAAATCTACAATGGACATAGTGTAAAATGGTCCAATTCAAGTAACTTATTCATTTGGCATCATTCGAAGTGATAGAAATCAAGTTTTAATGAAAATTATCATACTCGGCCAAAACATGCTTTTCAGCCCCTGAAAAGCACATTTTGGCCTTAAAAACTGAATATGTCCCCTGCAACCAAACGAACTGTCAGAGATACAAATCTACAATGGACATAGTGTAAAATGGTCCAATTCAAGTAAGTTATTCATTTGGCATCAATCGAAGTGATAGAAATCAAGTTTTAATGAAAATTATCAAACTCGGCCAAAACGTGCTTTTCAGCCCCTGAAAAGCACATTTTGGCCATAAAAACTGAATATGTCCCCTGCAACCAAACGAACTGTCAGAGACAGAAATCTACAATGGACATAGTGTAAAATGGTCCAATTCAAGGAAATTATTCATTTGGCATCATTCGAAGGGATAGAAATCAAGTTTTAATGAAAATTATCATACTCGGCCAAAATATGCTTTTCAGCCTCTGAAAAGCACATTTTGGCCATAAAAACTGAAAATGTCCCCTGCAACCAAACGAACTGTCGGAGACACAAATCTACAATGGACATAGTGTAAAATGGTCCAATTCAAGTAAGTTATTCATTTGGCATCAATCGAAGTGATAGAAATCAAGTTTTAATGAAAATTATCAAACTCGGCCAAAACATGCTTTTCAGCCCGTGAAAAGCACATTTTGGCCATAAAAACTGAATATGTCCCCTGCAACCAAACGAACTGTCAGAGACACAAATCTACAATGGACATAGTGTAAAATGGTCCAATTCAAGTAAGTTATTCATTTGGCATCATTCGAAGTGATAGAAATCAAGTTTTAATGAAAATTATCATACTCGGCCAAAACATGCTTTTCAGCCCCTGAAAAGCACATTTTGGCCATAAAAACTGAATATGTTTCCTGCAACCAAACGAACGGTCAGAGACACAAATCTACAATGGACATAGTGTAAAATGGTCCAATTCAAGTAAGTTATTCATTTGGCATCGTTCGAAGTGATAGAAATTAAGTTTTAATGAAAATTATCATACTCGCCCAAAACATGCTTTTCAGCCTCTGAAAAGCACATTTTGGCCATAAAAACTGAAAATGTCCCCTGCAACCAAACGAACTGTCGGAGACACAAATCTACAATGGACATAGTGTAAAATGGTCCAATTCGAGTAAGTTATTCATTTGGCATCATTCGAAGTGATAGAAATCAAGTTTTAATGAAAATTATCATACTCGGCCAAAACATGCTTTTCAGCCCCTGAAAAGCACATTTTGGCCATAAAAACTGAATATGTCCCCTGCAACCAAACGAACTGTCAGAGACACAAATCTACAATGGACATAGTGTAAAATGGTCCAATTCAAGTAAGTTATTCATTTGGCATCATTCGAAGTGATAGAAATTAAGTTTTAATGTAAATTATCATACTCGGCCAAAACATGCTTTTCAGCCTCTGAAAAGCACATTTTGGCCATAAAAACTGAAAATGTCCCCTGCAACCAAACGAACTGTCAGAGACAGAAATCTACAATGGACATAGTGTAAAATGGTCCAATTCAAGTAAATTATTCATTTGGCATCATTCGAAGGGATAGAAATCAAGTTTTAATGAAAATTATCATACTCGGCCAAAATATGCTTTTCAGCCTCTGAAAAGCACATTTTGGCCATAAAAACTGAAAATGTCCCCTGCAACCAAACGAACTGTCGGAGACACAAATCTACAATGGACATAGTGTAAAATGGTCCAATTCGAGTAAGTTATTCATTTGGCATCATTCGAAGTGATAGAAATCAAGTTTTAATGAAAATTATCATACTCGGCCAAAACATGCTTTTCAGCCCCTGAAAAGCACATTTTGGCCATAAAAACTGAAAATGTCCCCTGCAACCAAACGAACTGTCGGAGATACAAATCTACAATGGACATAGTGTAAAATGGTCCAATTCAAGTAAGTTATTCATTTGGCATCATTCGAAGTGATAGAAATTAAGTTTTAATGTAAATTATCATACTCGGCCAAAACATGCTTTTCAGCCTCTGAAAAGCACATTTTGGCCATAAAAACTGAAAATGTCCCCTGCAACCAAACGAACTGTCGGAGACACAAATCTACAATGGACATAGTGTAAAATGGTCCAATTCAAGTAAGTTATTCATTTGGCATCATTCGAAGTGATAGAAATTAAGTTTTAATGAAAATTATCATACTCGGCCAAAACATGCTTTTCAGCCTCTGAAAAGCACATTTTGGCCATAAAAACTGAAAATGTCCCCTGCAACCAAACGAACTGTCGGAGACACAAATCTACAATGGGCATAGTGTAAAATGGTCCAATTCAAGTAAGTTATTCATTTGGCATCATTCGAAGTGATAGAAATCAAGTTTTAATGAAAATTATCATACTCGGCCAAAACATGCTTTTTAGCCCCTGAAAAGCACATTTTGGCCATAAAAACTGAATATGTCCCCTGCAACCAAACGAACTGTCAGAGACACAAATCTACAATGGACATAGTGTAAAATGGTCCAATTCAAGTAAGTTATTCATTTGGCATCATTCGAAGTGATAGAAATTAAGTTTTAATGAAAATTATCATACTCGGCCAAAACATGCTTTTCAGCCTCTGAAAAGCACATTTTGGCCATAAAAACTGAAAATGTCCCCTGCAACCAAACGAACTGTCGGAGATACAAATCTACAATGGACATAGTGTAAAATGGTCCAATTCAAGTAAGTTATTCATTTGGCATCATTCGAAGTGATAGAAATCAAGTTTTAATGAAAATTATCATACTCGGCCAAAACATGCTTTTCAGCCCCTGAAAAGCACATTTTGGCCATAAAAACTGAATATGTCCCCTGCAACCAAACGAACTGTCAGAGACACAAATCTACAATGGACATAGTGTAAAATGGTCCAATTCAAGTAAGTTATTCATTTGGCATCATTCGAAGAGATAGAAATTAAGTTTTAATGAAAATTATCATACTCGGCCAAAACATGCTTTTCAGCCTCTGAAAAGCACATTTTGGCCATAAAAACTGAAAATGTCCCCTGCAACCAAACGAACTGTCGGAGACACAAATCTACAATGGACATAGTGTAAAATGGTCCAATTCGAGTAAGTTATTCATTTGGCATCATTCGAAGTGATAGAAATCAAGTTTTAATGAAAATTATCATACTCGGCCAAAACATGCTTTTCAGCCCCTGAAAAGCACATTTTGGCCATAAAAACTGAATATGTCCCCTGCAACCAAACGAACTGTCAGAGACACCAATCTACAATGGACATAGTGTAAAATGGTCCAATTCAAGTAAGTTATTCATTTGGCATCATTCGAAGTGATAGAAATTAAGTTTTAATGTAAATTATCATACTCGGCCAAAACATGCTTTTCAGCCTCTGAAAAGCACATTTTGGCCATAAAAACTGAAAATGTCCCCTGCAACCAAACGAACTGTCAGAGACAGAAATCTACAATGGACATAGTGTAAAATGGTCCAATTCAAGTAAATTATTCATTTGGCATCATTCGAAGGGATAGAAATCAAGTTTTAATGAAAATTATCATACTCGGCCAAAATATGCTTTTCAGCCTCTGAAAAGCACATTTTGGCCATAAAAACTGAAAATGTCCCCTGCAACCAAACGAACTGTCAGAGACAGAAATCTACAATGTACATAGTGTAAAATGGTCCAATTCAAGTAAATTATTCATTTGGCATCATTCGAAGGGATAGAAATCAAGTTTTAATGAAAATTATCATACTCGGCCAAAATATGCTTTTCAGCCTCTGAAAAGCACATTTTGGCCATAAAAACTGAAAATGTCCCGTGCAACCAAACGAACTGTCGGAGACACAAATCTACAATGGACATAGTGTAAAATGGTCCAATTCGAGTAAGTTATTCATTTGGCATCATTCGAAGTGATAGAAATCAAGTTTTAATGAAAATTATCATACTCGGCCAAAACATGCTTTTCAGCCCCTGAAAAGCACATTTTGGCCATAAAAACTGAAAATGTCCCCTGCAACCAAACGAACTGTCGGAGATACAAATCTACAATGGACATAGTGTAAAATGGTCCAATTCAAGTAAGTTATTCATTTGGCATCATTCGAAGTGATAGAAATTAAGTTTTAATGTAAATTATCATACTCGGCCAAAACATGCTTTTCAGCCTCTGAAAAGCACATTTTGGCCATAAAAACTGAAAATGTCCCCTGCAACCAAACGAACTGTCAGAGACAGAAATCTACAATGGACATAGTGTAAAATGGTCCAATTCAAGTAAATTATTCATTTGGCATCATTCGAAGGGATAGAAATCAAGTTTTAATGAAAATTATCATACTCGGCCAAAATATGCTTTTCAGCCTCTGAAAAGCACATTTTGGCCATAAAAACTGAAAATGTCCCCTGCAACCAAACGAACTGTCGGAGACACAAATCTACAATGGACATAGTGTAAAATGGTCCAATTCGAGTAAGTTATTCATTTGGCATCATTCGAAGTGATAGAAATCAAGTTTTAATGAAAATTATCATACTCGGCCAAAACATGCTTTTCAGCCCCTGAAAAGCACATTTTGGCCATAAAAACTGAAAATGTCCCCTGCAACCAAACGAACTGTCGGAGATACAAATCTACAATGGACATAGTGTAAAATGGTCCAATTCAAGTAAGTTATTCATTTGGCATCATTCGAAGTGATAGAAATTAAGTTTTAATGTAAATTATCATACTCGGCCAAAACATGCTTTTCAGCCTCTGAAAAGCACATTTTGGCCATAAAAACTGAAAATGTCCCCTGCAACCAAACGAACTGTCGGAGACACAAATCTACAATGGACATAGTGTAAAATGGTCCAATTCAAGTAAGTTATTCATTTGGCATCATTCGAAGTGATAGAAATTAAGTTTTAATGAAAATTATCATACTCGGCCAAAACATGCTTTTCAGCCTCTGAAAAGCACATTTTGGCCATAAAAACTGAAAATGTCCCCTGCAACCAAACGAACTGTCGGAGACACAAATCTACAATGGGCATAGTGTAAAATGGTCCAATTCAAGTAAGTTATTCATTTGGCATCATTCGAAGTGATAGAAATCAAGTTTTAATGAAAATTATCATACTCGGCCAAAACATGCTTTTTAGCCCCTGAAAAGCACATTTTGGCCATAAAAACTGAATATGTCCCCTGCAACCAAACGAACTGTCAGAGACACAAATCTACAATGGACATAGTGTAAAATGGTCCAATTCAAGTAAGTTATTCATTTGGCATCATTCGAAGTGATAGAAATTAAGTTTTAATGAAAATTATCATACTCGGCCAAAACATGCTTTTCAGCCTCTGAAAAGCACATTTTGGCCATAAAAACTGAAAATGTCCCCTGCAACCAAACGAACTGTCGGAGATACAAATCTACAATGGACATAGTGTAAAATGGTCCAATTCAAGTAAGTTATTCATTTGGCATCATTCGAAGTGATAGAAATCAAGTTTTAATGAAAATTATCATACTCGGCCAAAACATGCTTTTCAGCCCCTGAAAAGCACATTTTGGCCATAAAAACTGAATATGTCCCCTGCAACCAAACGAACTGTCAGAGACACAAATCTACAATGGACATAGTGTAAAATGGTCCAATTCAAGTAAGTTATTCATTTGGCATCATTCGAAGAGATAGAAATTAAGTTTTAATGAAAATTATCATACTCGGCCAAAACATGCTTTTCAGCCTCTGAAAAGCACATTTTGGCCATAAAAACTGAAAATGTCCCCTGCAACCAAACGAACTGTCGGAGACACAAATCTACAATGGACATAGTGTAAAATGGTCCAATTCGAGTAAGTTATTCATTTGGCATCATTCGAAGTGATAGAAATCAAGTTTTAATGAAAATTATCATACTCGGCCAAAACATGCTTTTCAGCCCCTGAAAAGCACATTTTGGCCATAAAAACTGAATATGTCCCCTGCAACCAAACGAACTGTCAGAGACACCAATCTACAATGGACATAGTGTAAAATGGTCCAATTCAAGTAAGTTATTCATTTGGCATCATTCGAAGTGATAGAAATTAAGTTTTAATGTAAATTATCATACTCGGCCAAAACATGCTTTTCAGCCTCTGAAAAGCACATTTTGGCCATAAAAACTGAAAATGTCCCCTGCAACCAAACGAACTGTCAGAGACAGAAATCTACAATGGACATAGTGTAAAATGGTCCAATTCAAGTAAATTATTCATTTGGCATCATTCGAAGGGATAGAAATCAAGTTTTAATGAAAATTATCATACTCGGCCAAAATATGCTTTTCAGCCTCTGAAAAGCACATTTTGGCCATAAAAACTGAAAATGTCCCCTGCAACCAAACGAACTGTCAGAGACAGAAATCTACAATGTACATAGTGTAAAATGGTCCAATTCAAGTAAATTATTCATTTGGCATCATTCGAAGGGATAGAAATCAAGTTTTAATGAAAATTATCATACTCGGCCAAAATATGCTTTTCAGCCTCTGAAAAGCACATTTTGGCCATAAAAACTGAAAATGTCCCGTGCAACCAAACGAACTGTCGGAGACACAAATCTACAATGGACATAGTGTAAAATGGTCCAATTCGAGTAAGTTATTCATTTGGCATCATTCGAAGTGATAGAAATCAAGTTTTAATGAAAATTATCATACTCGGCCAAAACATGCTTTTCAGCCCCTGAAAAGCACATTTTGGCCATAAAAACTGAAAATGTCCCCTGCAACCAAACGAACTGTCGGAGATACAAATCTACAATGGACATAGTGTAAAATGGTCCAATTCAAGTAAGTTATTCATTTGGCATCATTCGAAGTGATAGAAATTAAGTTTTAATGTAAATTATCATACTCGGCCAAAACATGCTTTTCAGCCTCTGAAAAGCACATTTTGGCCATAAAAACTGAAAATGTCCCCTGCAACCAAACGAACTGTCGGAGACACAAATCTACAATGGACATAGTGTAAAATGGTCCAATTCAAGTAAGTTATTCATTTGGCATCATTCGAAGTGATAGAAATTAAGTTTTAATGAAAATTATCATACTCGGCCAAAACATGCTTTTCAGCCTCTGAAAAGCACATTTTGGCCATAAAAACTGAAAATGTCCCCTGCAACCAAACGAACTGTCGGAGACACAAATCTACAATGGGCATAGTGTAAAATGGTCCAATTCAAGTAAGTTATTCATTTGGCATCATTCGAAGTGATAGAAATCAAGTTTTAATGAAAATTATCATACTCGGCCAAAACATGCTTTTCAGCCCCTGAAAAGCACATTTTGGCCATAAAAACTGAATATGTCCCCTGCAACCAAACGAACTGTCAGAGACACAAATCTACAATGGACATAGTGTAAAATGGTCCAATTCAAGTAAGTTATTCATTTGGCATCATTCGAAGTGATAGAAATTAAGTTTTAATGAAAATTATCATACTCGGCCAAAACATGCTTTTCAGCCTCTGAAAAGCACATTTTGGCCATAAAAACTGAAAATGTCCCCTGCAACCAAACGAACTGTCGGAGATACAAATCTACAATGGACATAGTGTGAAATGGTCCAATTCAAGTAAGTTATTCATTTGGCATCATTCGAAGTGATAGAAATCAAGTTTTAATGAAAATTATCATACTCGGCCAAAACATGCTTTTCAGCCCCTGAAAAGCACATTTTGGCCATAAAAACTGAATATGTCCCCTGCAACCAAACGAACTGTCAGAGACACAAATCTACAATGGACATAGTGTAAAATGGTCCAATTCAAGTAAGTTATTCATTTGGCATCATTCGAAGAGATAGAAATTAAGTTTTAATGAAAATTATCATACTCGGCCAAAACATGCTTTTCAGCCTCTGAAAAGCACATTTTGGCAATAAAAACTGAAAATGTCCCCTGCAACCAAACGAACTGTCGGAGACACAAATCTACAATGGGCATAGTGTAAAATGGTCCAATTCAAGTAAGTTATTCATTTGGCATCATTTGAAGTGATAGAAATCAAGTTTTAATGAAAATTATCATACTCGGCCAAAACATGCTTTTCAGCCCCTGAAAAGCACATTTTGGCCATAAAAACTGAATATGTCCCCTGCAACCAAACGAACTGTCAGAGACACAAATCTACAATGGACATAGTGTAAAATGGTCCAATTCAAGTAAGTTATTCATTTGGCATCATTCGAAGTGATAGAAATTAAGTTTTAATGAAAATTATCATACTCGGCCAAAACATGCTTTTCAGCCTCTGAAAAGCACATTTTGGCCATAAAAACTGAAAATGTCCCCTGCAACCAAACGAACTGTCGGAGATACAAATCTACAATGGACATAGTGTGAAATGGTCCAATTCAAGTAAGTTATTCATTTGGCATCATTCGAAGTGATAGAAATCAAGTTTTAATGAAAATTATCATACTCGGCCAAAACATGCTTTTCAGCCCCTGAAAAGCACATTTTGGCCATAAAAACTGAATATGTCCCCTGCAACCAAACGAACTGTCAGAGACACAAATCTACAATGGACATAGTGTAAAATGGTCCAATTCAAGTAAGTTATTCATTTGGCATCATTCGAAGAGATAGAAATTAAGTTTTAATGAAAATTATCATACTCGGCCAAAACATGCTTTTCAGCCTCTGAAAAGCACATTTTGGCCATAAAAACTGAAAATGTCCCCTGCAACCAAACGAACTGTCAGAGACACAAATCTACAATGGACATAGTGTAAAATGGTCCAATTCGAGTAAGTTATTCATTTGGCATCATTCGAAGTGATAGAAATCAAGTTTTAATGAAAATTATCATACTCGGCCAAAACATGCTTTTCAGCCCCTGAAAAGCACATTTTGGCCATAAAAACTGAATATGTCCCCTGCAACCAAACGAACTGTCAGAGACACAAATCTACAATGGACATAGTGTAAAATGGTCCAATTCAAGTAAGTTATTCATTTGGCATCATTCGAAGTGATAGAAATTAAGTTTTAATGTAAATTATCATACTCGGCCAAAACATGCTTTTCAGCCTCTGAAAAGCACATTTTGGCCATAAAAACTGAAAATGTCCCCTGCAACCAAACGAACTGTCAGAGACAGAAATCTACAATGGACATAGTGTAAAATGGTCCAATTCAAGTAAATTATTCATTTGGCATCATTCGAAGGGATAGAAATCAAGTTTTAATGAAAATTATCATACTCGGCCAAAATATGCTTTTCAGCCTCTGAAAAGCACATTTTGGCCATAAAAACTGAAAATGTCCCCTGCAACCAAACGAACTGTCAGAGACACAAATCTACAATGGACATAGTGTAAAATGGTCCAATTCGAGTAAGTTATTCATTTGGCATCATTCGAAGTGATAGAAATCAAGTTTTCATGAAAATTATCATACTCGGCCAAAACATGCTTTTCAGCCCCTGAAAAGCACATTTTGGCCATAAAAACTGAAAATGTCCCTGCAACCAAACGAACTGTCGGAGATACAAATCTACAATGGACATAGTGTAAAATGGTCCAATTCAAGTAAGTTATTCATTTGGCATCATTCGAAGTGATAGAAATTAAGTTTTAATGTAAATTATCATACTCGGCCAAAACATGCTTTTCAGCCTCTGAAAAGCACATTTTGGCCATAAAAACTGAAAATGTCCCCTGCAACCAAACGAACTGTCAGAGACAGAAATCTACAATGGACATAGTGTAAAATGGTCCAATTCAAGTAAATTATTCATTTGGCATCATTCGAAGGGATAGAAATCAAGTTTTAATGAAAATTATCATACTCGGCCAAAATATGCTTTTCAGCCTCTGAAAAGCACATTTTGGCCATAAAAACTGAAAATGTCCCCTGCAACCAAACGAACTGTCGGAGACACAAATCTACAATGGACATAGTGTAAAATGGTCCAATTCGAGTAAGTTATTCATTTGGCATCATTCGAAGTGATAGAAATCAAGTTTTAATGAAAATTATCATATTCGGCCAAAACATGCTTTTCAGCCCCTGAAAAGCACATTTTGGCCATAAAAACTGAATATGTCCCCTGCAACCAAACGAACTGTCAGAGACACAAATCTACAATGGACATAGTGTAAAATGGTCAAATTCAAGTCAGTTATTCATTTGGCATCATTCAAATGGATAGAAATCAAGTTTTAATGAAAATTATACTCATCCAAAACATGCTTTTCAGCCCCTGAGAAGCACATTTTGGCCATAAAAACTGAAAATGTCCCCTGCAACCAAACGAACTGTCGGAGACACAAATCTACAATGGACATAGTGTAAAATGGTCCAATTCAAGTAAGTTATTCATTTGGCATCATTCGAAGTGATAGAAATCAAGTTTTAATGAAAATTATCATACTCGGCCAAAACATGCTTTTCAGCCCCTGAAAAGCACATTTTGGCCATAAAAACTGAATATGTCCCCTGCAACCAAACGAACTGTCAGAGACACAAATCTACAATGGACATAGTGTAAAATGGTCCAATTCAAGTAAGTTATTCATTTGGCATCATTCGAAGTGATAGAAATTAAGTTTTAATGAAAATTATCATACTCGGCCAAAACATGCTTTTCAGCCTCTGAAAAGCACATTTTGGCCATAAAAACTGAAAATGTCACCTGCAACCAAACGAACTGTCGGAGACACAAATCTACAATGGGCATAGTGTAAAATGGTCCAATTCAAGTAAGTTATTCATTTGGCATCATTCGAAGTGATAGAAATCAAGTTTTAATGAAAATTATCATACTCGGCCAAAACATGCTTTTCAGCCCCTGAAAAGCACATTTTGGCCATAAAAACTGAATATGTCCCCTGCAACCAAACGAACTGTCAGAGACACAAATCTACAATGGACATAGTGTAAAATGGTCCAATTCAAGTAAGTTATTCATTTGGCATCATTCGAAGTGATAGAAATTAAGTTTTAATGAAAATTATCATACTCGGCCAAAACATGCTTTTCAGCCTCTGAAAAGCACATTTTGGCCATAAAAACTGAAAATGTCCCCTGCAACCAAACGAACTGTCGGAGACACAAATCTACAATGGACATAGTGTAAAATGGTCCAATTCAAGTAAGTTATTCATTTGGCATCATTCGATGTGATAGAAATCAAGTTTTAATGATAATTATCATACTCGGCCAAAACATGCTTTTCAGCCCCTGAAAAGCACATTTTGGCCATAAAAACTGAATATGTCCCCTGCAACCAAACGAACTGTCGAGACACAAATCTACAATGGACATAGTGTAAAATGGTCCATTTCAAGTAAGTTATTCATTTGGCATCATTCGAAGTGATAGAAATTAAGTTTTAATGAAAATTATCACACTCGGCCAAAACATGCTTTTCAGCCTCTGAAAAGCACATTTTGGCCATAAAAACTGAAAATGTCCCCTGCAACCAAACGAACTGTCAGAGACACAAATCTACAATGGACATAGTGTAAAATGGTCCAATTCAAGTAAGTTATTCATTTGGCATCATTCGAAGTGATAGAAATCAAGTTTTAATGAAAATTATCATACTCGGCCAAAACATGCTTTTCAGCCCCTGAAAAGCACATTTTGGCCATAAAAACTGAAAATGTCCCTGCAACCAAACGAACTGTCGGAGATACAAATCTACAATGGACATAGTGTAAAATGGTCCAATTCAAGTAAGTTATTCATTTGGCATCATTCGAAGTGATAGAAATTAAGTTTTAATGTAAATTATCATACTCGGCCAAAACATGCTTTTCAGCCCCTGAAAAGCACATTTTGGCCATAAAAACTGAAAATGTCCCCTGCAACCAAACGAACTGTCAGAGACAGAAATCTACAATGGACATAGTGTAAAATGGTCCAATTCAAGTAAATTATTCATTTGGCATCATTCGAAGGGATAGAAATCAAGTTTTAATGAAAATTATCATACTCGGCCAAAATATGCTTTTCAGCCTCTGAAAAGCACATTTTGGCCATAAAAACTGAAAATGTCCCCTGCAACCAAACGAACTGTCGGAGACACAAATCTACAATGGACATAGTGTAAAATGGTCCAATTCGAGTAAGTTATTCATTTGGCATCATTCGAAGTGATAGAAATCAAGTTTTAATGCAAATTATCATACTCGGCCAAAACATGCTTTTCAGCCCCTGAAAAGCACATTTTGGCCATAAAAACTGAAAATGTCCCCTGCAACCAAACAAACTGTCGGAGATACAAATCTACAATGGACATAGTGTAAAATGGTCCAATTCAAGTAAGTTATTCATTTGGCATCATTCGAAGTGATAGAAATTAAGTTTTAATGAAAATTATCATACTCGGCCAAAACATGCTTTTCAGCCCCTGAAAAGCACATTTTGGCCATAAAAACTGAATATGTCCCCTGCAACCAAACGAACTGTCAGAGACACAAATCTACAATGGACATAGTGTAAAATGGTCCAATTCAAGTAAGTTATTCATTTGGCATCATTCGAAGTGATAGAAATTAAGTTTTAATGAAAATTATCATACTCGGCCAAAACATGCTTTTCAGCCTCTGAAAAGCACATTTTGGCCATAAAAACTGAAAATGTCACCTGCAACCAAACGAACTGTCGGAGACACAAATCTACAATGGGCATAGTGTAAAATGGTCCAATTCAAGTAAGTTATTCATTTGGCATAAATCGAAGTGATAGAAATCAAGTTTTAATGAAAATTATCAAACTCGGCCAAAACGTGCTTTTCAGCCCCTGAAAAGCACATTTTGGCCATAAAAACTGAATATGTCCCCTGCAACCAAACGAACTGTCAGAGACAGAAATCTACAATGGACATAGTGTAAAATGGTCCAATTCAAGTAAATTATTCATTTGGCATCATTCGAAGTGATAGAAATCAAGTTTTAATGAAAATTATCATACTCGGCCAAAACATGCTTTTCAGCCCCTGAAAAGCACATTTTGGCCATAAAAACTGAAAATGTCCCCTGCAACCAAACGAACTGTCGGAGATACAAATTACAATGGACATAGTGTAAAATGGTCCAATTCAAGTAAGTTATTCATTTGGCATCATTCGAAGTGATAGAAATTAAGTTTTAATGTAAATTATCATACTCGGCCAAAACATGCTTTTCAGCCTCTGAAAAGCACATTTTGGCCATAAAAACTGAAAATGTCCCCTGCAACCAAACGAACTGTCGGAGACACAAATCTACAATGGACATAGTGTAAAATGGTCCAATTCAAGTAAGTTATTCATTTGGCATCATTCGAAGTGATAGAAATCAAGTTTTAATGAAAATTATCATACTCGGCCAAAACATGCTTTTCAGCCCCTGAAAAGCACATTTTGGCCATAAAAACTGAATATGTCCCCTGCAACCAAACGAACTGTCAGAGACACAAATCTACAATGGACATAGTGTAAAATGGTCCAATTCAAGTAAGTTATTCATTTGGCATCATTCGAAGAGATAGAAATTAAGTTTTAATGAAAATTATCATACTCGGCCAAAACATGCTTTTCAGCCTCTGAAAAGCACATTTTGGCCATAAAAACTGAAAATGTCCCCTGCAACCAAACGAACTGTCGGAGACACAAATCTACAATGGACATAGTGTAAAATGGTCCAATTCGAGTAAGTTATTCATTTGGCATCATTCGAAGTGATAGAAATCAAGTTTTAATGAAAATTATCATACTCGGCCAAAACATGCTTTTCAGCCCCTGAAAAGCACATTTTGGCCATAAAAACTGAATATGTCCCCTGCAACCAAACGAACTGTCAGAGACACAAATCTACAATGGACATAGTGTAAAATGGTCCAATTCAAGTAAGTTATTCATTTGGCATCATTCGAAGTGATAGAAATTAAGTTTTAATGTAAATTATCATACTCGGCCAAAACATGCTTTTCAGCCTCTGAAAAGCACATTTTGGCCATAAAAACTGAAAATGTCCCCTGCAACCAAACGAACTGTCAGAGACAGAAATCTACAATGGACATAGTGTAAAATGGTCCAATTCAAGTAAATTATTCATTTGGCATCATTCGAAGGGATAGAAATCAAGTTTTAATGAAAATTATCATACTCGGCCAAAATATGCTTTTCAGCCTCTGAAAAGCACATTTTGGCCATAAAAACTGAAAATGTCCCCTGCAACCAAACGAACTGTCGGAGACACAAATCTACAATGGACATAGTGTAAAATGGTCCAATTCGAGTAAGTTATTCATTTGGCATCATTCGAAGTGATAGAAATCAAGTTTTATTGCAAATTATCATACTCGGCCAAAACATGCTTTTCAGCCCCTGAAAAGCACATTTTGGCCATAAAAACTGAAAATGTCCCCTGCAACCAAACGAACTGTCGGAGATACAAATCTACAATGGACATAGTGTAAAATGGTCCAATTCAAGTAAGTTATTCATTTGGCATCATTCGAAGTGATAGAAATTAAGTTTTAATGTAAATTATCATACTTGGCCAAAACATGCTTTTCAGCCTCTGAAATGCACATTTTGGCCATAAAAACTGAAAATGTCCCCTGCAACCAAACGAACTGTCGGAGACACAAATCTACAATGGGCATAGTGTAAAATGGTCCAATTCAAGTAAGTTATTCATTTGGCATAAATCGAAGTGATAGAAATCAAGTTTTAATGAAAATTATCAAACTCGGCCAAAACGTGCTTTTCAGCCCCTGAAAAGCACATTTTGGCCATAAAAACTGAATATGTCCCCTGCAACCAAACGAACTGTCAGAGACAGAAATCTACAATGGACATAGTGTAAAATGGTCCAATTCAAGTAAATTATTCATTTGGCATCATTCGAAGTGATAGAAATCAAGTTTTAATGAAAATTATCATACTCGGCCAAAACATGCTTTTCAGCCCCTGAAAAGCACATTTTGGCCATAAAAACTGAAAATGTCCCCTGCAACCAAACGAACTGTCGGAGATACAAATCTACAATGGACATAGTGTAAAATGGTCCAATTCAAGTAAGTTATTCATTTGGCATCATTCGAAGTGATAGAAATTAAGTTTTAATGTAAATTATCATACTCGGCCAAAACATGCTTTTCAGCCTCTGAAAAGCACATTTTGGCCATAAAAACTGAAAATGTCCCCTGCAACCAAACGAACTGTCGGAGACACAAATCTACAATGGACATAGTGTAAAATGGTCCAATTCAAGTAAGTTATTCATTTGGCATCATTCGAAGTGATAGAAATTAAGTTTTAATGAAAATTATCATACTCGGCCAAAACATGCTTTTCAGCCTCTGAAAAGCACATTTTGGCCATAAAAACTGAAAATGTCCCCTGCAACCAAACGAACTGTCGGAGACACAAATCTACAATGGGCATAGTGTAAAATGGTCCAATTCAAGTAAGTTATTCATTTGGCATCATTCGAAGTGATAGAAATCAAGTTTTAATGAAAATTATCATACTCGGCCAAAACATGCTTTTCAGCCCCTGAAAAGCACATTTTGGCCATAAAAACTGAATATGTCCCCTGCAACCAAACGAACTGTCAGAGACACAAATCTACAATGGACATAGTGTAAAATGGTCCAATTCAAGTAAGTTATTCATTTGGCATCATTCGAAGTGATAGAAATTAAGTTTTAATGAAAATTATCATACTCGGCCAAAACATGCTTTTCAGCCTCTGAAAAGCACATTTTGGCCATAAAAACTGAAAATGTCCCCTGCAACCAAACGAACTGTCGGAGATACAAATCTACAATGGACATAGTGTAAAATGGTCCAATTCAAGTAAGTTATTCATTTGGCATCATTCGAAGTGATAGAAATCAAGTTTTAATGCAAATTATCATACTCGGCCAAAACATGCTTTTCAGCCCCTGAAAAGCACATTTTTGCCATAAAAACTGAATATGTCCCCTGCAACCAAACGAACTGTCAGAGACACAAATCTACAATGGACATAGTGTAAAATGGTCCAATTCAAGTAAGTTATTCATTTGGCATCATTCGAAGAGATAGAAATTAAGTTTTAATGAAAATTATCATACTCGGCCAAAACATGCTTTTCAGCCTCTGAAAAGCACATTTTGGCCATAAAAACTGAAAATGTCACCTGCAACCAAACGAACTGTCGGAGACACAAATCTACAATGGACATAGTGTAAAATGGTCCAATTCAAGTAAATTATTCATTTGGCATCATTCGAAGTGATAGAAATCAAGTTTTAATGAAAATTATCATACTCGGCCAAAACATGCTTTTCAGCCCCTGAAAAGCACATTTTGGCCATAAAAACTGAAAATGTCCCCTGCAACCAAACGAACTGTCGGAGATACAAATTACAATGGACATAGTGTAAAATGGTCCAATTCAAGTAAGTTATTCATTTGGCATCATTCGAAGTGATAGAAATTAAGTTTTAATGTAAATTATCATACTCGGCCAAAACATGCTTTTCAGCCTCTGAAAAGCACATTTTGGCCATAAAAACTGAAAATGTCCCCTGCAACCAAACGAACTGTCGGAGACACAAATCTACAATGGACATAGTGTAAAATGGTCCAATTCAAGTAAGTTATTCATTTGGCATCATTCGAAGTGATAGAAATCAAGTTTTAATGAAAATTATCATACTCGGCCAAAACATGCTTTTCAGCCCCTGAAAAGCACATTTTGGCCATAAAAACTGAATATGTCCCCTGCAACCAAACGAACTGTCAGAGACACAAATCTACAATGGACATAGTGTAAAATGGTCCAATTCAAGTAAGTTATTCATTTGGCATCATTCGAAGAGATAGAAATTAAGTTTTAATGAAAATTATCATACTCGGCCAAAACATGCTTTTCAGCCTCTGAAAAGCACATTTTGGCCATAAAAACTGAAAATGTCCCCTGCAACCAAACGAACTGTCGGAGACACAAATCTACAATGGACATAGTGTAAAATGGTCCAATTCGAGTAAGTTATTCATTTGGCATCATTCGAAGTGATAGAAATCAAGTTTTAATGAAAATTATCATACTCGGCCAAAACATGCTTTTCAGCCCCTGAAAAGCACATTTTGGCCATAAAAACTGAATATGTCCCCTGCAACCAAACGAACTGTCAGAGACACAAATCTACAATGGACATAGTGTAAAATGGTCCAATTCAAGTAAGTTATTCATTTGGCATCATTCGAAGTGATAGAAATTAAGTTTTAATGTAAATTATCATACTCGGCCAAAACATGCTTTTCAGCCTCTGAAAAGCACATTTTGGCCATAAAAACTGAAAATGTCCCCTGCAACCAAACGAACTGTCAGAGACAGAAATCTACAATGGACATAGTGTAAAATGGTCCAATTCAAGTAAATTATTCATTTGGCATCATTCGAAGGGATAGAAATCAAGTTTTAATGAAAATTATCATACTCGGCCAAAATATGCTTTTCAGCCTCTGAAAAGCACATTTTGGCCATAAAAACTGAAAATGTCCCCTGCAACCAAACGAACTGTCGGAGACACAAATCTACAATGGACATAGTGTAAAATGGTCCAATTCGAGTAAGTTATTCATTTGGCATCATTCGAAGTGATAGAAATCAAGTTTTATTGCAAATTATCATACTCGGCCAAAACATGCTTTTCAGCCCCTGAAAAGCACATTTTGGCCATAAAAACTGAAAATGTCCCCTGCAACCAAACGAACTGTCGGAGATACAAATCTACAATGGACATAGTGTAAAATGGTCCAATTCAAGTAAGTTATTCATTTGGCATCATTCGAAGTGATAGAAATTAAGTTTTAATGTAAATTATCATACTTGGCCAAAACATGCTTTTCAGCCTCTGAAATGCACATTTTGGCCATAAAAACTGAAAATGTCCCCTGCAACCAAACGAACTGTCGGAGACACAAATCTACAATGGGCATAGTGTAAAATGGTCCAATTCAAGTAAGTTATTCATTTGGCATAAATCGAAGTGATAGAAATCAAGTTTTAATGAAAATTATCAAACTCGGCCAAAACGTGCTTTTCAGCCCCTGAAAAGCACATTTTGGCCATAAAAACTGAATATGTCCCCTGCAACCAAACGAACTGTCAGAGACAGAAATCTACAATGGACATAGTGTAAAATGGTCCAATTCAAGTAAATTATTCATTTGGCATCATTCGAAGTGATAGAAATCAAGTTTTAATGAAAATTATCATACTCGGCCAAAACATGCTTTTCAGCCCCTGAAAAGCACATTTTGGCCATAAAAACTGAAAATGTCCCCTGCAACCAAACGAACTGTCGGAGATACAAATCTACAATGGACATAGTGTAAAATGGTCCAATTCAAGTAAGTTATTCATTTGGCATCATTCGAAGTGATAGAAATTAAGTTTTAATGTAAATTATCATACTCGGCCAAAACATGCTTTTCAGCCTCTGAAAAGCACATTTTGGCCATAAAAACTGAAAATGTCCCCTGCAACCAAACGAACTGTCGGAGACACAAATCTACAATGGACATAGTGTAAAATGGTCCAATTCAAGTAAGTTATTCATTTGGCATCATTCGAAGTGATAGAAATTAAGTTTTAATGAAAATTATCATACTCGGCCAAAACATGCTTTTCAGCCTCTGAAAAGCACATTTTGGCCATAAAAACTGAAAATGTCCCCTGCAACCAAACGAACTGTCGGAGACACAAATCTACAATGGGCATAGTGTAAAATGGTCCAATTCAAGTAAGTTATTCATTTGGCATCATTCGAAGTGATAGAAATCAAGTTTTAATGAAAATTATCATACTCGGCCAAAACATGCTTTTCAGCCCCTGAAAAGCACATTTTGGCCATAAAAACTGAATATGTCCCCTGCAACCAAACGAACTGTCAGAGACACAAATCTACAATGGACATAGTGTAAAATGGTCCAATTCAAGTAAGTTATTCATTTGGCATCATTCGAAGTGATAGAAATTAAGTTTTAATGAAAATTATCATACTCGGCCAAAACATGCTTTTCAGCCTCTGAAAAGCACATTTTGGCCATAAAAACTGAAAATGTCCCCTGCAACCAAACGAACTGTCGGAGATACAAATCTACAATGGACATAGTGTAAAATGGTCCAATTCAAGTAAGTTATTCATTTGGCATCATTCGAAGTGATAGAAATCAAGTTTTAATGCAAATTATCATACTCGGCCAAAACATGCTTTTCAGCCCCTGAAAAGCACATTTTTGCCATAAAAACTGAATATGTCCCCTGCAACCAAACGAACTGTCAGAGACACAAATCTACAATGGACATAGTGTAAAATGGTCCAATTCAAGTAAGTTATTCATTTGGCATCATTCGAAGAGATAGAAATTAAGTTTTAATGAAAATTATCATACTCGGCCAAAACATGCTTTTCAGCCTCTGAAAAGCACATTTTGGCCATAAAAACTGAAAATGTCACCTGCAACCAAACGAACTGTCGGAGACACAAATCTACAATGGACATAGTGTAAAATGGTCCAATTCGAGTAAGTTATTCATTTGGCATCATTCGAAGTGATAGAAATCAAGTTTTAATGAAAATTATCATACTCGGCCAAAACATGCTTTTCAGCCCCTGAAAAGCACATTTTGGCCATAAAAACTGAATATGTCCCCTGCAACCAAACGAACTGTCAGAGACACAAATCTACAATGGACATAGTGTAAAATGGTCCAATTCAAGTAAGTTATTCATTTGGCATCATTCGAAGTGATAGAAATTAAGTTTTAATGTAAAATATCATACTCGGCCAAAACATGCTTTTCAGCCTCTGAAAAGCACATTTTGGCCATAAAAACTGAAAATGTCCCCTGCAACCAAACGAACTGTCAGAGACAGAAATCTACAATGGACATAGTGTAAAATGGTCCAATTCAAGTAAATTATTCATTTGGCATCATTCGAAGGGATAGAAATCAAGTTTTAATGAAAATTATCATACTCGGCCAAAATATGCTTTTCAGCCTCTGAAAAGCACATTTTGGCCATAAAAACTGAAAATGTCCCCTGCAACCAAACGAACTGTCAGAGACACAAATCTACAATGGACATAGTGTAAAATGGTCCAATTCGAGTAAGTTATTCATTTGGCATCATTCGAAGTGATAGAAATCAAGTTTTAATGAAAATTATCATACTCGGCCAAAACATGCTTTTCAGCCCCTGAAAAGCACATTTTGGCCATAAAAACTGAAAATGTCCCTGCAACCAAACGAACTGTCGGAGATACAAATCTACAATGGACATAGTGTAAAATGGTCCAATTCAAGTAAGTTATTCATTTGGCATCATTCGAAGTGATAGAAATTAAGTTTTAATGTAAATTATCATACTCGGCCAAAACATGCTTTTCAGCCTCTGAAAAGCACATTTTGGCCATAAAAACTGAAAATGTCCCCTGCAACCAAACGAACTGTCAGAGACAGAAATCTACAATGGACATAGTGTAAAATGGTCCAATTCAAGTAAATTATACATTTGGCATCATTCGAAGGGATAGAAATCAAGTTTTAATGAAAATTATCATACTCGGCCAAAATATGCTTTTCAGCCTCTGAAAAGCACATTTTGGCCATAAAAACTGAAAATGTCCCCTGCAACCAAACGAACTGTCGGAGACACAAATCTACAATGGACATAGTGTAAAATGGTCCAATTCGAGTAAGTTATTCATTTGGCATCATTCGAAGTGATAGAAATCAAGTTTTAATGCAAATTATCATACTCGACCAAAACATGCTTTTCAGCCCCTGAAAAGCACATTTTGGCCATAAAAACTGAAAATGTCCCCTGCAACCAAACGAACTGTCGGAGATACAAATCTACAATGGACATAGTGTAAAATGGTCCAATTCAAGTAAGTTATTCATTTGGCATCATTCGAAGTGATAGAAATTAAGTTTTAATGTAAATTATCATACTTGGCCAAAACATGCTTTTCAGCCTCTGAAATGCACATTTTGGCCATAAAAACTGAAAATGTCCCCTGCAACCAAACGAACTGTCGGAGACACAAATCTACAATGGACATAGTGTAAAATGGTCCAATTCAAGTAAGTTATTCATTTGGCATCATTCGAAGTGATAGAAATCAAGTTTTAATGAAAATTATCATATTCGGCCAAAACATGCTTTTCAGCCCCTGAAAAGCACATTTTGGCCATAAAAACTGAATATGTCCCCTGCAACCAAACGAACTGTCAGAGACACAAATCTACAATGGACATAGTGTAAAATGGTCCAATTCAAGTAAGTTATTCATTTGGCATCATTCGAAGTGATAGAAATCAAGTTTTAATGAAAATTATCATATTCGGCCAAAACATGCTTTTCAGCCCCTGAAAAGCACATTTTGGCCATAAAAACTGAATATGTCCCCTGCAACCAAACGAACTGTCAGAGACACAAATCTACAATGGACATAGTGTAAAATGGTCAAATTCAAGTCAGTTATTCATTTGGCATCATTCAAATGGATAGAAATCAAGTTTTAATGAAAATTATACTCATCCAAAACATGCTTTTCAGCCCCTGAGAAGCACATTTTGGCCATAAAAACTGAAAATGTCCCCTGCAACCAAACGAACTGTCAGAGACAGAAATCTACAATGGACATAGTGTAAAATGGTCCAATTCAAGTAAATTATACATTTGGCATCATTCGAAGGGATAGAAATCAAGTTTTAATGAAAATTATCATACTCGGCCAAAATATGCTTTTCAGCCTCTGAAAAGCACATTTTGGCCATAAAAACTGAAAATGTCCCCTGCAACCAAACGAACTGTCGGAGACACAAATCTACAATGGACATAGTGTAAAATGGTCCAATTCGAGTAAGTTATTCATTTGGCATCATTCGAAGTGATAGAAATCAAGTTTTAATGCAAATTATCATACTCGACCAAAACATGCTTTTCAGCCCCTGAAAAGCACATTTTGGCCATAAAAACTGAAAATGTCCCCTGCAACCAAACGAACTGTCGGAGATACAAATCTACAATGGACATAGTGTAAAATGGTCCAATTCAAGTAAGTTATTCATTTGGCATCATTCGAAGTGATAGAAATTAAGTTTTAATGTAAATTATCATACTTGGCCAAAACATGCTTTTCAGCCTCTGAAATGCACATTTTGGCCATAAAAACTGAAAATGTCCCCTGCAACCAAACGAACTGTCGGAGACACAAATCTACAATGGACATAGTGTAAAATGGTCCAATTCAAGTAAGTTATTCATTTGGCATCATTCGAAGTGATAGAAATCAAGTTTTAATGAAAATTATCATATTCGGCCAAAACATGCTTTTCAGCCCCTGAAAAGCACATTTTGGCCATAAAAACTGAATATGTCCCCTGCAACCAAACGAACTGTCAGAGACACAAATCTACAATGGACATAGTGTAAAATGGTCCAATTCAAGTAAGTTATTCATTTGGCATCATTCGAAGTGATAGAAATCAAGTTTTAATGAAAATTATCATATTCGGCCAAAACATGCTTTTCAGCCCCTGAAAAGCACATTTTGGCCATAAAAACTGAATATGTCCCCTGCAACCAAACGAACTGTCAGAGACACAAATCTACAATGGACATAGTGTAAAATGGTCAAATTCAAGTCAGTTATTCATTTGGCATCATTCAAATGGATAGAAATCAAGTTTTAATGAAAATTATACTCATCCAAAACATGCTTTTCAGCCCCTGAGAAGCACATTTTGGCCATAAAAACTGAAAATGTCCCCTGCAACCAAACGAACTGTCGGAGACACAAATCTACAATGGACATAGTGTAAAATGGTCCAATTCAAGTAAGTTATTCATTTGGCATCATTCGAAGTGATGGAAATCAAGTTTTAATGAAAATTATCATACTCGGCCAAAACATGCTTTTCAGCCCCTGAAAAGCACATTTTGGCCATAAAAACTGAATATGTCCCCTGCAACCAAACGAACTGTCAGAGACACAAATCTACAATGGACATAGTGTAAAATGGTCCAATTCAAGTAAGTTATTCATTTGGCATCATTCGAAGTGATAGAAATTAAGTTTTAATGAAAATTATCATACTCGGCCAAAACATGCTTTTCAGCCTCTGAAAAGCACATTTTGGCCATAAAAACTGAAAATGTCACCTGCAACCAAACGAACTGTCGGAGACACAAATCTACAATGGGCATAGTGTAAAATGGTCCAATTCAAGTAAGTTATTCATTTGGCATCATTCGAAGTGATAGAAATCAAGTTTTAATGAAAATTATCATACTCGGCCAAAACATGCTTTTCAGCCCCTGAAAAGCACATTTTGGCCATAAAAACTGAATATGTCCCCTGCAACCAAACGAACTGTCAGAGACACAAATCTACAATGGACATAGTGTAAAATGGTCCAATTCAAGTAAGTTATTCATTTGGCATCATTCGAAGTGATAGAAATTAAGTTTTAATGAAAATTATCATACTCGGCCAAAACATGCTTTTCAGCCTCTGAAAAGCACATTTTGGCCATAAAAACTGAAAATGTCCCCTGCAACCAAACGAACTGTCGGAGACACAAATCTACAATGGACATAGTGTAAAATGGTCCAATTCAAGTAAGTTATTCATTTGGCATCATTCGATGTGATAGAAATCAAGTTTTAATGATAATTATCATACTCGGCCAAAACATGCTTTTCAGCCCCTGAAAAGCACATTTTGGCCATAAAAACTGAATATGTCCCCTGCAACCAAACGAACTGTCAGAGACACAAATCTACAATGGACATAGTGTAAAATGGTCCATTTCAAGTAAGTTATTCATTTGGCATCATTCGAAGTGATAGAAATTAAGTTTTAATGAAAATTATCACACTCGGCCAAAACATGCTTTTCAGCCTCTGAAAAGCACATTTTGGCCATAAAAACTGAAAATGTCCCCTGCAACCAAACGAACTGTCGGAGACACAAATCTACAATAGGCATAGTGTAAAATGGTCCAATTCAAGTAAGTTATTCATTTGGCATAAATCGAAGTGATAGAAATCAAGTTTTAATGAAAATTATCAAACTCGGCCAAAACGTGCTTTTCAGCCCCTGAAAAGCACATTTTGGCCATAAAAACTGAATATGTCCCCTGCAACCAAACGAACTGTCAGAGACAGAAATCTACAATGGACATAGTGTAAAATGGTCCAATTCAAGTAAATTATTCATTTGGCATCATTCGAAGGGATAGAAATCAAGTTTTAATGAAAATTATCATACTCGGCCAAAATATGCTTTTCAGCCTCTGAAAAGCACATTTTGGCCATAAAAACTGAAAATGTCCCCTGCAACCAAACGAACTGTCGGAGACACAAATCTACAATGGACATAGTGTAAAATGGTCCAATTCAAGTAAGTTATTCATTTGGCATCATTCGAAGTGATAGAAATCAAGTTTTAATGAAAATTATCATACTCGGCCAAAACATGCTTTTCAGCCCCTGAAAAGCACATTTTGGCCATAAAAACTGAATATGTCCCCTGCAACCAAACGAACTGTCAGAGACACAAATCTACAATGGACATAGTGTAAAATGGTCCAATTCAAGTAAGTTATTCATTTGGCATCATTCGAAGTGATAGAAATTAAGTTTTAATGAAAATTATCATACTCGGCCAAAACATGCTTTTCAGCCTCTGAAAAGCACATTTTGGCCATAAAAACTGAAAATGTCACCTGCAACCAAACGAACTGTCGGAGACACAAATCTACAATGGGCATAGTGTAAAATGGTCCAATTCAAGTAAGTTATTCATTTGGCATCATTCGAAGTGATAGAAATCAAGTTTTAATGAAAATTATCATACTCGGCCAAAACATGCTTTTCAGCCCCTGAAAAGCACATTTTGGCCATAAAAACTGAATATGTCCCCTGCAACCAAACGAACTGTCAGAGACACAAATCTACAATGGACATAGTGTAAAATGGTCCAATTCAAGTAAGTTATTCATTTGGCATCATTCGAAGTGATAGAAATTAAGTTTTAATGAAAATTATCATACTCGGCCAAAACATGCTTTTCAGCCTCTGAAAAGCACATTTTGGCCATAAAAACTGAAAATGTCCCCTGCAACCAAACGAACAGTCGGAGACACAAATCTACAATGGGCATAGTGTAAAATGGTCCAATTCAAGTAAGTTATTCATTTGGCATAAATCGAAGTGATAGAAATCAAGTTTTAATGAAAATTATCAAACTCGGCCAAAACGTGCTTTTCAGCCCCTGAAAAGCACATTTTGGCCATAAAAACTGAATATGTCCCCTGCAACCAAACGAACTGTCAGAGACAGAAATCTACAATGGACATAGTGTAAAATGGTCCAATTCAAGTAAATTATTCATTTGGCATCATTCGAAGGGATAGAAATCAAGTTTTAATGAAAATTATCATACTCGGCCAAAATATGCTTTTCAGCCTCTGAAAAGCACATTTTGGCCATAAAAACTGAAAATGTCCCCTGCAACCAAACGAACTGTCGGAGACACAAATCTACAATGGACATAGTGTAAAATGTTCCAATTCAAGTAAGTTATTCATTTGGCATCAATCGAAGTGATAGAAATCAAGTTTTAATGAAAATTATCAAACTCGGCCAAAACATGCTTTTCAGCCCGTGAAAAGCACATTTTGGCCATAAAAACTGAATATGTCCCCTGCAACCAAACGAACTGTCAGAGACACAAATCTACAATGGACATATTGTAAAATGGTCCAATTCAAGTAAGTTATTCATTTGGCATCATTCGAAGTGATAGAAATTAAGTTTTAATGTAAATCATCATACTCGGCCAAAACGTGCTTTTCAGCCTCTGAAAAGCACATTTTGGCCATAAAAACTGAAAATGTCCCCTGCAACCAAACGAACTGTCAGAGACACAAATCTACAATGGACATAGTGTAAAATGGTCCAATTCAAGTAAGTTATTCATTTGGCATCATTCGAAGTGATAGAAATCAAGTTTTAATGAAAATTATCATACTCGGCCAAAACATGCTTTTCAGCCCCTGAAAAGCACATTTTGGCCATAAAAACTGAATATGTCCCCTGCAACCAAACGAACTGTCAGAGACACAAATCTACAATGGACATAGTGTAAAATGGTCCAATTCAAGTAAGTTATTCATTTGGCATCATTCGAAGTGATAGAAATTAAGTTTTAATGAAAATTATCATACTCGGCCAAAACATGCTTTTAAGCCCCTGAAAAGCACATTTTGGCCATAAAAACTGAATATGTCCCCTGCAACCAAACGAACGGTCAGAGACACAAATCTACAATGGACATAGTGTAAAATGGTCCAATTCAAGTAAGTTATTCATTTGGCATCATTCGAAGTGATAGAAATTAAGTTTTAATGAAAATTATCATACTCGGCCAAAACATGCTTTTCAGCCTCTGAAAAGCACATTTTGGCCATAAAAACTGAAAATGTCCCCTGCAACCAAACGAACTGTCGGAGACACAAATCTACAATGGACATAGTGTAAAATGGTCCAATTCAAGTAAGTTATTCATTTGGCATCATTCGAAGTGATAGAAATCAAGTTTTAATGAAAATTACCATACTCGGCCAAAACATGCTTTTCAGCCCCTGAAAAGCACATTTTGGCCTTAAAAACTGAATATGTCCCCTGCAACCAAACGAACTGTCAGAGATACAAATCTACAATGGACATAGTGTAAAATGGTCCAATTCAAGTAAGTTATTCATTTGGCATCAATCGAAGTGATAGAAATCAAGTTTTAATGAAAATTATCAAACTCGGCCAAAACGTGCTTTTCAGCCCCTGAAAAGCACATTTTGGCCATAAAAACTGAAAATGTCCCCTGCAACCAAACGAACTGTCGGAGATACAAATCTACAATGGACATAGTGTAAAATGGTCCAATTCAAGTAAGTTATTCATTTGGCATCATTCGAAGTGATAGAAATTAAGTTTTAATGTAAATTATCATACTTGGCCAAAACATGCTTTTCAGCCTCTGAAATGCACATTTTGGCCATAAAAACTGAAAATGTCCCCTGCAACCAAACGAACTGTCGGAGACACAAATCTACAATGGGCATAGTGTAAAATGGTCCAATTCAAGTAAGTTATTCATTTGGCATAAATCGAAGTGATAGAAATCAAGTTTTAATGAAAATTATCAAACTCGGCCAAAACGTGCTTTTCAGCCCCTGAAAAGCACATTTTGGCCATAAAAACTGAATATGTCCCCTGCAACCAAACGAACTGTCAGAGACAGAAATCTACAATGGACATAGTGTAAAATGGTCCAATTCAAGTAAATTATTCATTTGGCATCATTCGAAGTGATAGAAATCAAGTTTTAATGAAAATTATCATACTCGGCCAAAACATGCTTTTCAGCCCCTGAAAAGCACATTTTGGCCATAAAAACTGAAAATGTCCCCTGCAACCAAACGAACTGTCGGAGATACAAATCTACAATGGACATAGTGTAAAATGGTCCAATTCAAGTAAGTTATTCATTTGGCATCATTCGAAGTGATAGAAATTAAGTTTTAATGTAAATTATCATACTCGGCCAAAACATGCTTTTCAGCCTCTGAAAAGCACATTTTGGCCATAAAAACTGAAAATGTCCCCTGCAACCAAACGAACTGTCGGAGACACAAATCTACAATGGACATAGTGTAAAATGGTCCAATTCAAGTAAGTTATTCATTTGGCATCATTCGAAGTGATAGAAATTAAGTTTTAATGAAAATTATCATACTCGGCCAAAACATGCTTTTCAGCCTCTGAAAAGCACATTTTGGCCATAAAAACTGAAAATGTCCCCTGCAACCAAACGAACTGTCGGAGACACAAATCTACAATGGGCATAGTGTAAAATGGTCCAATTCAAGTAAGTTATTCATTTGGCATCATTCGAAGTGATAGAAATCAAGTTTTAATGAAAATTATCATACTCGGCCAAAACATGCTTTTCAGCCCCTGAAAAGCACATTTTGGCCATAAAAACTGAATATGTCCCCTGCAACCAAACGAACTGTCAGAGACACAAATCTACAATGGACATAGTGTAAAATGGTCCAATTCAAGTAAGTTATTCATTTGGCATCATTCGAAGTGATAGAAATTAAGTTTTAATGAAAATTATCATACTCGGCCAAAACATGCTTTTCAGCCTCTGAAAAGCACATTTTGGCCATAAAAACTGAAAATGTCCCCTGCAACCAAATGAACTGTCGGAGATACAAATCTACAATGGACATAGTGTAAAATGGTCCAATTCAAGTAAGTTATTCATTTGGCATCATTCGAAGTGATAGAAATCAAGTTTTAATGCAAATTATCATACTCGGCCAAAACATGCTTTTCAGCCCCTGAAAAGCACATTTTTGCCATAAAAACTGAATATGTCCCCTGCAACCAAACGAACTGTCAGAGACACAAATCTACAATGGACATAGTGTAAAATGGTCCAATTCAAGTAAGTTATTCATTTGGCATCATTCGAAGAGATAGAAATTAAGTTTTAATGAAAATTATCATACTCGGCCAAAACATGCTTTTCAGCCTCTGAAAAGCACATTTTGGCCATAAAAACTGAAAATGTCCCCTGCAACCAAACGAACTGTCGGAGACACAAATCTACAATGGACATAGTGTAAAATGGTCCAATTCGAGTAAGTTATTCATTTGGCATCATTCGAAGTGATAGAAATCAAGTTTTAATGAAAATTATCATACTCGGCCAAAACATGCTTTTCAGCCCCTGAAAAGCACATTTTGGCCATAAAAACTGAATATGTCCCCTGCAACCAAACGAACTGTCAGAGACACAAATCTACAATGGACATAGTGTAAAATGGTCCAATTCAAGTAAGTTATTCATTTGGCATCATTCGAAGTGATAGAAATTAAGTTTTAATGTAAATTATCATACTCGGCCAAAACATGCTTTTCAGCCTCTGAAAAGCACATTTTGGCCATAAAAACTGAAAATGTCCCCTGCAACCAAACGAACTGTCAGAGACAGAAATCTACAATGGACATAGTGTAAAATGGTCCAATTCAAGTAAATTATTCATTTGGCATCATTCGAAGGGATAGAAATCAAGTTTTAATGAAAATTATCATACTCGGCCAAAATATGCTTTTCAGCCTCTGAAAAGCACATTTTGGCCATAAAAACTGAAAATGTCCCCTGCAACCAAACGAACTGTCAGAGACACAAATCTACAATGGACATAGTGTAAAATGGTCCAATTCGAGTAAGTTATTCATTTGGCATCATTCGAAGTGATAGAAATCAAGTTTTAATGAAAATTATCATACTCGGCCAAAACATGCTTTTCAGCCCCTGAAAAGCACATTTTGGCCATAAAAACTGAAAATGTCCCTGCAACCAAACGAACTGTCGGAGATACAAATCTACAATGGACATAGTGTAAAATGGTCCAATTCAAGTAAGTTATTCATTTGGCATCATTCGAAGTGATAGAAATTAAGTTTTAATGTAAATTATCATACTCGGCCAAAACATGCTTTTCAGCCTCTGAAAAGCACATTTTGGCCATAAAAACTGAAAATGTCCCCTGCAACCAAACGAACTGTCAGAGACAGAAATCTACAATGGACATAGTGTAAAATGGTCCAATTCAAGTAAATTATTCATTTGGCATCATTCGAAGGGATAGAAATCAAGTTTTAATGAAAATTATCATACTCGGCCAAAATATGCTTTTCAGCCTCTGAAAAGCACATTTTGGCCATAAAAACTGAAAATGTCCCCTGCAACCAAACGAACTGTCGGAGACACAAATCTACAATGGACATAGTGTAAAATGGTCCAATTCGAGTAAGTTATTCATTTGGCATCATTCGAAGTGATAGAAATCAAGTTTTAATGCAAATTATCATACTCGGCCAAAACATGCTTTTCAGCCCCTGAAAAGCACATTTTGGCCATAAAAACTGAAAATGTCCCCTGCAACCAAACGAACTGTCGGAGATACAAATCTACAATGGACATAGTGTAAAATGGTCCAATTCAAGTAAGTTATTCATTTGGCATCATTCGAAGTGATAGAAATTAAGTTTTAATGTAAATTATCATACTTGGCCAAAACATGCTTTTCAGCCTCTGAAATGCACATTTTGGCCATAAAAACTGAAAATGTCCCCTGCAACCAAACGAACTGTCGGAGACACAAATCTACAATGGACATAGTGTAAAATGGTCCAATTCAAGTAAGTTATTCATTTGGCATCATTCGAAGTGATAGAAATCAAGTTTTAATGAAAATTATCATATTCGGCCAAAACATGCTTTTCAGCCCCTGAAAAGCACATTTTGGCCATAAAAACTGAATATGTCCCCTGCAACCAAACGAACTGTCAGAGACACAAATCTACAATGGACATAGTGTAAAATGGTCCAATTCAAGTAAGTTATTCATTTGGCATCATTCGAAGTGATAGAAATCAAGTTTTAATGAAAATTATCATATTCGGCCAAAACATGCTTTTCAGCCCCTGAAAAGCACATTTTGGCCATAAAAACTGAATATGTCCCCTGCAACCAAACGAACTGTCAGAGACACAAATCTACAATGGACATAGTGTAAAATGGTCAAATTCAAGTCAGTTATTCATTTGGCATCATTCAAATGGATAGAAATCAAGTTTTAATGAAAATTATACTCATCCAAAACATGCTTTTCAGCCCCTGAGAAGCACATTTTGGCCATAAAAACTGAAAATGTCCCCTGCAACCAAACGAACTGTCGGAGACACAAATCTACAATGGACATAGTGTAAAATGGTCCAATTCAAGTAAGTTATTCATTTGGCATCATTCGAAGTGATGGAAATCAAGTTTTAATGAAAATTATCATACTCGGCCAAAACATGCTTTTCAGCCCCTGAAAAGCACATTTTGGCCATAAAAACTGAATATGTCCCCTGCAACCAAACGAACTGTCAGAGACACAAATCTACAATGGACATAGTGTAAAATGGTCCAATTCAAGTAAGTTATTCATTTGGCATCATTCGAAGTGATAGAAATTAAGTTTTAATGAAAATTATCATACTCGGCCAAAACATGCTTTTCAGCCTCTGAAAAGCACATTTTGGCCATAAAAACTGAAAATGTCACCTGCAACCAAACGAACTGTCGGAGACACAAATCTACAATGGGCATAGTGTAAAATGGTCCAATTCAAGTAAGTTATTCATTTGGCATCATTCGAAGTGATAGAAATCAAGTTTTAATGAAAATTATCATACTCGGCCAAAACATGCTTTTCAGCCCCTGAAAAGCACATTTTGGCCGTAAAAACTGAATATGTCCCCTGCAACCAAACGAACTGTCAGAGACACAAATCTACAATGGACATAGTGTAAAATGGTCCAATTCAAGTAAGTTATTCATTTGGCATCATTCGAAGTGATAGAAATTAAGTTTTAATGAAAATTATCATACTCGGCCAAAACATGCTTTTCAGCCTCTGAAAAGCACATTTTGGCCATAAAAACTGAAAATGTCCCCTGCAACCAAACGAACTGTCGGAGACACAAATCTACAATGGACATAGTGTAAAATGGTCCAATTCAAGTAAGTTATTCATTTGGCATCATTCGATGTGATAGAAATCAAGTTTTAATGATAATTATCATACTCGGCCAAAACATGCTTTTCAGCCCCTGAAAAGCACATTTTGGCCATAAAAACTGAATATGTCCCCTGCAACCAAACGAACTGTCAGAGACACAAATCTACAATGGACATAGTGTAAAATGGTCCATTTCAAGTAAGTTATTCATTTGGCATCATTCGAAGTGATAGAAATTAAGTTTTAATGAAAATTATCACACTCGGCCAAAACATGCTTTTCAGCCTCTGAAAAGCACATTTTGGCCATAAAAACTGAAAATGTCCCCTGCAACCAAACGAACTGTCGGAGACACAAATCTACAATGGGCATAGTGTAAAATGGTCCAATTCAAGTAAGTTATTCATTTGGCATAAATCGAAGTGATAGAAATCAAGTTTTAATGAAAATTATCATACTCGGCCAAAATATGCTTTTCAGCCTCTGAAAAGCACATTTTGGCCATAAAAACTGAAAATGTCCCCTGCAACCAAACGAACTGTCGGAGACACAAATCTACAATGGACATAGTGTAAAATGTTCCAATTCAAGTAAGTTATTCATTTGGCATCAATCGAAGTGATAGAAATCAAGTTTTAATGAAAATTATCAAACTCGGCCAAAACATGCTTTTCAGCCCGTGAAAAGCACATTTTGGCCATAAAAACTGAATATGTCCCCTGCAACCAAACGAACTGTCAGAGACACAAATCTACAATGGACATAGTGTAAAATGGTCCAATTCAAGTAAATTATTCATTTGGCATCATTCGAAGGGATAGAAATCAAGTTTTAATGAAAATTATCATACTCGGCCAAAATATGCTTTTCAGCCTCTGAAAAGCACATTTTGGCCATAAAAACTGAAAATGTCCCCTGCAACCAAACGAACTGTCGGAGACACAAATCTACAATGGACATAGTGTAAAATGTTCCAATTCAAGTAAGTTATTCATTTGGCATCAATCGAAGTGATAGAAATCAAGTTTTAATGAAAATTATCAAACTCGGCCAAAACATGCTTTTCAGCCCGTGAAAAGCACATTTTGGCCATAAAAACTGAATATGTCCCCTGCAACCAAACGAACTGTCAGAGACACAAATCTACAATGGACATATTGTAAAATGGTCCAATTCAAGTAAGTTATTCATTTGGCATCATTCGAAGTGATAGAAATTAAGTTTTAATGTAAATCATCATACTCGGCCAAAACGTGCTTTTCAGCCTCTGAAAAGCACATTTTGGCCATAAAAACTGAAAATGTCCCCTGCAACCAAACGAACTGTCAGAGACACAAATCTACAATGGACATAGTGTAAAATGGTCCAATTCAAGTAAGTTATTCATTTGGCATCATTCGAAGTGATAGAAATTAAGTTTTAATGAAAATTATCATACTCGGCCAAAACATGCTTTTAAGCCCCTGAAAAGCACATTTTGGCCATAAAAACTGAATATGTCCCCTGCAACCAAACGAACGGTCAGAGACACAAATCTACAATGGACATAGTGTAAAATGGTCCAATTCAAGTAAGTTATTCATTTGGCATCATTCGAAGTGATAGAAATTAAGTTTTAATGAAAATTATCATACTCGGCCAAAACATGCTTTTCAGCCTCTGAAAAGCACATTTTGGCCATAAAAACTGAAAATGTCCCCTGCAACCAAACGAACTGTCGGAGACACAAATCTACAATGGACATAGTGTAAAATGGTCCAATTCAAGTAAGTTATTCATTTGGCATCATTCGAAGTGATAGAAATCAAGTTTTAATGAAAATTACCATACTCGGCCAAAACATGCTTTTCAGCCCCTGAAAAGCACATTTTGGCCTTAAAAACTGAATATGTCCCCTGCAACCAAACGAACTGTCAGAGATACAAATCTACAATGGACATAGTGTAAAATGGTCCAATTCAAGTAAGTTATTCATTTGGCATCAATCGAAGTGATAGAAATCAAGTTTTAATGAAAATTATCAAACTCGGCCAAAACGTGCTTTTCAGCCCCTGAAAAGCACATTTTGGCCATAAAAACTGAATATGTCCCCTGCAACCAAACGAACTGTCAGAGACAGAAATCTACAATGGACATAGTGTAAAATGGTCCAATTCAAGTAAGTTATTCATTTGGCATCATTCGAAGTGATAGAAATTAAGTTTTAATGTAAATTATCATACTCGGCCAAAACATGCTTTTCAGCCTCTGAAAAGCACATTTTGGCCATAAAAACTGAAAATGTCCCCTGCAACCAAACGAACTGTCGGAGACACAAATCTACAATGGACATAGTGTAAAACGGTCCAATTCAAGTAAGTTATTCATTTGGCATCATTCGAAGTGATAGAAATTAAGTTTTAATGAAAATTATCATACTCGGCCAAAACATGCTTTTCAGCCTCTGAAAAGCACATTTTGGCCATAAAAACTGAAAATGTCCCCTGCAACCAAACGAACTGTCGGAGACACAAATCTACAATGGGCATAGTGTAAAATGGTCCAATTCAAGTAAGTTATTCATTTGGCATCATTCGAAGTGATAGAAATCAAGTTTTAATGAAAATTATCATACTCGGCCAAAACATGCTTTTCAGCCCCTGAAAAGCACATTTTGGCCATAAAAACTGAATATGTCCCCTGCAACCAAACGAACTGTCAGAGACACAAATCTACAATGGACATAGTGTAAAATGGTCCAATTCAAGTAAGTTATTCATTTGGCATCATTCGAAGTGATAGAAATTAAGTTTTAATGAAAATTATCATACTCGGCCAAAACATGCTTTTCAGCCTCTGAAAAGCACATTTTGGCCATAAAAACTGAAAATGTCCCCTGCAACCAAACGAACTGTCGGAGATACAAATCTACAATGGACATAGTGTAAAATGGTCCAATTCAAGTAAGTTATTCATTTGGCATCATTCGAAGTGATAGAAATCAAGTTTTAATGCAAATTATCATACTCGGCCAAAACATGCTTTTCAGCCCCTGAAAAGCACATTTTTGCCATAAAAACTGAATATGTCCCCTGCAACCAAACGAACTGTCAGAGACACAAATCTACAATGGACATAGTGTAAAATGGTCCAATTCAAGTAAGTTATTCATTTGGCATCATTCGAAGAGATAGAAATTAAGTTTTAATGAAAATTATCATACTCGGCCAAAACATGCTTTTCAGCCTCTGAAAAGCACATTTTGGCCATAAAAACTGAAAATGTCCCCTGCAACCAAACGAACTGTCGGAGACACAAATCTACAATGGACATAGTGTAAAATGGTCCAATTCGAGTAAGTTATTCATTTGGCATCATTCGAATTGATAGAAATCAAGTTTTAATGAAAATTATCATACTCGGCCAAAACATGCTTTTCAGCCCCTGAAAAGCAAATTTTGGCCATAAAAACTGAATATGTCCCCTGCAACCAAACGAACTGTCAGAGACACAAATCTACAATGGACATAGTGTAAAATGGTCCAATTCAAGTAAGTTATTCATTTGGCATCATTCGAAGTGATAGAAATTAAGTTTTAATGTAAATTATCATACTCGGCCAAAACATGCTTTTCAGCCTCTGAAAAGCACATTTTGGCCATAAAAACTGAAAATGTCCCCTGCAACCAAACGAACTGTCAGAGACAGAAATCTACAATGGACATAGTGTAAAATGGTCCAATTCAAGTAAATTATTCATTTGGCATCATTCGAAGGGATAGAAATCAAGTTTTAATGAAAATTATCATACTCGGCCAAAATATGCTTTTCAGCCTCTGAAAAGCACATTTTGGCCATAAAAACTGAAAATGTCCCCTGCAACCAAACGAACTGTCAGAGACACAAATCTACAATGGACATAGTGTAAAATGGTCCAATTCGAGTAAGTTATTCATTTGGCATCATTCGAAGTGATAGAAATCAAGTTTTAATGAAAATTATCATACTCGACCAAAACATGCTTTTCAGCCTCTGAAAAGCACATTTTGGCCATAAAAACTGAAAATGTCCCCTGCAACCAAACGAACTGTCGGAGACACAAATCTACAATGGACATAGTGTAAAATGGTCCAATTCGAGTAAGTTATTCATTTGGCATCATTCGAAGTGATAGAAATCAAGTTTTAATGCAAATTATCATACTCGGCCAAAACATGCTTTTCAGCCCCTGAAAAGCACATTTTGGCCATAAAAACTGAAAATGTCCCCTGCAACCAAACGAACTGTCGGAGATACAAATCTACAATGGACATAGTGTAAAATGGTCCAATTCAAGTAAGTTATTCATTTGGCATCATTCGAAGTGATAGAAATTAAGTTTTAATGTAAATTATCATACTTGGCCAAAACATGCTTTTCAGCCTCTGAAATGCACATTTTGGCCATAAAAACTGAAAATGTCCCCTGCAACCAAACGAACTGTCGGAGACACAAATCTACAATGGACATAGTGTAAAATGGTCCAATTCAAGTAAGTTATTCATTTGGCATCATTCGAAGTGATAGAAATCAAGTTTTAATGAAAATTATCATATTCGGCCAAAACATGCTTTTCAGCCCCTGAAAAGCACATTTTGGCCATAAAAACTGAATATGTCCCCTGCAACCAAACGAACTGTCAGAGACACAAATCTACAATGGACATAGTGTAAAATGGTCCAATTCAAGTAAGTTATTCATTTGGCATCATTCGAAGTGATAGAAATCAAGTTTTAATGAAAATTATCATATTCGGCCAAAACATGCTTTTCAGCCCCTGAAAAGCACATTTTGGCCATAAAAACTGAATATGTCCCCTGCAACCAAACGAACTGTCAGAGACACAAATCTACAATGGACATAGTGTAAAATGGTCAAATTCAAGTCAGTTATTCATTTGGCATCATTCAAATGGATAGAAATCAAGTTTTAATGAAAATTATACTCATCCAAAACATGCTTTTCAGCCCCTGAGAAGCACATTTTGGCCATAAAAACTGAAAATGTCCCCTGCAACCAAACGAACTGTCGGAGACACAAATCTACAATGGACATAGTGTAAAATGGTCCAATTCAAGTAAGTTATTCATTTGGCATCATTCGAAGTGATGGAAATCAAGTTTTAATGAAAATTATCATACTCGGCCAAAACATGCTTTTCAGCCCCTGAAAAGCACATTTTGGCCATAAAAACTGAATATGTCCCCTGCAACCAAACGAACTGTCAGAGACACAAATCTACAATGGACATAGTGTAAAATGGTCCAATTCAAGTAAGTTATTCATTTGGCATCATTCGAAGTGATAGAAATTAAGTTTTAATGAAAATTATCATACTCGGCCAAAACATGCTTTTCAGCCTCTGAAAAGCACATTTTGGCCATAAAAACTGAAAATGTCACCTGCAACCAAACGAACTGTCGGAGACACAAATCTACAATGGGCATAGTGTAAAATGGTCCAATTCAAGTAAGTTATTCATTTGGCATCATTCGAAGTGATAGAAATCAAGTTTTAATGAAAATTATCATACTCGGCCAAAACATGCTTTTCAGCCCCTGAAAAGCACATTTTGGCCATAAAAACTGAATATGTCCCCTGCAACCAAACGAACTGTCAGAGACACAAATCTACAATGGACATAGTGTAAAATGGTCCAATTCAAGTAAGTTATTCATTTGGCATCATTCGAAGTGATAGAAATTAAGTTTTAATGAAAATTATCATACTCGGCCAAAACATGCTTTTCAGCCTCTGAAAAGCACATTTTGGCCATAAAAACTGAAAATGTCCCCTGCAACCAAACGAACTGTCGGAGACACAAATCTACAATGGACATAGTGTAAAATGGTCCAATTCAAGTAAGTTATTCATTTGGCATCATTCGATGTGATAGAAATCAAGTTTTAATGATAATTATCATACTCGGCCAAAACATGCTTTTCAGCCCCTGAAAAGCACATTTTGGCCATAAAAACTGAATATGTCCCCTGCAACCAAACGAACTGTCAGAGACACAAATCTACAATGGACATAGTGTAAAATGGTCCATTTCAAGTAAGTTATTCATTTGGCATCATTCGAAGTGATAGAAATTAAGTTTTAATGAAAATTATCACACTCGGCCAAAACATGCTTTTCAGCCTCTGAAAAGCACATTTTGGCCATAAAAACTGAAAATGTCCCCTGCAACCAAACGAACTGTCGGAGACACAAATCTACAATAGGCATAGTGTAAAATGGTCCAATTCAAGTAAGTTATTCATTTGGCATAAATCGAAGTGATAGAAATCAAGTTTTAATGAAAATTATCAAACTCGGCCAAAACGTGCTTTTCAGCCCCTGAAAAGCACATTTTGGCCATAAAAACTGAATATGTCCCCTGCAACCAAACGAACTGTCAGAGACAGAAATCTACAATGGACATAGTGTAAAATGGTCCAATTCAAGTAAATTATTCATTTGGCATCATTCGAAGGGATAGAAATCAAGTTTTAATGAAAATTATCATACTCGGCCAAAATATGCTTTTCAGCCTCTGAAAAGCACATTTTGGCCATAAAAACTGAAAATGTCCCCTGCAACCAAACGAACTGTCGGAGACACAAATCTACAATGGACATAGTGTAAAATGGTCCAATTCAAGTAAGTTATTCATTTGGCATCATTCGAAGTGATAGAAATCAAGTTTTAATGAAAATTATCATACTCGGCCAAAACATGCTTTTCAGCCCCTGAAAAGCACATTTTGGCCATAAAAACTGAATATGTCCCCTGCAACCAAACGAACTGTCAGAGACACAAATCTACAATGGACATAGTGTAAAATGGTCCAATTCAAGTAAGTTATTCATTTGGCATCATTCGAAGTGATAGAAATTAAGTTTTAATGAAAATTATCATACTCGGCCAAAACATGCTTTTCAGCCTCTGAAAAGCACATTTTGGCCATAAAAACTGAAAATGTCACCTGCAACCAAACGAACTGTCGGAGACACAAATCTACAATGGGCATAGTGTAAAATGGTCCAATTCAAGTAAGTTATTCATTTGGCATCATTCGAAGTGATAGAAATCAAGTTTTAATGAAAATTATCATACTCGGCCAAAACATGCTTTTCAGCCCCTGAAAAGCACATTTTGGCCATAAAAACTGAATATGTCCCCTGCAACCAAACGAACTGTCAGAGACACAAATCTACAATGGACATAGTGTAAAATGGTCCAATTCAAGTAAGTTATTCATTTGGCATCATTCGAAGTGATAGAAATTAAGTTTTAATGAAAATTATCATACTCGGCCAAAACATGCTTTTCAGCCTCTGAAAAGCACATTTTGGCCATAAAAACTTAAAATGTCCCCTGCAACCAAACGAACTGTCGGAGACACAAATCTACAATGGACATAGTGTAAAATGGTCCAATTCAAGTAAGTTATTCATTTGGCATCATTCGATGTGATAGAAATCAAGTTTTAATGATAATTATCATACTCGGCCAAAACATGCTTTTCAGCCCCTGAAAAGCACATTTTGGCCATAAAAACTGAATATGTCCCCTGCAACCAAACGAACTGTCAGAGACACAAATCTACAATGGACATAGTGTAAAATGGTCCATTTCAAGTAAGTTATTCATTTGGCATCATTCGAAGTGATAGAAATTAAGTTTTAATGAAAATTATCACACTCGGCCAAAACATGCTTTTCAGCCTCTGAAAAGCACATTTTGGCCATAAAAACTGAAAATGTCCCCTGCAACCAAACGAACTGTCGGAGACACAAATCTACAATGGGCATAGTGTAAAATGGTCCAATTCAAGTAAGTTATTCATTTGGCATAAATCGAAGTGATAGAAATCAAGTTTTAATGAAAATTATCAAACTCGGCCAAAACGTGCTTTTCAGCCCCTGAAAAGCACATTTTGGCCATAAAAACTGAATATGTCCCCTGCAACCAAACGAACTGTCAGAGACAGAAATCTACAATGGACATAGTGTAAAATGGTCCAATTCAAGTAAATTATTCATTTGGCATCATTCGAAGGGATAGAAATCAAGTTTTAATGAAAATTATCATACTCGGCCAAAATATGCTTTTCAGCCTCTGAAAAGCACATTTTGGCCATAAAAACTGAAAATGTCCCCTGCAACCAAACGAACTGTCGGAGACACAAATCTACAATGGACATAGTGTAAAATGTTCCAATTCAAGTAAGTTATTCATTTGGCATCAATCGAAGTGATAGAAATCAAGTTTTAATGAAAATTATCAAACTCGGCCAAAACATGCTTTTCAGCCCGTGAAAAGCACATTTTGGCCATAAAAACTGAATATGTCCCCTGCAACCAAACGAACTGTCAGAGACACAAATCTACAATGGACATATTGTAAAATGGTCCAATTCAAGTAAGTTATTCATTTGGCATCATTCGAAGTGATAGAAATTAAGTTTTAATGTAAATCATCATACTCGGCCAAAACGTGCTTTTCAGCCTCTGAAAAGCACATTTTGGCCATAAAAACTGAAAATGTCCCCTGCAACCAAACGAACTGTCAGAGACACAAATCTACAATGGACATAGTGTAAAATGGTCCAATTCAAGTAAGTTATTCATTTGGCATCATTCGAAGTGATAGAAATCAAGTTTTAATGAAAATTATCATACTCGGCCAAAACATGCTTTTCAGCCCCTGAAAAGCACATTTTGGCCATAAAAACTGAATATGTCCCCTGCAACCAAACGAACTGTCAGAGACACAAATCTACAATGGACATAGTGTAAAATGGTCCAATTCAAGTAAGTTATTCATTTGGCATCATTCGAAGTGATAGAAATTAAGTTTTAATGAAAATTATCATACTCGGCCAAAACATGCTTTTAAGCCCCTGAAAAGCACATTTTGGCCATAAAAACTGAATATGTCCCCTGCAACCAAACGAACGGTCAGAGACACAAATCTACAATGGACATAGTGTAAAATGGTCCAATTCAAGTAAGTTATTCATTTGGCATCATTCGAAGTGATAGAAATTAAGTTTTAATGAAAATTATCATACTCGGCCAAAACATGCTTTTCAGCCTCTGAAAAGCACATTTTGGCCATAAAAACTGAAAATGTCCCCTGCAACCAAACGAACTGTCGGAGACACAAATCTACAATGGACATAGTGTAAAATGGTCCAATTCAAGTAAGTTATTCATTTGGCATCATTCGAAGTGATAGAAATCAAGTTTTAATGAAAATTACCATACTCGGCCAAAACATGCTTTTCAGCCCCTGAAAAGCACATTTTGGCCTTAAAAACTGAATATGTCCCCTGCAACCAAACGAACTGTCAGAGATACAAATCTACAATGGACATAGTGTAAAATGGTCCAATTCAAGTAAGTTATTCATTTGGCATCAATCGAAGTGATAGAAATCAAGTTTTAATGAAAATTATCAAACTCGGCCAAAACGTGCTTTTCAGCCCCTGAAAAGCACATTTTGGCCATAAAAACTGAATATGTCCCCTGCAACCAAACGAACTGTCAGAGACAGAAATCTACATGGACATAGTGTAAAATGGTCCAATTCAAGGAAATTATTCATTTGGCATCATTCAAAGGGATAGAAATCAAGTTTTAATGAAAATTATCATACTCGGCCAAAATATGCTTTTCAGCCTCTGAAAAGCACATTTTGGCCATAAAAACTGAAAATGTCCCCTGCAACCAAACGAACTGTCGGAGACACAAATCTACAATGGACATAGTGTAAAATGGTCCAATTCAAGTAAGTTATTCATTTGGCATCAATCGAAGTGATAGAAATCAAGTTTTAATGAAAATTATCAAACTCGGCCAAAACATGCTTTTCAGCCCGTGAAAAGCACATTTTGGCCATAAAAACTGAATATGTCCCCTGCAACCAAACGAACTGTCAGAGACACAAATCTACAATGGACATAGTGTAAAATGGTCCAATTCAAGTAAGTTATTCATTTGGCATCATTCGAAGTGATAGAAATCAAGTTTTAATGAAAATTATCATACTCGGCCAAAACATGCTTTTCAGCCCCTGAAAAGCACATTTTGGCCATAAAAACTGAATATGTTTCCTGCAACCAAACGAACGGTCAGAGACACAAATCTACAATGGACATAGTGTAAAATGGTCCAATTCAAGTAAGTTATTCATTTGGCATCATTCGAAGTGATAGAAATTAAGTTTTAATGAAAATTATCATACTCGCCCAAAACATGCTTTTCAGCCTCTGAAAAGCACATTTTGGCCATAAAAACTGAAAATGTCCCCTGCAACCAAACGAACTGTCGGAGACACAAATCTACAATGGACATAGTGTAAAATGGTCCAATTCGAGTAAGTTATTCATTTGGCATCATTCAAAGTGATAGAAATCAAGTTTTAATGAAAATTATCATACTCGGCCAAAACATGCTTTTCAGCCCCTGAAAAGCACATTTTGGCCATAAAAACTGAAAATGTCCCCTGCAACCAAACGAACTGTCGGAGATACAAATCTACAATGGACATAGTGTAAAATGGTCCAATTCAAGTAAGTTATTCATTTGGCATCATTCGAAGTGATAGAAATCAAGTTTTAATGAAAATTATCAAACTCGGCCAAAACGTGCTTTTCAGCCCCTGAAAAGCACATTTTGGCCATAAAAACTGAATATGTCCCCTGCAACCAAACGAACTGTCAGAGACAGAAATCTACAATGGACATAGTGTAAAATGGTCCAATTCAAGTAATTTATTCATTTGGCATCATTCGAAGGGATAGAAATCAAGTTTTAATGAAAATTATCATACTCGGCCAAAATATGCTTTTCAGCCTCTGAAAAGCACATTTTGGCCATAAAAACTGAAAATGTCCCCTGCAACCAAACGAACTGTCGGAGACACAAATCTACAATGGACATAGTGTAAAATGGTCCAATTCAAGTAAGTTATTCATTTGGCATCATTCGAAGTGATAGAAATCAAGTTTTAATGAAAATTATCATACTCGGCCAAAACATGCTTTTCAGCCCCTGAAAAGCACATTTTGGCCATAAAAACTGAATATGTCCCCTGCAACCAAACGAACTGTCAGAGACACAAATCTACAATGGACATAGTGTAAAATGGTCCAATTCAAGTAAGTTATTCATTTGGCATCATTCGAAGTGATAGAAATTAAGTTTTAATGAAAATTATCATACTCGGCCAAAACATGCTTTTCAGCCCCTGAAAAGCACATTTTGGCCATAAAAACTGAATATGTTTCCTGCAACCAAACGAATGGTCAGAGACACAAATCTACAATGGACATAGTGTAAAATGGTCCAATTCAAGTAAGTTATTCATTTGGCATCATTCGAAGTGATAGAAATTAAGTTTTAATGAAAATTATCATACTCGGCCAAAACATGCTTTTCAGCCACTGAAAAGCACATTTTGGCCATAAAAACTGAAAATGTCCCCTGCAACCAAACGAACTGTCGGAGATACAAATCTACAATGGACATAGTGTAAAATGGTCCAATTCAAGTAAGTTATTCATTTGGCATCATTCGAAGTGATAGAAATCAAGTTTTAATGAAAATTATCAAACTCGGCCAAAACGTGCTTTTCAGCCCCTGAAAAGCACATTTTGGCCATAAAAACTGAATATGTCCCCTGCAACCAAACGAACTGTCAGAGACAGAAATCTACAATGGACATAGTGTAAAATGGTCCAATTCAAGTAAATTATTCATTTGGCATCATTCGAAGGGATAGAAATCAAGTTTTAATGAAAATTATCATACTCGGCCAAAATATGCTTTTTAGCCTCTGAAAAGCACATTTTGGCCATAAAAACTGAAAAAGTCCCCTGCAACCAAACGAACGGTCGGAGAACCAAATCTACAATGGACATAGTGTAAAATGGTCCAATTCAAGTAAGTTATTCATTTGGCATCAATCGAAGTGATAGAAATCAAGTTTTAATGAAAATTATCAAACTCGGCCAAAACATGCTTTTCAGCCCGTGAAAAGCCTATTTTGGCCATAAAAACTGAATATGTCCCCTGCAACCAAACGAACTGTCAGAGACACAAATCTACAATGGACATAGTGTAAAATGGTCCAATTCAAGTAAGTTATTCATTTGGCATCATTCGAAGTGATAGAAATCAAGTTTTAATGAAAATTATCATACTCGGCCAAAACATGCTTTTCAGCCCCTGAAAAGCACATTTTGGCCATAAAAACTGAATATGTCCCCTGCAACCAAACGAACTGTCAGAGACACAAATCTACAATGGACATAGTGTAAAATGGTCCAATTCAAGTAAGTTATTCATTTGGCATCATTCGAAGTGATAGAAATTAAGTTTTAATGAAAATTATCATACTCGGCCAAAACATGCTTTTCAGCCCCTGAAAAGCACATTTTGGCCATAAAAACTGAATATGTTTCCTGCAACCAAACGAACGGTCAGAGACACAAATCTACAATGGACATAGTGTAAAATGGTCCAATTCAAGTAAGTTATTCATTTGGCATCATTCGAAGTGATAGAAATTAAGTTTTAATGAAAATTATCATACTCGGCCAAAACATGCTTTTCAGCCTCTGAAAAGCACATTTTGGCCATAAAAACTGAAAATGTCCCCTGCAACCAAACGAACTGTCGGAGACACAAATCTACAATGGACATAGTGTAAAATGGTCCAATTCGAGTAAGTTATTCATTTGGCATCATTCGAAGTGATAGAAATCAAGTTTTAATGAAAATTATCATACTCGGCCAAAACATGCTTTTCAGCCCCTGAAAAGCACATTTTGGCCATAAAAACTGAAAATGTCCCCTGCAACCAAACGAACTGTCGGAGATACAAATCTACAATGGACATAGTGTAAAATGGTCCAATTCAAGTAAGTTATTCATTTGGCATTATTCGAAGTGATAGAAATTAAGTTTTAATGTAAATTATCATACTCGGCCAAAACATGCTTTTCAGCCTCTGAAAAGCACATTTTGGCCATAAAAACTGAAAATGTCCCCTGCAACCAAACGAACTGTCGGAGACACAAATCTACAATGGACATAGTGTAAAATGGTCCAATTCAAGTAAGTTATTCATTTGGCATCAATCGAAGTGAAAGAAATCAAGTTTTAATGAAAATTATCAAACTCGGCCAAAACATGCTTTTCAGCCCCTGAAAAGCACATTTTGGCCATAAAAACTGAATATGTCCCCTGCAACCAAACGAACTGTCAGAGACACAAATCTACAATGGACATAGTGTAAAATGGTCCAATTCAAGTAAGTTATTCATTTGGCATCATTCGAAGTGATAGAAATCAAGTTTTAATGAAAATTATCATATTCGGCCAAAACATGCTTTTCAGCCCCTGAAAAGCACATTTTGGCCATAAAAACTGAATATGTCCCCTGCAACCAAACGAACTGTCAGAGACACAAATCTACAATGGACATAGTGTAAAATGGTCCAATTCAAGTAAGTTATTCATTTGGCATCATTCGAAGTGATAGAAATCAAGTTTTAATGAAAATTATCATATTCGGCCAAAACATGCTTTTCAGCCCCTGAAAAGCACATTTTGGCCATAAAAACTGAATATGTCCCCTGCAACCAAACGAACGGTCAGAGACACAAATCTACAATGGACATAGTGTAAAATGGTCCAATTCAAGTAAGTTATTCATTTGGCATCATTCGAAGTGATAGAAATTAAGTTTTAATGAAAATTATCATACTCGGCCAAAACATGCTTTTCAGCCTCTGAAAAGCACATTTTGGCCATAAAAACTGAAAATGTCCCCTGCAACCAAACGAACTGTCGGAGACACAAATCTACAATGGACATAGTGTAAAATGGTCCAATTCGAGTAAGTTATTCATTTGGCATCATTCGAAGTGATAGAAATCAAGTTTTAATGAAAATTATCATACTTGGCCAAAACATGCTTTTCAGCCCCTGAAAAGCACATTTTGGCCATACAAACTGAAAATGTCCCCTGCAACCAAACGAACTGTCGGAGATACAAATCTACAATGGACATAGTGTAAAATGGTCCAATTCAAGTAAGTTATTCATTTGGCATTATTCGAAGTGATAGAAATTAAGTTTTAATGTAAATTATCATACTCGGCCAAAACATGCTTTTCAGCCTCTGAAAAGCACATTTTGGCCATAAAAACTGAATATGTCCCCTGCAACCAAACGAACTGTCGGAGACACAAATCTACAATGGACATAGTGTAAAATGGTCCAATTCAAGTAAGTTATTCATTTGGCATGAATCGAAGTGAAAGAAATCAAGTTTTAATGAAAATTATCAAACTCGGCCAAAACATGCTTTTCAGCCCCTGAAAAGCACATTTTGGCCATAAAAACTGAATATGTCCCCTGCAACCAAACGAACTGTCAGAGACACAAATCTACAATGGACATAGTGTAAAATGGTCCAATTCAAGTAAGTTATTCATTTGGCATCATTCGAAGTGATAGAAATCAAGTTTTAATGAAAATTATCATATTCGGCCAAAACATGCTTTTCAGCCCCTGAAAAGCACATTTTGGCCATAAAAACTGAATATGTCCCCTGCAACCAAACGAACTGTCAGAGACACAAATCTACAATGGACATAGTGTAAAATGGTCCAATTCAAGTAAGTTATTCATTTGGCATCATTCGAAGTGATAGAAATCAAGTTTTAATGAAAATTATCATATTCGGCCAAAACATGCTTTTCAGCCCCTGAAAAGCACATTTTGGCCATAAAAACTGAATATGTCCCCTGCAACCAAACGAACTGTCAGAGACACAAATCTACAATGGACATAGTGTAAAATGGTCCAATTCGAGTAAGTTATTCATTTGGCATCATTCGAAGTGATAGAAATCAAGTTTTAATGAAAATTATCATACTCGGCCAAAACATGCTTTTCAGCCCCTGAAAAGCACATTTTGGCCATAAAAACTGAATATGTCCCCTGCAACCAAACGAACTGTCAGAGACACAAATCTACAATGGACATAGTGTAAAATGGTCCAATTCAAGTAAGTTATTCATTTGGCATCATTCGAAGTGATAGAAATTAAGTTTTAATGTAAATTATCATACTCGGCCAAAACATGCTTTTCAGCCTCTGAAAAGCACATTTTGGCCATAAAAACTGAAAATGTCCCCTGCAACCAAACGAACTGTCAGAGACAGAAATCTACAATGGACATAGTGTAAAATGGTCCAATTCAAGTAAATTATTCATTTGGCATCATTCGAAGGGATAGAAATCAAGTTTTAATGAAAATTATCATACTCGGCCAAAATATGCTTTTCAGCCTCTGAAAAGCACATTTTGGCCATAAAAACTGAAAATGTCCCCTGCAACCAAACGAACTGTCGGAGACACAAATCTACAATGGACATAGTGTAAAATGGTCCAATTCAAGTAAGTTATTCATTTGTTATCAATCGAAGTGATAGAAATCAAGTTTTAATGAAAATTATCAAACTCGGCCAAAACATGCTTTTCAGCCCGTGAAAAGCACATTTTGGCCATAAAAACTGAATATGTCCCCTGCAACCAAACGAACTGTCAGAGACACAAATCTACAATGGACATAGTGTAAAATGGTCCAATTCAAGTAACTTATTCATTTGGCATCATTCGAAGTGATAGAAATCAAGTTTTAATGAAAATTATCATACTCGGCCAAAACATGCTTTTCAGCCCCTGAAAAGCACATTTTGGCCTTAAAAACTGAATATGTCCCCTGCAACCAAACGAACTGTCAGAGATACAAATCTACAATGGACATAGTGTAAAATGGTCCAATTCAAGTAAGTTATTCATTTGGCATCAATCGAAGTGATAGAAATCAAGTTTTAATGAAAATTATCAAACTCGGCCAAAACGTGCTTTTCAGCCCCTGAAAAGCACATTTTGGCCATAAAAACTGAATATGTCCCCTGCAACCAAACGAACTGTCAGAGACAGAAATCTACAATGGACATAGTGTAAAATGGTCCAATTCAAGGAAATTATTCATTTGGCATCATTCGAAGGGATAGAAATCAAGTTTTAATGAAAATTATCATACTCGGCCAAAATATGCTTTTCAGCCTCTGAAAAGCACATTTTGGCCATAAAAACTGAAAATGTCCCCTGCAACCAAACGAACTGTCGGAGACACAAATCTACAATGGACATAGTGTAAAATGGTCCAATTCAAGTAAGTTATTCATTTGGCATCAATCGAAGTGATAGAAATCAAGTTTTAATGAAAATTATCAAACTCGGCCAAAACATGCTTTTCAGCCCGTGAAAAGCACATTTTGGCCATAAAAACTGAATATTTCCCCTGCAACCAAACGAACTGTCAGGGACACAAATCTACAATGGACATAGTGTAAAATGGTCCAATTCAAGTAAGTTATTCATTTGGCATCATTCGAAGTGATAGAAATCAAGTTTTAATGAAAATTATCATACTCGGCCAAAACATGCTTTTCAGCCCCTGAAAAGCACATTTTGGCCATAAAAACTGAATATGTTTCCTGCAACCAAACGAACGGTCAGAGACACAAATCTACAATGGACATAGTGTAAAATGGTCCAATTCAAGTAAGTTATTCATTTGGCATCATTCGAAGTGATAGAAATTAAGTTTTAATGAAAATTATCATACTCGCCCAAAACATGCTTTTCAGCCTCTGAAAAGCACATTTTGGCCATAAAAACTGAAAATGTCCCCTGCAACCAAACGAACTGTCGGAGACACAAATCTACAATGGACATAGTGTAAAATGGTCCAATTCGAGTAAGTTATTCATTTGGCATCATTCGAAGTGATAGAAATCAAGTTTTAATGAAAATTATCATATTCGGCCAAAACATGCTTTTCAGCCCCTGAAAAGCACATTTTGGCCATAAAAACTGAATATGTCCCCTGCAACCAAACGAACTGTCAGAGACACAAATCTACAATGGACATAGTGTAAAATGGTCCAATTCGAGTAAGTTATTCATTTGGCATCATTCGAAGTGATAGAAATCAAGTTTTAATGAAAATTATCATACTCGGCCAAAACATGCTTTTCAGCCCCTGAAAAGCACATTTTGGCCATAAAAACTGAATATGTCCCCTGCAACCAAACGAACTGTCAGAGACACAAATCTACAATGGACATAGTGTAAAATGGTCCAATTCAAGTAAGTTATTCATTTGGCATCATTCGAAGTGATAGAAATTAAGTTTTAATGTAAATTATCATACTCGGCCAAAACATGCTTTTCAGCCTCTGAAAAGCACATTTTGGCCATAAAAACTGAAAATGTCCCCTGCAACCAAACGAACTGTCAGAGACAGAAATCTACAATGGACATAGTGTAAAATGGTCCAATTCAAGTAAATTATTCATTTGGCATCATTCGAAGGGATAGAAATCAAGTTTTAATGAAAATTATCATACTCGGCCAAAATATGCTTTTCAGCCTCTGAAAAGCACATTTTGGCCATAAAAACTGAAAATGTCCCCTGCAACCAAACGAACTGTCGGAGACACAAATCTACAATGGACATAGTGTAAAATGGTCCAATTCAAGTAAGTTATTCATTTGTTATCAATCGAAGTGATAGAAATCAAGTTTTAATGAAAATTATCAAACTCGGCCAAAACATGCTTTTCAGCCCGTGAAAAGCACATTTTGGCCATAAAAACTGAATATGTCCCCTGCAACCAAACGAACTGTCAGAGACACAAATCTACAATGGACATAGTGTAAAATGGTCCAATTCAAGTAACTTATTCATTTGGCATCATTCGAAGTGATAGAAATCAAGTTTTAATGAAAATTATCATACTCGGCCAAAACATGCTTTTCAGCCCCTGAAAAGCACATTTTGGCCTTAAAAACTGAATATGTCCCCTGCAACCAAACGAACTGTCAGAGATACAAATCTACAATGGACATAGTGTAAAATGGTCCAATTCAAGTAAGTTATTCATTTGGCATCAATCGAAGTGATAGAAATCAAGTTTTAATGAAAATTATCAAACTCGGCCAAAACGTGCTTTTCAGCCCCTGAAAAGCACATTTTGGCCATAAAAACTGAATATGTCCCCTGCAACCAAACGAACTGTCAGAGACAGAAATCTACAATGGACATAGTGTAAAATGGTCCAATTCAAGGAAATTATTCATTTGGCATCATTCGAAGGGATAGAAATCAAGTTTTAATGAAAATTATCATACTCGGCCAAAATATGCTTTTCAGCCTCTGAAAAGCACATTTTGGCCATAAAAACTGAAAATGTCCCCTGCAACCAAACGAACTGTCGGAGACACAAATCTACAATGGACATAGTGTAAAATGGTCCAATTCAAGTAAGTTATTCATTTGGCATCAATCGAAGTGATAGAAATCAAGTTTTAATGAAAATTATCAAACTCGGCCAAAACATGCTTTTCAGCCCGTGAAAAGCACATTTTGGCCATAAAAACTGAATATTTCCCCTGCAACCAAACGAACTGTCAGGGACACAAATCTACAATGGACATAGTGTAAAATGGTCCAATTCAAGTAAGTTATTCATTTGGCATCATTCGAAGTGATAGAAATCAAGTTTTAATGAAAATTATCATACTCGGCCAAAACATGCTTTTCAGCCCCTGAAAAGCACATTTTGGCCATAAAAACTGAATATGTTTCCTGCAACCAAACGAACGGTCAGAGACACAAATCTACAATGGACATAGTGTAAAATGGTCCAATTCAAGTAAGTTATTCATTTGGCATCATTCGAAGTGATAGAAATTAAGTTTTAATGAAAATTATCATACTCGCCCAAAACATGCTTTTCAGCCTCTGAAAAGCACATTTTGGCCATAAAAACTGAAAATGTCCCCTGCAACCAAACGAACTGTCGGAGACACAAATCTACAATGGACATAGTGTAAAATGGTCCAATTCGAGTAAGTTATTCATTTGGCATCATTCGAAGTGATAGAAATCAAGTTTTAATGAAAATTATCATACTCGGCCAAAACATGCTTTTCAGCCCCTGAAAAGCACATTTTGGCCATAAAAACTGAAAATGTCCCCTGCAACCAAACGAACTGTCGGAGATACAAATCTACAATGGACATAGTGTAAAATGGTCCAATTCAAGTAAGTTATTCATTTGGCATCATTCGAAGTGATAGAAATCAAGTTTTAATGAAAATTATCAAACTCGGCCAAAACGTGCTTTTCAGCCCCTGAAAAGCACATTTTGGCCATAAAAACTGAATATGTCCCCTGCAACCAAACGAACTGTCAGAGACAGAAATCTACAATGGACATAGTGTAAAATGGTCCAATTCAAGTAATTTATTCATTTGGCATCATTCGAAGGGATAGAAATCAAGTTTTAATGAAAATTATCATACTCGGCCAAAATATGCTTTTCAGCCTCTGAAAAGCACATTTTGGCCATAAAAACTGAAAATGTCCCCTGCAACCAAACGAACTGTCGGAGACACAAATCTACAATGGACATAGTGTAAAATGGTCCAATTCAAGTAAGTTATTAATTTGGCATCAATCGAAGTGATAGAAATCAAGTTTTAATGAAAATTATCAAACTCGGCCAAAACATGCTTTTCAGCCCGTGAAAAGCACATTTTGGCCATAAAAACTGAATATGTCCCCTGCAACCAAACGAACTGTCAGAGACACAAATCTACAATGGACATAGTGTAAAAATGGTCCAATTCAAGTAAGTTATTCATTTGGCATCATTCGAAGTGATAGAAATCAAGTTTTAATGAAAATTATCATACTCGGCCAAAACATGCTTTTCAGCCCCTGAAAAGCACATTTTGGCCATAAAAACTGAATATGTCCCCCTGCAACCAAACGAACTGTCAGAGACACAAATCTACAATGGACATAGTGTAAAATGGTCCAATTCAAGTAAGTTATTCATTTGGCATCATTCGAAGTGATAGAAATTAAGTTTTAATGAAAATTATCATACTCGGCCAAAACATGCTTTTCAGCCCCTGAAAAGCACATTTTGGCCATAAAAACTGAATATGTTTCCTGCAACCAAACGAATGGTCAGAGACACAAATCTACAATGGACATAGTGTAAAATGGTCCAATTCAAGTAAGTTATTCATTTGGCATCATTCGAAAGAAATTAAGTTTTAATGAAAATTATCATACACGGCCAAAACAGGCTTTTCAGCCACTGAAAAGCACATTTTGGCCATAAAAACTGAAAATGTCCCCTGCAACCAAACGAACTGTCGGAGATACAAATCTACAATGGACATAGTGTAAAATGGTCCAATTCAAGTAATTTATTCATTTGGCATCATTCGAAGGGATAGAAATCAAGTTTTAATGAAAATTATCATACTCGGCCAAAATATGCTTTTCAGCCTCTGAAAAGCACATTTTGGCCATAAAAACTGAAAATGTCCCCTGCAACCAAACGAACTGTCGGAGACACAAATCTACAATGGACATAGTGTAAAATGGTCCAATTCAAGTAAGTTATTCATTTGGCATCAATCGAAGTGATAGAAATCAAGTTTTAATGAAAATTATCAAACTCGGCCAAAACATGCTTTTCAGCCCGTGAAAAGCACATTTTGGCCATAAAAACTGAATATGTCCCCTGCAACCAAACGAACTGTCAGAGACACAAATCTACAATGGACATAGTGTAAAACGGTCCAATTCAAGTAAGTTATTCATTTGGCATCATTCGAAGTGATAGAAATCAAGTTTTAATGAAAATTATCATACTCGGCCAAAACATGCTTTTCAGCCCCTGAAAAGCACATTTTGGCCATAAAAACTGAATATGTCCCCTGCAACCAAACGAACTGTCAGAGACACAAATCTACAATGGACATAGTGTAAAATGGTCCAATTCAAGTAAGTTATTCATTTGGCATCATTCGAAGTGATAGAAATTAAGTTTTAATGAAAATTATCATACTCGGCCAAAACATGCTTTTCAGCCCCTGAAAAGCACATTTTGGCCATAAAAACTGAATATGTTTCCTGCAACCAAACGAATGGTCAGAGACACAAATCTACAATGGACATAGTGTAAAATGGTCCAATTCAAGTAAGTTATTCATTTGGCATCATTCGAAGTGATATAAATTAAGTTTTAATGAAAATTATCATACTCGGCCAAAACATGCTTTTCAGCCACTGAAAAGCACATTTTGGCCATAAAAACTGAAAATGTCCCCTGCAGACCAAACGAACTGTCGGAGATACAAATCTACAATGGACATAGTGTAAAATGGTCCAATTCAAGTAAGTTATTCATTTGGCATCATTCGAAGTGATAGAAATCAAGTTTTAATGAAAATTATCAAACTCGGCCAAAACGTGCTTTTCAGCCCCTGAAAAGCACATTTTGGCCATAAAAACTGAATATGTCCCCTGCAACCAAACGAACTGTCAGAGACAGAAATCTACAATGGACATAGTGTAAAATGGTCCAAATCAAGTAAATTATTCATTTGGCATCATTCGAAGGGATAGAAATCAAGTTTTAATGAAAATTATCATACTCGGCCAAAAATATGCTTTTCAGCCTCTGAAAAGCACATTTTGGCCATAAAAACTGAAAATGTCCCCTGCAACCAAACGAACTGTCGGAGACACAAATCTACAATGGACATAGTGTAAAATGGTCCAATTCAAGTAAGTTATTCATTTGTTATCAATCGAAGTGATAGAAATCAAGTTTTAATGAAAATTATCAAACTCGGCCAAAACATGCTTTTCAGCCCGTGAAAAGCACATTTTGGCCATAAAAACTGAATATGTCCCCTGCAACCAAACGAACTGTCAGAGACACAAATCTACAATGGACATAGTGTAAAATGGTCCAATTCAAGTAAGTTATTCATTTGGCATCATTCGAAGTGATAGAAATCAAGTTTTAATGAAAATTATCATACTCGGCCAAAACATGCTTTTCAGCCCCTGAAAAGCACATTTTGGCCATAAAAACTGAATATGTCCCCTGCAACAAAACGAACTGTCAGAGACACAAATCTACAATGGACATAGTGTAAAATGGTCCAATTCAAGTAAGTTATTCATTTGGCATCATTCGAAGTGATAGAAATTAAGTTTTAATGAAAATTATCATACTCGGCCAAAACATGCTTTTCAGCCCCTGAAAAGCACATTTTGGCCATAAAAACTGAATATGTTTCCTGCAACCAAACGAACGGTCAGAGACACAAATCTACAATGGACATAGTGTAAAATGGTCCAATTCAAGTAAGTTATTCATTTGGCATCATTCGAAGTGATAGAAATTAAGTTTTAATGAAAATTATCATACTCGGCCAAAACATGCTTTTCAGCCCCTGAAAAGCACATTTTGGCCATAAAAAACTGAATATGTCCCCTGCAACCAAACGAACTGTCAGAGACAGAAATCTACAATGGACATAGTGTAAAATGGTCCAATTCAAGTAAATTATTCATTTGGCATCATTCGAAGGGATAGAAATCAAGTTTTAATGAAAATTATCATACTCGGCCAAAATATGCTTTTCAGCCTCTGAAAAGCACATTTTGGCCATAAAAACTGAAAATGTCCCCTGCAACCAAACGAACTGTCGGAGACACAAATCTACAATGGACATAGTGTAAAATGGTCCAATTCAAGTAAGTTATTCATTTGTTATCAATCGAAGTGATAGAAATCAAGTTTTAATGAAAATTATCAAACTCGGCCAAAACATGCTTTTCAGCCCGTGAAAAGCACATTTTGGCCATAAAAACTGAATATGTCCCCTGCAACCAAACGAACTGTCAGAGACACAAATCTACAATGGACATAGTGTAAAATGGTCCAATTCAAGTAACTTATTCATTTGGCATCATTCGAAGTGATAGAAATCAAGTTTTAATGAAAATTATCATACTCGGCCAAAACATGCTTTTCAGCCCCTGAAAAGCACATTTTGGCCTTAAAAACTGAATATGTCCCCTGCAACCAAACGAACTGTCAGAGATACAAATCTACAATGGACATAGTGTAAAATGGTCCAATTCAAGTAAGTTATTCATTTGGCATCAATCGAAGTGATAGAAATCAAGTTTTAATGAAAATTATCAAACTCGGCCAAAACGTGCTTTTCAGCCCCTGAAAAGCACATTTTGGCCATAAAAACTGAATATGTCCCCTGCAACCAAACGAACTGTCAGAGACAGAAATCTACAATGGACATAGTGTAAAATGGTCCAATTCAAGGAAATTATTCATTTGGCATCATTCGAAGGGATAGAAATCAAGTTTTAATGAAAATTATCATACTCGGCCAAAATATGCTTTTCAGCCTCTGAAAAGCACATTTTGGCCATAAAAACTGAAAATGTCCCCTGCAACCAAACGAACTGTCGGAGACACAAATCTACAATGGACATAGTGTAAAATGGTCCAATTCAAGTAAGTTATTCATTTGGCATCAATCGAAGTGATAGAAATCAAGTTTTAATGAAAATTATCAAACTCGGCCAAAACATGCTTTTCAGCCCGTGAAAAGCACATTTTGGCCATAAAAACTGAATATTTCCCCTGCAACCAAACGAACTGTCAGGGACACAAATCTACAATGGACATAGTGTAAAATGGTCCAATTCAAGTAAGTTATTCATTTGGCATCATTCGAAGTGATAGAAATCAAGTTTTAATGAAAATTATCATACTCGGCCAAAACATGCTTTTCAGCCCCTGAAAAGCACATTTTGGCCATAAAAACTGAATATGTTTCCTGCAACCAAACGAACGGTCAGAGACACAAATCTACAATGGACATAGTGTAAAATGGTCCAATTCAAGTAAGTTATTCATTTGGCATCATTCGAAGTGATAAAAATTAAGTTTTAATGAAAATTATCATACTCGCCCAAAACATGCTTTTCAGCCTCTGAAAAGCACATTTTGGCCATAAAAACTGAAAATGTCCCCTGCAACCAAACGAACTGTCGGAGACACAAATCTACAATGGACATAGTGTAAAATGGTCCAATTCGAGTAAGTTATTCATTTGGCATCATTCGAAGTGATAGAAATCAAGTTTTAATGAAAATTATCATACTCGGCCAAAACATGCTTTTCAGCCCCTGAAAAGCACATTTTGGCCATAAAAACTGAAAATGTCCCCTGCAACCAAACGAACTGTCGGAGATACAAATCTACAATGGACATAGTGTAAAATGGTCCAATTCAAGTAAGTTATTCATTTGGCATCATTCGAAGTGATAGAAATCAAGTTTTAATGAAAATTATCAAACTCGGCCAAAACGTGCTTTTCAGCCCCTGAAAAGCACATTTTGGCCATAAAAACTGAATATGTCCCCTGCAACCAAACGAACTGTCAGAGACAGAAATCTACAATGGACATAGTGTAAAATGGTCCAATTCAAGTAATTTATTCATTTGGCATCATTCGAAGGGATAGAAATCAAGTTTTAATGAAAATTATCATACTCGGCCAAAATATGCTTTTCAGCCTCTGAAAAGCACATTTTGGCCATAAAAACTGAAAATGTCCCCTGCAACCAAACGAACTGTCGGAGACACAAATCTACAATGGACATAGTGTAAAATGGTCCAATTCAAGTAAGTTATTCATTTGGCATCAATCGAAGTGATAGAAATCAAGTTTTAATGAAAATTATCAAACTCGGCCAAAACATGCTTTTCAGCCCGTGAAAAGCACATTTTGGCCATAAAAACTGAAAATGTCCCCTGCAACCAAACGAACTGTCGGAGACACAAATCTACAATGGACATAGTGTAAAATGGTCCAATTCGAGTAAGTTATTCATTTGGCATCATTCGAAGTGATAGAAATCAAGTTTTAATGAAAATTATCATACTCGGCCAAAACATGCTTTTCAGCCCCTGAAAAGCACATTTTGGCCATAAAAACTGAAAATGTCCCCTGCAACCAAACGAACTGTCGGAGATACAAATCTACAATGGACATAGTGTAAAATGGTCCAATTCAAGTAAGTTATTCATTTGGCATTATTCGAAGTGATAGAAATTAAGTTTTAATGTAAATTATCATACTCGGCCAAAACATGCTTTTCAGCCTCTGAAAAGCACATTTTGGCCATAAAAACTGAATATGTCCCCTGCAACCAAACGAACTGTCGGAGACACAAATCTACAATGGACATAGTGTAAAATGGTCCAATTCAAGTAAGTTATTCATTTGGCATGAATCGAAGTGAAAGAAATCAAGTTTTAATGAAAATTATCAAACTCGGCCAAAACATGCTTTTCAGCCCCTGAAAAGCACATTTTGGCCATAAAAACTGAATATGTCCCCTGCAACCAAACGAACTGTCAGAGACACAAATCTACAATGGACATAGTGTAAAATGGTCCAATTCAAGTAAGTTATTCATTTGGCATCATTCGAAGTGATAGAAATCAAGTTTTAATGAAAATTATCATATTCGGCCAAAACATGCTTTTCAGCCCCTGAAAAGCACATTTTGGCCATAAAAACTGAATATGTCCCCTGCAACCAAACGAACTGTCAGAGACACAAATCTACAATGGACATAGTGTAAAATGGTCCAATTCAAGTAAGTTATTCATTTGGCATCATTCGAAGTGATAGAAATCAAGTTTTAATGAAAATTATCATACTCGGCCAAAACATGCTTTTCAGCCCCTGAAAAGCACATTTTGGCCATAAAAACTGAATATGTCCCCTGCAACCAAACGAACTGTCAGAGACACAAATCTACAATGGACATAGTGTAAAATGGTCCAATTCAAGTAAGTTATTCATTTGGCATCATTCGAAGTGATAGAAATTAAGTTTTAATGTAAATTATCATACTCGGCCAAAACATGCTTTTCAGCCTCTGAAAAGCACATTTTGGCCATAAAAACTGAAAATGTCCCCTGCAACCAAACGAACTGTCAGAGACAGAAATCTACAATGGACATAGTGTAAAATGGTCCAATTCAAGTAAATTATTCATTTGGCATCATTCGAAGGGATATAAATCAAGTTTTAATGAAAATTATCATACTCGGCCAAAATATGCTTTTCAGCCTCTGAAAAGCACATTTTGGCCATAAAAACTGAAAATGTCCCCTGCAACCAAACGAACTGTCGGAGACACAAATCTACAATGGACATAGTGTAAAATGGTCCAATTCAAGTAACTTATTCATTTGGCATCATTCGAAGTGATAGAAATTAAGTTTTAATGAAAATTATCATACTCGGCCAAAACATGCTTTTCAGCCTCTGAAAAGCACATTTTGGCCATAAAAACTGAAAATGTCCCCTGCAACCAAACGAACTGTCGGAGACACAAATCTACAATGGACATAGTGTAAAATGGTCCAATTCGAGTAAGTTATTCATTTGGCATCATTCGAAGTGATAGAAATCAAGTTTTAATGAAAATTATCATACTCGGCCAAAACATGCTTTTCAGCCCCTGAAAAGCACATTTTGGCCATAAAAACTGAAAATGTCCCCTGCAACCAAACGAACTGTCGGAGATACAAATCTACAATGGACATAGTGTAAAATGGTCCAATTCAAGTAAGTTATTCATTTGGCATTATTCGAAGTGATAGAAATTAAGTTTTAATGTAAATTATCATACTCGGCCAAAACATGCTTTTCAGCCTCTGAAAAGCACATTTTGGCCATAAAAACTGAATATGTCCCCTGCAACCAAACGAACTGTCGGAGACACAAATCTACAATGGACATAGTGTAAAATGGTCCAATTCAAGTAAGTTATTCATTTGGCATGAATCGAAGTGAAAGAAATCAAGTTTTAATGAAAATTATCAAACTCGGCCAAAACATGCTTTTCAGCCCGTGAAAAGCACATTTTGGCCATAAAAACTGAATATTTCCCCTGCAACCAAACGAACTGTCAGGGACACAAATCTACAATGGACATAGTGTAAAATGGTCCAATTCAAGTAAGTTATTCATTTGGCATCATTCGAAGTGATAGAAATCAAGTTTTAATGAAAATTATCATACTCGGCCAAAACATGCTTTTCAGCCCCTGAAAAGCACATTTTGGCCATAAAAACTGAATATGTTTCCTGCAACCAAACGAACGGTCAGAGACACAAATCTACAATGGACATAGTGTAAAATGGTCCAATTCAAGTAAGTTATTCATTTGGCATCATTCGAAGTGATAGAAATCAAGTTTTAATGAAAATTATCATATTCGGCCAAAACATGCTTTTCAGCCCCTGAAAAGCACATTTTGGCCATAAAAACTGAATATGTCCCCTGCAACCAAACGAACTGTCAGAGACACAAATCTACAATGGACATAGTGTAAAATGGTCCAATTCAAGTAAGTTATTCATTTGGCATCATTCGAAGTGATAGAAATTAAGTTTTAATGTAAATTATCATACTCGGCCAAAACATGCTTTTCAGCCTCTGAAAAGCACATTTTGGCCATAAAAACTGAAAATGTCCCCTGCAACCAAACGAACTGTCAGAGACAGAAATCTACAATGGACATAGTGTAAAATGGTCCAATTCAAGTAAATTATTCATTTGGCATCATTCGAAGGGATAGAAATCAAGTTTTAATGAAAATTATCATACTCGGCCAAAATATGCTTTTCAGCCTCTGAAAAGCACATTTTGGCCATAAAAACTGAAAATGTCCCCTGCAACCAAACGAACTGTCGGAGACACAAATCTACAATGGACATAGTGTAAAATGGTCCAATTCAAGTAAGTTATTCATTTGTTATCAATCGAAGTGATAGAAATCAAGTTTTAATGAAAATTATCAAACTCGGCCAAAACATGCTTTTCAGCCCGTGAAAAGCACATTTTGGCCATAAAAACTGAATATGTCCCCTGCAACCAAACGAACTGTCAGAGACACAAATCTACAATGGACATAGTGTAAAATGGTCCAATTCAAGTAACTTATTCATTTGGCATCATTCGAAGTGATAGAAATCAAGTTTTAATGAAAATTATCATACTCGGCCAAAACATGCTTTTCAGCCCCTGAAAAGCACATTTTGGCCTTAAAAACTGAATATGTCCCCTGCAACCAAACGAACTGTCAGAGATACAAATCTACAATGGACATAGTGTAAAATGGTCCAATTCAAGTAAGTTATTCATTTGGCATCAATCGAAGTGATAGAAATCAAGTTTTAATGAAAATTATCAAACTCGGCCAAAACGTGCTTTTCAGCCCCTGAAAAGCACATTTTGGCCATAAAAACTGAATATGTCCCCTGCAACCAAACGAACTGTCAGAGACAGAAATCTACAATGGACATAGTGTAAAATGGTCCAATTCAAGGAAATTATTCATTTGGCATCATTCGAAGGGATAGAAATCAAGTTTTAATGAAAATTATCATACTCGGCCAAAATATGCTTTTCAGCCTCTGAAAAGCACATTTTGGCCATAAAAACTGAAAATGTCCCCTGCAACCAAACGAACTGTCGGAGACACAAATCTACAATGGACATAGTGTAAAATGGTCCAATTCAAGTAAGTTATTCATTTGGCATCAATCGAAGTGATAGAAATCAAGTTTTAATGAAAATTATCAAACTCGGCCAAAACATGCTTTTCAGCCCGTGAAAAGCACATTTTGGCCATAAAAACTGAATATTTCCCCTGCAACCAAACGAACTGTCAGAGACACAAATCTACAATGGACATAGTGTAAAATGGTCCAATTCAAGTAAGTTATTCATTTGGCATCATTCGAAGTGATAGAAATCAAGTTTTAATGAAAATTATCATACTCGGCCAAAACATGCTTTTCAGCCCCTGAAAAGCACATTTTGGCCATAAAAACTGAATATGTTTCCTGCAACCAAACGAACGGTCAGAGACACAAATCTACAATGGACATAGTGTAAAATGGTCCAATTCAAGTAAGTTATTCATTTGGCATCATTCGAAGTGATAGAAATTAAGTTTTAATGAAAATTATCATACTCGCCCAAAACATGCTTTTCAGCCTCTGAAAAGCACATTTTGGCCATAAAAACTGAAAATGTCCCCTGCAACCAAACGAACTGTCGGAGACACAAATCTACAATGGACATAGTGTAAAATGGTCCAATTCGAGTAAGTTATTCATTTGGCATCATTCGAAGTGATAGAAATCAAGTTTTAATGAAAATTATCATACTCGGCCAAAACATGCTTTTCAGCCCCTGAAAAGCACATTTTGGCCATAAAAACTGAAAATGTCCCCTGCAACCAAACGAACTGTCGGAGATACAAATCTACAATGGACATAGTGTAAAATGGTCCAATTCAAGTAAGTTATTCATTTGGCATCATTCGAAGTGATAGAAATCAAGTTTTAATGAAAATTATCAAACTCGGCCAAAACGTGCTTTTCAGCCCCTGAAAAGCACATTTTGGCCATAAAAACTGAATATGTCCCCTGCAACCAAACGAACTGTCAGAGACAGAAATCTACAATGGACATAGTGTAAAATGGTCCAATTCAAGTAATTTATTCATTTGGCATCATTCGAAGGGATAGAAATCAAGTTTTAATGAAAATTATCATACTCGGCCAAAACATGCTTTTCAGCCCCTGAAAAGCACATTTTGGCCATAAAAACTGAATATGTCCCCTGCAACCAAACGAACTGTCAGAGACACAAATCTACAATGGACATAGTGTAAAATGGTCCAATTCAAGTAAGTTATTCATTTGGCATCATTCGAAGTGATAGAAATTAAGTTTTAATGAAAATTATCATACTCGGCCAAAACATGCTTTTCAGCCCCTGAAAAGCACATTTTGGCCATAAAAACTGAATATGTTTCCTGCAACCAAACGAATGGTCAGAGACACAAATCTACAATGGACATAGTGTAAAATGGTCCAATTCAAGTAAGTTATTCATTTGGCATCATTCGAAGTGATAGAAATTAAGTTTTAATGAAAATTATCATACTCGGCCAAAACATGCTTTTCAGCCACTGAAAAGCACATTTTGGCCATAAAAACTGAAAATGTCCCCTGCAACCAAACGAACTGTCGGAGATACAAATCTACAATGGACATAGTGTAAAATGGTCCAATTCAAGTAAGTTATTCATTTGGCATCATTCGAAGTGATAGAAATCAAGTTTTAATGAAAATTATCAAACTCGGCCAAAACGTGCTTTTCAGCCCCTGAAAAGCACATTTTGGCCATAAAAACTGAATATGTCCCCTGCAACCAAACGAACTGTCAGAGACAGAAATCTACAATGGACATAGTGTAAAATGGTCCAATTCAAGTAAATTATTCATTTGGCATCATTCGAAGGGATAGAAATCAAGTTTTAATGAAAATTATCATACTCGGCCAAAATATGCTTTTCAGCCTCTGAAAAGCACATTTTGGCCATAAAAACTGAAAATGTCCCCTGCAACCAAACGAACTGTCGGAGACACAAATCTACAATGGACATAGTGTAAAATGGTCCAATTCAAGTAAGTTATTCATTTGTTATCAATCGAAGTGATAGAAATCAAGTTTTAATGAAAATTATCAATTTCGGCCAAAACATGCTTTTCAGCCCGTGAAAAGCACATTTTGGCCATAAAAACTGAATATGTCCCCTGCAACCAAACGAACTGTCAGAGACACAAATCTACAATGGACATAGTGTAAAATGGTCCAATTCAAGTAAGTTATTCATTTGGCATCATTCGAAGTGATAGAAATCAAGTTTTAATGAAAATTATCATACTCGGCCAAAACATGCTTTTCAGCCCCTGAAAAGCACATTTTGGCCATAAAAACTGAATATGTCCCCTGCAACAAAACGAACTGTCAGAGACACAAATCTACAATGGACATAGTGTAAAATGGTCCAATTCAAGTAAGTTATTCATTTGGCATCATTCGAAGTGATAGAAATTAAGTTTTAATGAAAATTATCATACTCGGCCAAAACATGCTTTTCAGCCCCTGAAAAGCACATTTTGGCCATAAAAACTGAATATGTTTCCTGCAACCAAACGAACGGTCAGAGACACAAATCTACAATGGACATAGTGTAAAATGGTCCAATTCAAGTAAGTTATTCATTTGGCATCATTCGAAGTGATAGAAATTAAGTTTTAATGAAAATTATCATACTCGGCCAAAACATGCTTTTCAGCCTCTGAAAAGCACATTTTGGCCATAAAAACTGAAAATGTCCCCTGCAACCAAACGAACTGTAGGAGACACAAATCTACAATGGACATAGTGTAAAATGGTCCAATTCGAGTAAGTTATTCATTTGGCATCATTCGAAGTGATAGAAATCAAGTTTTAATGAAAATTATCATACTCGGCCAAAACATGCTTTTCAGCCCCTAAAAGCACATTTTGGCCATAAAAACTGAAAATGTCCCCTGCAACCAAACGAACTGTCGGAGATACAAATCTACAATGGACATAGTGTAAAATGGTCCAATTCAAGTAAGTTATTCATTTGGCATCATTCGAAGTGATAGAAATTAAGTTTTAATGTAAATTATCATACTCGGCCAAAACATGCTTTTCAGCCTCTGAAAAGCACATTTTGGCCATAAAAACTGAAAATGTCCCCTGCAACCAAACGAACTGTCGGAGACACAAATCTACAATGGACATAGTGTAAAATGGTCCAATTCAAGTAAATTATTCATTTGGCATCAATCGAAGTGAAAGAAATCAAGTTTTAATGAAAATTATCAAACTCGGCCAAAACATGCTTTTCAGCCCCTGAAAAGCACATTTTGGCCATAAAAACTTAATATGTCCCCTGCAACCAAACGAACTGTCAGAGACACAAATCTACAATGGACATAGTGTAAAATGGTCCAATTCAAGTAACTTATTCATTTGGCATCATTCGAAGTGATAGAAATCAAGTTTTAATGAAAATTATCATATTCGGCCAAAACATGCTTTTCAGCCCCTGAAAAGCACATTTTGGCCATAAAAACTGAATATGTCCCCTGCAACCAAACGAACTGTCAGAGACACAAATCTACAATGGACATAGTGTAAAATGGTCCAATTCAAGTAAGTTATTCATTTGGCATCATTCGAAGTGATAGAAATCAAGTTTTAATGAAAATTATCATATTCGGCCAAAACATGCTTTTCAGCCCCTGAAAAGCACATTTTGGCCATAAAAACTGAATATGTCCCCTGCAACCAAACGAACTGTCAGAGACACAAATCTACAATGGACATAGTGTAAAATGGTCAAATTCAAGTCAGTTATTCATTTGGCATCATTCAAATGGATAGAAATCAAGTTTTAATGAAAATTATCATACTCATCCAAAACATGCTTTTCAGCCCCTGAAAAGCACATTTTGGCCATAAAAACTGAAAATGTCCCCTGCAACAAAACGAACTGTCAGAGACACAAATCTACAATGGACATAGTGTAAAATGGTCCAATTCAAGTAAGTTATTCATTTGGCATCATTCGAAGTGATAGAAATTAAGTTTTAATGAAAATTATCATACTCGGCCAAAACATGCTTTTCAGCCCCTGAAAAGCACATTTTGGCCATAAAAACTGAATATGTTTCCTGCAACCAAACGAACGGTCAGAGACACAAATCTACAATGGACATAGTGTAAAATGGTCCAATTCAAGTAAGTTATTCATTTGGCATCATTCGAAGTGATAGAAATTAAGTTTTAATGAAAATTATCATACTCGGCCAAAACATGCTTTTCAGCCTCTGAAAAGCACATTTTGGCCATAAAAACTGAAAATGTCCCCTGCAACCAAACGAACTGTAGGAGACACAAATCTACAATGGACATAGTGTAAAATGGTCCAATTCGAGTAAGTTATTCATTTGGCATCATTCGAAGTGATAGAAATCAAGTTTTAATGAAAATTATCATACTCGGCCAAAACATGCTTTTCAGCCCCTAAAAGCACATTTTGGCCATAAAAACTGAAAATGTCCCCTGCAACCAAACGAACTGTCGGAGATACAAATCTACAATGGACATAGTGTAAAATGGTCCAATTCAAGTAAGTTATTCATTTGGCATCATTCGAAGTGATAGAAATTAAGTTTTAATGTAAATTATCATACTCGGCCAAAACATGCTTTTCAGCCTCTGAAAAGCACATTTTGGCCATAAAAACTGAAAATGTCCCCTGCAACCAAACGAACTGTCGGAGACACAAATCTACAATGGACATAGTGTAAAATGGTCCAATTCAAGTAAGTTATTCATTTGGCATCAATCGAAGTGAAAGAAATCAAGTTTTAATGAAAATTATCAAACTCGGCCAAAACATGCTTTTCAGCCCCTGAAAAGCACATTTTGGCCATAAAAACTGAATATGTCCCCTGCAACCAAACGAACTGTCAGAGACACAAATCTACAATGGACATAGTGTAAAATGGTCCAATTCAAGTAAGTTATTCATTTGGCATCATTCGAAGTGATAGAAATCAAGTTTTAATGAAAATTATCTAACTCGGCCAAAACATGCTTTTCAGCCCCTGAAAAGCACATTTTGGCCATAAAAACTGAAAATGTCCCCTGCAACCAAACGAACTGTCGGAGATACAAATCTACAATGGACATAGTGTAAAATGGTCCAATTCAAGTAAGTTATTCATTTGGCATCATTCGAAGTGATAGAAATCAAGTTTTAATGAAAATTATCATACTCGGCCAAAACATGCTTTTCAGCCCCTGAAAAGCACATTTTGGCCATAAAAACTGAATATGTTTCCTGCAACCAAACGAACTGTCGGAGATACAAATCTACAATGGACATAGTGTAAAATGGTCCAATTCAAGTAAGTTATTCATTTGGCATCAATCGAAGTGAAAGAAATCAAGTTTTAATGAAAATTATCAAACTCGGCCAAAACATGCTTTTCAGCCCCTGAAAAGCACATTTTGGCCATAAAAACTGAATATGTCCCCTGCAACCAAACGAACTGTCAGAGACACAAATCTACAATGGACATAGTGTAAAATGGTCCAATTCAAGTAAGTTATTCATTTGGCATCATTCGAAGTGATAGAAATCAAGTTTTAATGAAAATTATCATATTCGGCCAAAACATGCTTTTCAGCCCCTGAAAAGCACATTTTGGCCATAAAAACTGAATATGTCCCCTGCAACCAAACGAACTGTCAGAGACACAAATCTACAATGGACATAGTGTAAAATGGTCAAATTCAAGTCAGTTATTCATTTGGCATCATTCAAATGGATAGAAATCAAGTTTTAATGAAAATTATCATACTCATCCAAAACATGCTTTTCAGCCCCTGAAAAGCACATTTTGGCCATAAAAACTGAAAATGTCCCCTGCAACCAAACGAACTGTCGGAGACACAAATCTACAATGGACATAGTGTAAAATGGTCCAATTCAAGTAAGTTATTCATTTGGCATCAATCGAAGTGATAGAAATCAAGTTTTAATGAAAATTATCAAACTCGGCCAAAACATGCTTTTCAGCCCCTGAAAAGCACATTTTGGCCATAAAAACTGAAAATGTCCCCTGCAACCAAACGAACTGTCGGAGATACAAATCTACAATGGACATAGTGTAAAATGGTCCAATTCAAGTAAGTTATTCATTTGGCATCATTCGAAGTGATAGAAATCAAGTTTTAATGAAAATTATCAAACTCGGCCAAAACGTGCTTTTCAGCCCCTGAAAAGCACATTTTGGCCATAAAAACTGAATATGTCCCCTGCAACCAAACGAACTGTCAGAGACAGAAATCTACAATGGACATAGTGTAAAATGGTCCAATTCAAGTAATTTATTCATTTGGCATCATTCGAAGGGATAGAAATCAAGTTTTAATGAAAATTATCATACTCGGCCAAAATATGCTTTTCAGCCTCTGAAAAGCACATTTTGGCCATAAAAACTGAAAATGTCCCCTGCAACCAAACGAACTGTCGGAGACACAAATCTACAATGGACATAGTGTAAAATGGTCCAATTCAAGTAAGTTATTCATTTGGCATCAATCGAAGTGATAGAAATCAAGTTTTAATGAAAATTATCAAACTCGGCCAAAACATGCTTTTCAGCCCGTGAAAAGCACATTTTGGCCATAAAAACTGAATATGTCCCCTGCAACCAAACGAACTGTCAGAGACACAAATCTACAATGGACATAGTGTAAAATGGTCCAATTCAAGTAAGTTATTCATTTGGCATCATTCGAAGTGATAGAAATCAAGTTTTAATGAAAATTATCATACTCGGCCAAAACATGCTTTTCAGCCCCTGAAAAGCACATTTTGGCCATAAAAACTGAATATGTCCCCTGCAACCAAACGAACTGTCAGAGACACAAATCTACAATGGACATAGTGTAAAATGGTCCAATTCAAGTAAGTTATTCATTTGGCATCATTCGAAGTGATAGAAATTAAGTTTTAATGAAAATTATCATACTCGGCCAAAACATGCTTTTCAGCCCCTGAAAAGCACATTTTGGCCATAAAAACTGAATATGTTTCCTGCAACCAAACGAATGGTCAGAGACACAAATCTACAATGGACATAGTGTAAAATGGTCCAATTCAAGTAAGTTATTCATTTGGCATCATTCGAAGTGATAGAAATTAAGTTTTAATGAAAATTATCATACTCGGCCAAAACATGCTTTTCAGCCACTGAAAAGCACATTTTGGCCATAAAAACTGAAAATGTCCCCTGCAACCAAACGAACTGTCGGAGATACAAATCTACAATGGACATAGTGTAAAATGGTCCAATTCAAGTAAGTTATTCATTTGGCATCATTCGAAGTGATAGAAATCAAGTTTTAATGAAAATTATCAAACTCGGCCAAAACGTGCTTTTCAGCCCCTGAAAAGCACATTTTGGCCATAAAAACTGAATATGTCCCCTGCAACCAAACGAACTGTCAGAGACAGAAATCTACAATGGACATAGTGTAAAATGGTCCAATTCAAGTAAATTATTCATTTGGCATCATTCGAAGGGATAGAAATCAAGTTTTAATGAAAATTATCATACTCGGCAAAAATATGCTTTTCAGCCTCTGAAAAGCACATTTTGGCCATAAAAACTGAAAATGTCCCCTGCAACCAAACGAACTGTCGGAGACACAAATCTACAATGGACATAGTGTAAAATGGTCCAATTCAAGTAAGTTATTCATTTGGCATCAATCGAAGTGATAGAAATCAAGTTTTAATAAAAAATTATCAAACTCGGCCAAAACATGCTTTTCAGCCCGTGAAAAGCACATTTTGGCCATAAAAACTGAATATGTCCCCTGCAACCAAACGAACTGTCAGAGACACAAATCTACAATGGACATAGTGTAAAATGGTCCAATTCAAGTAAGTTATTCATTTGGCATCATTCGAAGTGATAGAAATCAAGTTTTAATGAAAATTATCATACTCGGCCAAAACATGCTTTTCAGCCCCTAAAAGCACATTTTGGCCATAAAAACTGAAAATGTCCCCTGCAACCAAACGAACTGTCGGAGATACAAATCTACAATGGACATAGTGTAAAATGGTCCAATTCAAGTAAGTTATTCATTTGGCATCATTCGAAGTGATAGAAATTAAGTTTTAATGTAAATTATCATACTCGGCCAAAACATGCTTTTCAGCCTCTGAAAAGCACATTTTGGCCATAAAAACTGAAAATGTCCCCTGCAACCAAACGAACTGTCGGAGACACAAATCTACAATGGACATAGTGTAAAATGGTCCAATTCAAGTAAGTTATTCATTTGGCATCAATCGAAGTGAAAGAAATCAAGTTTTAATGAAAATTATCAAACTCGGCCAAAACATGCTTTTCAGCCCCTGAAAAGCACATTTTGGCCATAAAAACTGAATATGTCCCCTGCAACCAAACGAACTGTCAGAGACACAAATCTACAATGGACATAGTGTAAAATGGTCCAATTCAAGTAAGTTATTCATTTGGCATCATTCGAAGTGATAGAAATCAAGTTTTAATGAAAATTATCATATTCGGCCAAAACATGCTTTTCAGCCCCTGAAAAGCACATTTTGGCCATAAAAACTGAATATGTCCCCTGCAACCAAACGAACTGTCAGAGACACAAATCTACAATGGACATAGTGTAAAATGGTCAAATTCAAGTCAGTTATTCATTTGGCATCATTCAAATGGATAGAAATCAAGTTTTAATGAAAATTATCATACTCATCCAAAACATGCTTTTCAGCCCCTGAAAAGCACATTTTGGCCATAAAAACTGAAAATGTCCCCTGCAACCAAACGAACTGTCGGAGACACAAATCTACAATGGACATAGTGTAAAATGGTCCAATTCAAGTAAGTTATTCATTTGGCATCAATCGAAGTGATAGAAATCAAGTTTTAATGAAAATTATCTAACTCGGCCAAAACATGCTTTTCAGCCCCTGAAAAGCACATTTTGGCCATAAAAACTGAAAATGTCCCCTGCAACCAAACGAACTGTCGGAGATACAAATCTACAATGGACATAGTGTAAAATGGTCCAATTCAAGTAAGTTATTCATTTGGCATCATTCGAAGTGATAGAAATCAAGTTTTAATGAAAATTATCATACTCGGCCAAAACATGCTTTTCAGCCCCTGAAAAGCACATTTTGGCCATAAAAACTGAATATGTTTCCTGCAACCAAACGAACTGTCGGAGATACAAATCTACAATGGACATAGTGTAAAATGGTCCAATTCAAGTAAGTTATTCATTTGGCATCATTCGAAGTGATAGAAATTAAGTTTTAATGTAAATTATCATACTCGGCCAAAACATGCTTTTCAGCCTCTGAAAAGCACATTTTGGCCATAAAAACTGAAAATGTCCCCTGCAACCAAACGAACTGTCGGAGACACAAATCTACAATGGACATAGTGTAAAATGGTCCAATTCAAGTAAGTTATTCATTTGGCATCAATCGAAGTGAAAGAAATCAAGTTTTAATGAAAATTATCAAACTCGGCCAAAACATGCTTTTCAGCCCCTGAAAAGCACATTTTGGCCATAAAAACTGAATATGTCCCCTGCAACCAAACGAACTGTCAGAGACACAAATCTACAGTGGACATAGTGTAAAATGTTCCAATTCAAGTAAGTTATTCATTTGGCATCATTCGAAGTGATAGAAATCAAGTTTTAATGAAAATTATCATATTCGGCCAAAACATGCTTTTCAGCCCCTGAAAAGCACATTTTGGCCATAAAAACTGAATATGTCCCCTGCAACCAAACGAACTGTCAGAGACACAAATCTACAATGGACATAGTGTAAAATGGTCAAATTCAAGTCAGTTATTCATTTGGCATCATTCAAATGGATAGAAATCAAGTTTTAATGAAAATTATCATACTCATCCAAAACATGCTTTTCAGCCCCTGAAAAGCACATTTTGGCCATAAAAACTGAAAATGTCCCCTGCAACCAAACGAACTGTCGGAGACACAAATCTACAATGGACATAGTGTAAAATGGTCCAATTCAAGTAAGTTATTCATTTGGCATCAATCGAAGTGATAGAAATCAAGTTTTAATGAAAATTATCAAACTCGGCCAAAACATGCTTTTCAGCCCCTGAAAAGCACATTTTGGCCATAAAAACTGAAAATGTCCCCTGCAACCAAACGAACTGTCGGAGATACAAATCTACAATGGACATAGTGTAAAATGGTCAAATTCAAGTCAGTTATTCATTTGGCATCATTCAAATGGATAGAAATCAAGTTTTAATGAAAATTATCATACTCATCCAAAACATGCTTTTCAGCCCCTGAAAAGCACATTTTGGCCATAAAAACTGAAAATGTCCCCTGCAACCAAACGAACTGTCGGAGACACAAATCTACAATGGACATAGTGTAAAATGGTCAAATTCAAGTCAGTTATTCATTTGGCATCATTCAAATGGATAGAAATCAAGTTTTAATGAAAATTATCATACTCATCCAAAACATGCTTTTCAGCCCCTGAAAAGCACATTTTGGCCATAAAAACTGAAAATGTCCCCTGCAACCAAACGAACTGTCGGAGACACAAATCTACAATGGACATAGTGTAAAATGGTCCAATTCAAGTAAGTTATTCATTTGGCATCATTCGAAGTGATAGAAATCAAGTTTTAATGAAAATTATCAAACTCGGCCAAAACGTGCTTTTCAGCCCCTGAAAAGCACATTTTGGCCATAAAAACTGAATATGTCCCCTGCAACCAAACGAACTGTCAGAGACAGAAATCTACAATGGACATAGTGTAAAATGGTCCAATTCAAGTAATTTATTCATTTGGCATCATTCGAAGGGATAGAAATCAAGTTTTAATGAAAATTATCATACTCGGCCAAAATATGCTTTTCAGCCTCTGAAAAGCACATTTTGGCCATAAAAACTGAAAATGTCCCCTGCAACCAAACGAACTGTCGGAGACACAAATCTACAATGGACATAGTGTAAAATGGTCCAATTCAAGTAAGTTATTCATTTGGCATCAATCGAAGTGATAGAAATCAAGTTTTAATGAAAATTATCAAACTCGGCCAAAACATGCTTTTCAGCCCGTGAAAAGCACATTTTGGCCATAAAAACTGAATATGTCCCCTGCAACCAAACGAACTGTCAGAGACACAAATCTACAATGGACATAGTGTAAAATGGTCCAATTCAAGTAAGTTATTCATTTGGCATCATTCGAAGTGATAGAAATCAAGTTTTAATGAAAATTATCATACTCGGCCAAAACATGCTTTTCAGCCCCTGAAAAGCACATTTTGGCCATAAAAACTGAATATGTCCCCTGCAACCAAACGAACTGTCAGAGACACAAATCTACAATGGACATAGTGTAAAATGGTCCAATTCAAGTAAGTTATTCATTTGGCATCATTCGAAGTGATAGAAATTAAGTTTTAATGAAAATTATCATACTCGGCCAAAACATGCTTTTCAGCCCCTGAAAAGCACATTTTGGCCATAAAAACTGAATATGTTTCCTGCAACCAAACGAATGGTCAGAGACACAAATCTACAATGGACATAGTGTAAAATGGTCCAATTCAAGTAAGTTATTCATTTGGCATCATTCGAAGTGATAGAAATCAAGTTTTAATGAAAATTATCAAACTCGGCCAAAACATGCTTTTCAGCCCGTGAAAAGCACATTTTGGCCATAAAAACTGAATATGTCCCCTGCAACCAAACGAACTGTCAGAGACACAAATCTACAATGGACATAGTGTAAAATGGTCCAATTCAAGTAAGTTATTCATTTGGCATCATTCGAAGTGATAGAAATCAAGTTTTAATGAAAATTATCATACTCGGCCAAAACATGCTTTTCAGCCCCTGAAAAGCACATTTTGGCCATAAAAACTGAATATGTCCCCTGCAACAAAACGAACTGTCAGAGACACAAATCTACAATGGACATAGTGTAAAATGGTCCAATTCAAGTAAGTTATTCATTTGGCATCATTCGAAGTGATAGAAATTAAGTTTTAATGAAAATTATCATACTCGGCCAAAACATGCTTTTCAGCCCCTGAAAAGCACATTTTGGCCATAAAAACTGAATATGTTTCCTGCAACCAAACGAACGGTCAGAGACACAAATCTACAATGGACATAGTGTAAAATGGTCCAATTCAAGTAAGTTATTCATTTGGCATCATTCGAAGTGATAGAAATTAAGTTTTAATGAAAATTATCATACTCGGCCAAAACATGCTTTTCAGCCTCTGAAAAGCACATTTTGGCCATAAAAACTGAAAATGTCCCCTGCAACCAAACGAACTGTAGGAGACACAAATCTACAATGGACATAGTGTAAAATGGTGCAATTCGAGTAAGTTATTCATTTGGCATCATTCGAAGTGATAGAAATCAAGTTTTAATGAAAATTATCATACTCGGCCAAAACATGCTTTTCAGCCCCTAAAAGCACATTTTGGCCATAAAAACTGAAAATGTCCCCTGCAACCAAACGAACTGTCGGAGATACAAATCTACAATGGACATAGTGTAAAATGGTCCAATTCAAGTAAGTTATTCATTTGGCATCATTCGAAGTGATAGAAATTAAGTTTTAATGTAAATTATCATACTCGGCCAAAACATGCTTTTCAGCCTCTGAAAAGCACATTTTGGCCATAAAAACTGAAAATGTCCCCTGCAACCAAACGAACTGTCGGAGACACAAATCTACAATGGACATAGTGTAAAATGGTCCAATTCAAGTAAGTTATTCATTTGGCATCAATCGAAGTGAAAGAAATCAAGTTTTAATGAAAATTATCAAACTCGGCCAGAACATGCTTTTCAGCCCCTGAAAAGCACATTTTGGCCATAAAAACTGAATATGTCCCCTGCAACCAAACGAACTGTCAGAGACACAAATCTACAATGGACATAGTGTAAAATGGTCCAATTCAAGTAACTTATTCATTTGGCATCATTCGAAGTGATAGAAATCAAGTTTTAATGAAAATTATCATATTCGGCCAAAACATGCTTTTCAGCCCCTGAAAAGCACATTTTGGCCATAAAAACTGAATATGTCCCCTGCAACCAAACGAACTGTCAGAGACACAAATCTACAATGGACATAGTGTAAAATGGTCCAATTCAAGTAAGTTATTCATTTGGCATCATTCGAAGTGATAGAAATCAAGTTTTAATGAAAATTATCATCTTCGGCCAAAACATGCTTTTCAGCCCCTGAAAAGCACATTTTGGCCATAAAAACTGAATATGTCCCCTGCAACCAAACGAACTGTCAGAGACACAAATCTACAATGGACATAGTGTAAAATGGTCAAATTCAAGTCAGTTATTCATTTGGCATCATTCAAATGGATAGAAATCAAGTTTTAATGAAAATTATCATACTCATCCAAAACATGCTTTTCAGCCCCTGAAAAGCACATTTTGGCCATAAAAACTGAAAATGTCCCCTGCAACCAAACGAACTGTCGGAGACACAAATCTACAATGGACATAGTGTAAAATGGTCCAATTCAAGTAAGTTATTCATTTGGCATCATTCGAAGTGATAGAAATCAAGTTTTAATGAAAATTATCTAACTCGGCCAAAACGTGCTTTTCAGCCCCTGAAAAGCACATTTTGGCCATAAAAACTGAATATGTCCCCTGCAACCAAACGAACTGTCAGAGACAGAAATCTACAATGGACATAGTGTAAAATGGTCCAATTCAAGTAATTTATTCATTTGGCATCATTCGAAGGGATAGAAATCAAGTTTTAATGAAAATTATCATACTCGGCCAAAATATGCTTTTCAGCCTCTGAAAAGCACATTTTGGCCATAAAAACTGAAAATGTCCCCTGCAACCAAACGAACTGTCGGAGACACAAATCTACAATGGACATAGTGTAAAATGGTCCAATTCAAGTAAGTTATTCATTTGGCATCAATCGAAGTGATAGAAATCAAGTTTTAATGAAAATTATCAAACTCGGCCAAAACATGCTTTTCAGCCCGTGAAAAGCACATTTTGGCCATAAAAACTGAATATGTCCCCTGCAACCAAACGAACTGTCAGAGACACAAATCTACAATGGACATAGTGTAAAATGGTCCAATTCAAGTAAGTTATTCATTTGGCATCATTCGAAGTGATAGAAATCAAGTTTTAATGAAAATTATCATACTCGGCCAAAACATGCTTTTCAGCCCCTGAAAAGCACATTTTGGCCATAAAAACTGAATATGTCCCCTGCAACCAAACGAACTGTCAGAGACACAAATCTACAATGGACATAGTGTAAAATGGTCCAATTCAAGTAAGTTATTCATTTGGCATCATTCGAAGTGATAGAAATTAAGTTTTAATGAAAATTATCATACTCGGCCAAAACATGCTTTTCAGCCCCTGAAAAGCACATTTTGGCCATAAAAACTGAATATGTTTCCTGCAACCAAACGAATGGTCAGAGACACAAATCTACAATGGACATAGTGTAAAATGGTCCAATTCAAGTAAGTTATTCATTTGGCATCATTCGAAGTGATAGAAATTAAGTTTTAATGAAAATTATCAAACTCGGCCAAAACATGCTTTTCAGCCCGTGAAAAGCACATTTTGGCCATAAAAACTGAATATGTCCCCTGCAACCAAACGAACTGTCAGAGACACAAATCTACAATGGACATAGTGTAAAATGGTCCAATTCAAGTAAGTTATTCATTTGGCATCATTCGAAGTGATAGAAATCAAGTTTTAATGAAAATTATCATACTCGGCCAAAACATGCTTTTCAGCCCCTGAAAAGCACATTTTGGCCATAAAAACTGAATATGTCCCCTGCAACAAAACGAACTGTCAGAGACACAAATCTACAATGGACATAGTGTAAAATGGTCCAATTCAAGTAAGTTATTCATTTGGCATCATTCGAAGTGATAGAAATTAAGTTTTAATGAAAATTATCATACTCGGCCAAAACATGCTTTTCAGCCCCTGAAAAGCACATTTTGGCCATAAAAACTGAATATGTTTCCTGCAACCAAACGAACGGTCAGAGACACAAATCTACAATGGACATAGTGTAAAATGGTCCAATTCAAGTAAGTTATTCATTTGGCATCATTCGAAGTGATAGAAATTAAGTTTTAATGAAAATTATCATACTCGGCCAAAACATGCTTTTCAGCCTCTGAAAAGCACATTTTGGCCATAAAAACTGAAAATGTCCCCTGCAACCAAACGAACTGTAGGAGACACAAATCTACAATGGACATAGTGTAAAATGGTCCAATTCGAGTAAGTTATTCATTTGGCATCATTCGAAGTGATAGAAATCAAGTTTTAATGAAAATTATCATACTCGGCCAAAACATGCTTTTCAGCCCCTAAAAGCACATTTTGGCCATAAAAACTGAAAATGTCCCCTGCAACCAAACGAACTGTCGGAGATACAAATCTACAATGGACATAGTGTAAAATGGTCCAATTCAAGTAAGTTATTCATTTGGCATCATTCGAAGTGATAGAAATTAAGTTTTAATGTAAATTATCATACTCGGCCAAAACATGCTTTTCAGCCTCTGAAAAGCACATTTTGGCCATAAAAACTGAAAATGTCCCCTGCAACCAAACGAACTGTCGGAGACACAAATCTACAATGGACATAGTGTAAAATGGTCCAATTCAAGTAAGTTATTCATTTGGCATCAATCGAAGTGAAAGAAATCAAGTTTTAATGAAAATTATCAAACTCGGCCAAAACATGCTTTTCAGCCCCTGAAAAGCACATTTTGGCCATAAAAACTGAATATGTCCCCTGCAACCAAACGAACTGTCAGAGACACAAATCTACAATGGACATAGTGTAAAATGGTCCAATTCAAGTAACTTATTCATTTGGCATCATTCGAAGTGATAGAAATCAAGTTTTAATGAAAATTATCATATTCGGCCAAAACATGCTTTTCAGCCCCTGAAAAGCACATTTTGGCCATAAAAACTGAATATGTCCCCTGCAACCAAACGAACTGTCAGAGACACAAATCTACAATGGACATAGTGTAAAATGGTCCAATTCAAGTAAGTTATTCATTTGGCATCATTCGAAGTGATAGAAATCAAGTTTTAATGAAAATTATCATCTTCGGCCAAAACATGCTTTTCAGCCCCTGAAAAGCACATTTTGGCCATAAAAACTGAATATGTCCCCTGCAACCAAACGAACTGTCAGAGACACAAATCTACAATGGACATAGTGTAAAATGGTCAAATTCAAGTCAGTTATTCATTTGGCATCATTCAAATGGATAGAAATCAAGTTTTAATGAAAATTATCATACTCATCCAAAACATGCTTTTCAGCCCCTGAAAAGCACATTTTGGCCATAAAAACTGAAAATGTCCCCTGCAACCAAACGAACTGTCGGAGACACAAATCTACAATGGACATAGTGTAAAATGGTCCAATTCAAGTAAGTTATTCATTTGGCATCATTCGAAGTGATAGAAATCAAGTTTTAATGAAAATTATCAAACTCGGCCAAAACGTGCTTTTCAGCCCCTGAAAAGCACATTTTGGCCATAAAAACTGAATATGTCCCCTGCAACCAAACGAACTGTCAGAGACAGAAATCTACAATGGACATAGTGTAAAATGGTCCAATTCAAGTAATTTATTCATTTGGCATCATTCGAAGGGATAGAAATCAAGTTTTAATGAAAATTATCATACTCGGCCAAAATATGCTTTTCAGCCTCTGAAAAGCACATTTTGGCCATAAAAACTGAAAATGTCCCCTGCAACCAAACGAACTGTCGGAGACACAAATCTACAATGGACATAGTGTAAAATGGTCCAATTCAAGTAAGTTATTCATTTGGCATCAATCGAAGTGATAGAAATCAAGTTTTAATGAAAATTATCAAACTCGGCCAAAACATGCTTTTCAGCCCGTGAAAAGCACATTTTGGCCATAAAAACTGAATATGTCCCCTGCAACCAAACGAACTGTCAGAGACACAAATCTACAATGGACATAGTGTAAAATGGTCCAATTCAAGTAAGTTATTCATTTGGCATCATTCGAAGTGATAGAAATCAAGTTTTAATGAAAATTATCATACTCGGCCAAAACATGCTTTTCAGCCCCTGAAAAGCACATTTTGGCCATAAAAACTGAATATGTCCCCTGCAACCAAACGAACTGTCAGAGACACAAATCTACAATGGACATAGTGTAAAATGGTCCAATTCAAGTAAGTTATTCATTTGGCATCATTCGAAGTGATAGAAATTAAGTTTTAATGAAAATTATCATACTCGGCCAAAACATGCTTTTCAGCCCCTGAAAAGCACATTTTGGCCATAAAAACTGAATATGTTTCCTGCAACCAAACGAATGGTCAGAGACACAAATCTACAATGGACATAGTGTAAAATGGTCCAATTCAAGTAAGTTATTCATTTGGCATCATTCGAAGTGATAGAAATCAAGTTTTAATGAAAATTATCAAACTCGGCCAAAACATGCTTTTCAGCCCGTGAAAAGCACATTTTGGCCATAAAAACTGAATATGTCCCCTGCAACCAAACGAACTGTCAGAGACACAAATCTACAATGGACATAGTGTAAAATGGTCCAATTCAAGTAAGTTATTCATTTGGCATCATTCGAAGTGATAGAAATCAAGTTTTAATGAAAATTATCATACTCGGCCAAAACATGCTTTTCAGCCCCTGAAAAGCACATTTTGGCCATAAAAACTGAATATGTCCCCTGCAACAAAACGAACTGTCAGAGACACAAATCTACAATGGACATAGTGTAAAATGGTCCAATTCAAGTAAGTTATTCATTTGGCATCATTCGAAGTGATAGAAATTAAGTTTTAATGAAAATTATCATACTCGGCCAAAACATGCTTTTCAGCCCCTGAAAAGCACATTTTGGCCATAAAAACTGAATATGTTTCCTGCAACCAAACGAACGGTCAGAGACACAAATCTACAATGGACATAGTGTAAAATGGTCCAATTCAAGTAAGTTATTCATTTGGCATCATTCGAAGTGATAGAAATTAAGTTTTAATGAAAATTATCATACTCGGCCAAAACATGCTTTTCAGCCTCTGAAAAGCACATTTTGGCCATAAAAACTGAAAATGTCCCCTGCAACCAAACGAACTGTAGGAGACACAAATCTACAATGGACATAGTGTAAAATGGTCCAATTCGAGTAAGTTATTCATTTGGCATCATTCGAAGTGATAGAAATCAAGTTTTAATGAAAATTATCATACTCGGCCAAAACATGCTTTTCAGCCCCTAAAAGCACATTTTGGCCATAAAAACTGAAAATGTCCCCTGCAACCAAACGAACTGTCGGAGATACAAATCTACAATGGACATAGTGTAAAATGGTCCAATTCAAGTAAGTTATTCATTTGGCATCATTCGAAGTGATAGAAATTAAGTTTTAATGTAAATTATCATACTCGGCCAAAACATGCTTTTCAGCCTCTGAAAAGCACATTTTGGCCATAAAAACTGAAAATGTCCCCTGCAACCAAACGAACTGTCGGAGACACAAATCTACAATGGACATAGTGTAAAATGGTCCAATTCAAGTAAGTTATTCATTTGGCATCAATCGAAGTGAAAGAAATCAAGTTTTAATGAAAATTATCAAACTCGGCCAAAACATGCTTTTCAGCCCCTGAAAAGCACATTTTGGCCATAAAAACTGAATATGTCCCCTGCAACCAAACGAACTGTCAGAGACACAAATCTACAATGGACATAGTGTAAAATGGTCAAATTCAAGTCAGTTATTCATTTGGCATCATTCAAATGGATAGAAATCAAGTTTTAATGAAAATTATCATACTCATCCAAAACATGCTTTTCAGCCCCTGAAAAGCACATTTTGGCCATAAAAACTGAAAATGTCCCCTGCAACCAAACGAACTGTCGGAGACACAAATCTACAATGGACATAGTGTAAAATGGTCCAATTCAAGTAAGTTATTCATTTGGCATCAATCGAAGTGATAGAAATCAAGTTTTAATGAAAATTATCAAACTCGGCCAAAACATGCTTTTCAGCCCCTGAAAAGCACATTTTGGCCATAAAAACTGAAAATGTCCCCTGCAACCAAACGAACTGTCGGAGATACAAATCTACAATGGACATAGTGTAAAATGGTCCAATTCAAGTAAGTTATTCATTTGGCATCATTCGAAGGGATAGAAATCAAGTTTTAATGAAAATTATCATACTCGGCCAAAATATGCTTTTCAGCCTCTGAAAAGCACATTTTGGCCATAAAAACTGAAAATGTCCCCTGCAACCAAACGAACTGTCGGAGACACAAATCTACAATGGACATAGTGTAAAATGGTCCAATTCAAGTAAGTTATTCATTTGGCATCAATCGAAGTGATAGAAATCAAGTTTTAATGAAAATTATCAAACTCGGCCAAAACATGCTTTTCAGCCCGTGAAAAGCACATTTTGGCCATAAAAACTGAATATGTCCCCTGCAACCAAACGAACTGTCAGAGACACAAATCTACAATGGACATAGTGTAAAATGGTCCAATTCAAGTAAGTTATTCATTTGGCATCATTCGAAGTGATAGAAATCAAGTTTTAATGAAAATTATCATACTCGGCCAAAACATGCTTTTCAGCCCCTGAAAAGCACATTTTGGCCATAAAAACTGAATATGTCCCCTGCAACCAAACGAACTGTCAGAGACACAAATCTACAATGGACATAGTGTAAAATGGTCCAATTCAAGTAAGTTATTCATTTGGCATCATTCGAAGTGATAGAAATTAAGTTTTAATGAAAATTATCATACTCGGCCAAAACATGCTTTTCAGCCCCTGAAAAGCACATTTTGGCCATAAAAACTGAATATGTTTCCTGCAACCAAACGAATGGTCAGAGACACAAATCTACAATGGACATAGTGTAAAATGGTCCAATTCAAGTAAGTTATTCATTTGGCATCATTCGAAGTGATAGAAATTAAGTTTTAATGAAAATTATCATACTCGGCCAAAACATGCTTTTCAGCCACTGAAAAGCACATTTTGGCCATAAAAACTGAAAATGTCCCCTGCAACCAAACGAACTGTCGGAGATACAAATCTACAATGGACATAGTGTAAAATGGTCCAATTCAAGTAAGTTATTCATTTGGCATCATTCGAAGTGATAGAAATCAAGTTTTAATGAAAATTATCAAACTCGGCCAAAACGTGCTTTTCAGCCCCTGAAAAGCACATTTTGGCCATAAAAACTGAATATGTCCCCTGCAACCAAACGAACTGTCAGAGACAGAAATCTACAATGGACATAGTGTAAAATGGTCCAATTCAAGTAAATTATTCATTTGGCATCATTCGAAGGGATAGAAATCAAGTTTTAATGAAAATTATCATACTCGGCCAAAATATGCTTTTCAGCCTCTGAAAAGCACATTTTGGCCATAAAAACTGAAAATGTCCCCTGCAACCAAACAAACTGTCGGAGACACAAATCTACAATGGACATAGTGTAAAATGGTCCAATTCAAGTAAGTTATTCATTTGTTATCAATCGAAGTGATAGAAATCAAGTTTTAATGAAAATTATCAAACTCGGCCAAAACATGCTTTTCAGCCCGTGAAAAGCACATTTTGGCCATAAAAACTGAATATGTCCCCTGCAACCAAACGAACTGTCAGAGACACAAATCTACAATGGACATAGTGTAAAATGGTCCAATTCAAGTAAGTTATTCATTTGGCATCATTCGAAGTGATAGAAATCAAGTTTTAATGAAAATTATCATACTCGGCCAAAACATGCTTTTCAGCCCCTGAAAAGCACATTTTGGCCATAAAAACTGAATATGTCCCCTGCAACAAAACGAACTGTCAGAGACACAAATCTACAATGGACATAGTGTAAAATGGTCCAATTCAAGTAAGTTATTCATTTGGCATCATTCGAAGTGATAGAAATTAAGTTTTAATGAAAATTATCATACTCGGCCAAAACATGCTTTTCAGCCCCTGAAAAGCACATTTTGGCCATAAAAACTGAATATGTTTCCTGCAACCAAACGAACGGTCAGAGACACAAATCTACAATGGACATAGTGTAAAATGGTCCAATTCAAGTAAGTTATTCATTTGGCATCATTCGAAGTGATAGAAATTAAGTTTTAATGAAAATTATCATACTCGGCCAAAACATGCTTTTCAGCCTCTGAAAAGCACATTTTGGCCATAAAAACTGAAAATGTCCCCTGCAACCAAACGAACTGTAGGAGACACAAATCTACAATGGACATAGTGTAAAATGGTCCAATTCGAGTAAGTTATTCATTTGGCATCATTCGAAGTGATAGAAATCAAGTTTTAATGAAAATTATCATACTCGGCCAAAACATGCTTTTCAGCCCGTGAAAAGCACATTTTGGCCATAAAAACTGAATATGTCCCCTGCAACCAAACGAACTGTCAGAGACACAAATCTACAATGGACATAGTGTAAAATGGTCCAATTCAAGTAAGTTATTCATTTGGCATCATTCGAAGTGATAGAAATCAAGTTTTAATGAAAATTATCATACTCGGCCAAAACATGCTTTTCAGCCCCTGAAAAGCACATTTTGGCCATAAAAACTGAATATGTCCCCTGCAACCAAACGAACTGTCAGAGACACAAATCTACAATGGACATAGTGTAAAATGGTCCAATTCAAGTAAGTTATTCATTTGGCATCATTCGAAGTGATAGAAATTAAGTTTTAATGAAAATTATCATACTCGGCCAAAACATGCTTTTCAGCCCCTGAAAAGCACATTTTGGCCATAAAAACTGAATATGTTTCCTGCAACCAAACGAATGGTCAGAGACACAAATCTACAATGGACATAGTGTAAAATGGTCCAATTCAAGTAAGTTATTCATTTGGCATCATTCGAAGTGATAGAAATCAAGTTTTAATGAAAATTATCAAACTCGGCCAAAACATGCTTTTCAGCCCGTGAAAAGCACATTTTGGCCATAAAAACTGAATATGTCCCCTGCAACCAAACGAACTGTCAGAGACACAAATCTACAATGGACATAGTGTAAAATGGTCCAATTCAAGTAAGTTATTCATTTGGCATCATTCGAAGTGATAGAAATCAAGTTTTAATGAAAATTATCATACTCGGCCAAAACATGCTTTTCAGCCCCTGAAAAGCACATTTTGGCCATAAAAACTGAATATGTCCCCTGCAACAAAACGAACTGTCAGAGACACAAATCTACAATGGACATAGTGTAAAATGGTCCAATTCAAGTAAGTTATTCATTTGGCATCATTCGAAGTGATAGAAATTAAGTTTTAATGAAAATTATCATACTCGGCCAAAACATGCTTTTCAGCCCCTGAAAAGCACATTTTGGCCATAAAAACTGAATATGTTTCCTGCAACCAAACGAACGGTCAGAGACACAAATCTACAATGGACATAGTGTAAAATGGTCCAATTCAAGTAAGTTATTCATTTGGCATCATTCGAAGTGATAGAAATTAAGTTTTAATGAAAATTATCATACTCGGCCAAAACATGCTTTTCAGCCTCTGAAAAGCACATTTTGGCCATAAAAACTGAAAATGTCCCCTGCAACCAAACGAACTGTAGGAGACACAAATCTACAATGGACATAGTGTAAAATGGTCCAATTCGAGTAAGTTATTCATTTGGCATCATTCGAAGTGATAGAAATCAAGTTTTAATGAAAATTATCATACTCGGCCAAAACATGCTTTTCAGCCCCTAAAAGCACATTTTGGCCATAAAAACTGAAAATGTCCCCTGCAACCAAACGAACTGTCGGAGATACAAATCTACAATGGACATAGTGTAAAATGGTCCAATTCAAGTAAGTTATTCATTTGGCATCATTCGAAGTGATAGAAATTAAGTTTTAATGTAAATTATCATACTCGGCCAAAACATGCTTTTCAGCCTCTGAAAAGCACATTTTGGCCATAAAAACTGAAAATGTCCCCTGCAACCAAACGAACTGTCGGAGACACAAATCTACAATGGACATAGTGTAAAATGGTCCAATTCAAGTAAGTTATTCATTTGGCATCAATCGAAGTGAAAGAAATCAAGTTTTAATGAAAATTATCAAACTCGGCCAAAACATGCTTTTCAGCCCCTGAAAAGCACATTTTGGCCATAAAAACTGAATATGTCCCCTGCAACCAAACGAACTGTCAGAGACACAAATCTACAATGGACATAGTGTAAAATGGTCCAATTCAAGTAAGTTATTCATTTGGCATCATTCGAAGTGATAGAAATCAAGTTTTAATGAAAATTATCATATTCGGCCAAAACATGCTTTTCAGCCCCTGAAAAGCACATTTTGGCCATAAAAACTGAATATGTCCCCTGCAACCAAACGAACTGTCAGAGACACAAATCTACAATGGACATAGTGTAAAATGGTCCAATTCAAGTAAGTTATTCATTTGGCATCATTCGAAGTGATAGAAATCAAGTTTTAATGAAAATTATCATCTTCGGCCAAAACATGCTTTTCAGCCCCTGAAAAGCACATTTTGGCCATAAAAACTGAATATGTCCCCTGCAACCAAACGAACTGTCAGAGACACAAATCTACAATGGACATAGTGTAAAATGGTCAAATTCAAGTCAGTTATTCATTTGGCATCATTCAAATGGATAGAAATCAAGTTTTAATGAAAATTATCATACTCATCCAAAACATGCTTTTCAGCCCCTGAAAAGCACATTTTGGCCATAAAAACTGAAAATGTCCCCTGCAACCAAACGAACTGTCGGAGACACAAATCTACAATGGACATAGTGTAAAATGGTCCAATTCAAGTAAGTTATTCATTTGGCATCAATCGAAGTGATAGAAATCAAGTTTTAATGAAAATTATCAAACTCGGCCAAAACATGCTTTTCAGCCCCTGAAAAGCACATTTTGGCCATAAAAACTGAAAATGTCCCCTGCAACCAAACGAACTGTCGGAGATACAAATCTACAATGGACATAGTGTAAAATGGTCCAATTCAAGTAAGTTATTCATTTGGCATCATTCGAAGGGATAGAAATCAAGTTTTAATGAAAATTATCATACTCGGCCAAAATATGCTTTTCAGCCTCTGAAAAGCACATTTTGGCCATAAAAACTGAAAATGTCCCCTGCAACCAAACGAACTGTCGGAGACACAAATCTACAATGGACATAGTGTAAAATGGTCCAATTCAAGTAAGTTATTCATTTGGCATCAATCGAAGTGATAGAAATCAAGTTTTAATGAAAATTATCAAACTCGGCCAAAACATGCTTTTCAGCCCGTGAAAAGCACATTTTGGCCATAAAAACTGAATATGTCCCCTGCAACCAAACGAACTGTCAGAGACACAAATCTACAATGGACATAGTGTAAAATGGTCCAATTCAAGTAAGTTATTCATTTGGCATCATTCGAAGTGATAGAAATCAAGTTTTAATGAAAATTATCATACTCGGCCAAAACATGCTTTTCAGCCCCTGAAAAGCACATTTTGGCCATAAAAACTGAATATGTCCCCTGCAACCAAACGAACTGTCAGAGACACAAATCTACAATGGACATAGTGTAAAATGGTCCAATTCAAGTAAGTTATTCATTTGGCATCATTCGAAGTGATAGAAATTAAGTTTTAATGAAAATTATCATACTCGGCCAAAACATGCTTTTCAGCCCCTGAAAAGCACATTTTGGCCATAAAAACTGAATATGTTTCCTGCAACCAAACGAATGGTCAGAGACACAAATCTACAATGGACATAGTGTAAAATGGTCCAATTCAAGTAAGTTATTCATTTGGCATCATTCGAAGTGATAGAAATTAAGTTTTAATGAAAATTATCATACTCGGCCAAAACATGCTTTTCAGCCACTGAAAAGCACATTTTGGCCATAAAAACTGAAAATGTCCCCTGCAACCAAACGAACTGTCGGAGATACAAATCTACAATGGACATAGTGTAAAATGGTCCAATTCAAGTAAGTTATTCATTTGGCATCATTCGAAGTGATAGAAATCAAGTTTTAATGAAAATTATCAAACTCGGCCAAAACGTGCTTTTCAGCCCCTGAAAAGCACATTTTGGCCATAAAAACTGAATATGTCCCCTGCAACCAAACGAACTGTCAGAGACAGAAATCTACAATGGACATAGTGTAAAATGGTCCAATTCAAGTAAATTATTCATTTGGCATCATTCGAAGGGATAGAAATCAAGTTTTAATGAAAATTATCATACTCGGCCAAAATATGCTTTTCAGCCTCTGAAAAGCACATTTTGGCCATAAAAACTGAAAATGTCCCCTGCAACCAAACGAACTGTCGGAGACACAAATCTACAATGGACATAGTGTAAAATGGTCCAATTCAAGTAAGTTATTCATTTGTTATCAATCGAAGTGATAGAAATCAAGTTTTAATGAAAATTATCAAACTCGGCCAAAACATGCTTTTCAGCCCGTGAAAAGCACATTTTGGCCATAAAAACTGAATATGTCCCCTGCAACCAAACGAACTGTCAGAGACACAAATCTACAATGGACATAGTGTAAAATGGTCCAATTCAAGTAAGTTATTCATTTGGCATCATTCGAAGTGATAGAAATCAAGTTTTAATGAAAATTATCATACTCGGCCAAAACATGCTTTTCAGCCCCTGAAAAGCACATTTTGGCCATAAAAACTGAATATGTCCCCTGCAACAAAACGAACTGTCAGAGACACAAATCTACAATGGACATAGTGTAAAATGGTCCAATTCAAGTAAGTTATTCATTTGGCATCATTCGAAGTGATAGAAATTAAGTTTTAATGAAAATTATCATACTCGGCCAAAACATGCTTTTCAGCCCCTGAAAAGCACATTTTAGCCATAAAAACTGAATATGTTTCCTGCAACCAAACGAACGGTCAGAGACACAAATCTACAATGGACATAGTGTAAAATGGTCCAATTCAAGTAAGTTATTCATTTGGCATCATTCGAAGTGATAGAAATTAAGTTTTAATGAAAATTATCATACTCGGCCAAAACATGCTTTTCAGCCTCTGAAAAGCACATTTTGGCCATAAAAACTGAAAATGTCCCCTGCAACCAAACGAACTGTAGGAGACACAAATCTACAATGGACATAGTGTAAAATGGTCCAATTCGAGTAAGTTATTCATTTGGCATCATTCGAAGTGATAGAAATCAAGTTTTAATGAAAATTATCATACTCGGCCAAAACATGCTTTTCAGCCCCTAAAAGCACATTTTGGCCATAAAAACTGAATATGTCCCCTGCAACCAAACGAACTGTCAGAGACACAAATCTACAATGGACATAGTGTAAAATGGTCCAATTCAAGTAAGTTATTCATTTGGCATCATTCGAAGTGATAGAAATCAAGTTTTAATGAAAATTATCATATTCGGCCAAAACATGCTTTTCAGCCCCTGAAAAGCACATTTTGGCCATAAAAACTGAATATGTCCCCTGCAACCAAACGAACTGTCAGAGACACAAATCTACAATGGACATAGTGTAAAATGGTCAAATTCAAGTCAGTTATTCATTTGGCATCATTCAAATGGATAGAAATCAAGTTTTAATGAAAATTATCATACTCGGCCAAAACATGCTTTTCAGCCCCTGAAAAGCACATTTTGGCCATAAAAACTGAATATGTTTCCTGCAACCAAACGAATGGTCAGAGACACAAATCTACAATGGACATAGTGTAAAATGGTCCAATTCAAGTAAGTTATTCATTTGGCATCATTCGAAGTGATAGAAATCAAGTTTTAATGAAAATTATCAAACTCGGCCAAAACATGCTTTTCAGCCCGTGAAAAGCACATTTTGGCCATAAAAACTGAATATGTCCCCTGCAACCAAACGAACTGTCAGAGACACAAATCTACAATGGACATAGTGTAAAATGGTCCAATTCAAGTAAGTTATTCATTTGGCATCATTCGAAGTGATAGAAATCAAGTTTTAATGAAAATTATCATACTCGGCCAAAACATGCTTTTCAGCCCCTGAAAAGCACATTTTGGCCATAAAAACTGAATATGTCCCCTGCAACAAAACGAACTGTCAGAGACACAAATCTACAATGGACATAGTGTAAAATGGTCCAATTCAAGTAAGTTATTCATTTGGCATCATTCGAAGTGATAGAAATTAAGTTTTAATGAAAATTATCATTCTCGGCCAAAACATGCTTTTCAGCCCCTGAAAAGCACATTTTGGCCATAAAAACTGAATATGTTTCCTGCAACCAAACGAACGGTCAGAGACACAAATCTACAATGGACATAGTGTAAAATGGTCCAATTCAAGTAAGTTATTCATTTGGCATCATTCGAAGTGATAGAAATTAAGTTTTAATGAAAATTATCATACTCGGCCAAAACATGCTTTTCAGCCTCTGAAAAGCACATTTTGGCCATAAAAACTGAAAATGTCCCCTGCAACCAAACGAACTGTAGGAGACACAAATCTACAATGGACATAGTGTAAAATGGTCCAATTCGAGTAAGTTATTCATTTGGCATCATTCGAAGTGATAGAAATCAAGTTTTAATGAAAATTATCATACTCGGCCAAAACATGCTTTTCAGCCCCTAAAAGCACATTTTGGCCATAAAAACTGAAAATGTCCCCTGCAACCAAACGAACTGTCGGAGATACAAATCTACAATGGACATAGTGTAAAATGGTCCAATTCAAGTAAGTTATTCATTTGGCATCATTCGAAGTGATAGAAATTAAGTTTTAATGTAAATTATCATACTCGGCCAAAACATGCTTTTCAGCCTCTGAAAAGCACATTTTGGCCATAAAAACTGAAAATGTCCCCTGCAACCAAACGAACTGTCGGAGACACAAATCTACAATGGACATAGTGTAAAATGGTCCAATTCAAGTAAGTTATTCATTTGGCATCAATCGAAGTGAAAGAAATCAAGTTTTAATGAAAATTATCAAACTCGGCCAAAACATGCTTTTCAGCCCCTGAAAAGCACATTTTGGCCATAAAAACTGAATATGTCCCCTGCAACCAAACGAACTGTCAGAGACACAAATCTACAATGGACATAGTGTAAAATGGTCCAATTCAAGTAACTTATTCATTTGGCATCATTCGAAGTGATAGAAATCAAGTTTTAATGAAAATTATCATATTCGGCCAAAACATGCTTTTCAGCCCCTGAAAAGCACATTTTGGCCATAAAAACTGAATATGTCCCCTGCAACCAAACGAACTGTCAGAGACACAAATCTACAATGGACATAGTGTAAAATGGTCCAATTCAAGTAAGTTATTCATTTGGCATCATTCGAAGTGATAGAAATCAAGTTTTAATGAAAATTATCATCTTCGGCCAAAACATGCTTTTCAGCCCCTGAAAAGCACATTTTGGCCATAAAAACTGAATATGTCCCCTGCAACCAAACGAACTGTCAGAGACACAAATCTATAATGGACATAGTGTAAAATGGTCAAATTCAAGTCAGTTATTCATTTGGCATCATTCAAATGGATAGAAATCAAGTTTTAATGAAAATTATCATACTCATCCAAAACATGCTTTTCAGCCCCTGAAAAGCACATTTTGGCCATAAAAACTGAAAATGTCCCCTGCAACCAAACGAACTGTCGGAGACACAAATCTACAATGGACATAGTGTAAAATGGTCCAATTCAAGTAAGTTATTCATTTGGCATCAATCGAAGTGATAGAAATCAAGTTTTAATGAAAATTATCAAACTCGGCCAAAACATGCTTTTCAGCCCCTGAAAAGCACATTTTGGCCATAAAAACTGAAAATGTCCCCTGCAACCAAACGAACTGTCGGAGATACAAATCTACAATGGACATAGTGTAAAATGGTCCAATTCAAGTAAGTTATTCATTTGGCATCATTCGAAGGGATAGAAATCAAGTTTTAATGAAAATTATCATACTCGGCCAAAATATGCTTTTCAGCCTCTGAAAAGCACATTTTGGCCATAAAAACTAAAAATGTCCCCTGCAACCAAACGAACTGTCGGAGACACAAATCTACAATGGACATAGTGTAAAATGGTCCAATTCAAGTAAGTTATTCATTTGGCATCAATCGAAGTGATAGAAATCAAGTTTTAATGAAAATTATCAAACTCGGCCAAAACATGCTTTTCAGCCCGTGAAAAGCACATTTTGGCCATAAAAACTGAATATGTCCCCTGCAACCAAACGAACTGTCAGAGACACAAATCTACAATGGACATAGTGTAAAATGGTCCAATTCAAGTAAGTTATTCATTTGGCATCATTCGAAGTGATAGAAATCAAGTTTTAATGAAAATTATCATACTCGGCCAAAACATGCTTTTCAGCCCCTGAAAAGCACATTTTGGCCATAAAAACTGAATATGTCCCCTGCAACCAAACGAACTGTCAGAGACACAAATCTACAATGGACATAGTGTAAAATGGTCCAATTCAAGTAAGTTATTCATTTGGCATCATTCGAAGTGATAGAAATTAAGTTTTAATGAAAATTATCATACTCGGCCAAAACATGCTTTTCAGCCCCTGAAAAGCACATTTTGGCCATAAAAACTGAATATGTTTCCTGCAACCAAACGAATGGTCAGAGACACAAATCTACAATGGACATAGTGTAAAATGGTCCAATTCAAGTAAGTTATTCATTTGGCATCATTCGAAGTGATAGAAATTAAGTTTTAATGAAAATTATCATACTCGGCCAAAACATGCTTTTCAGCCACTGAAAAGCACATTTTGGCCATAAAAACTGAAAATGTCCCCTGCAACCAAACGAACTGTCGGAGATACAAATCTACAATGGACATAGTGTAAAATGGTCCAATTCAAGTAAGTTATTCATTTGGCATCATTCGAAGTGATAGAAATCAAGTTTTAATGAAAATTATCAAACTCGGCCAAAACGTGCTTTTCAGCCCCTGAAAAGCACATTTTGGCCATAAAAACTGAATATGTCCCCTGCAACCAAACGAACTGTCAGAGACAGAAATCTACAATGGACATAGTGTAAAATGGTCCAATTCAAGTAAATTATTCATTTGGCATCATTCGAAGTGAAAGAAATCAAGTTTTAATGAAAATTATCAAACTCGGCCAAAACATGCTTTTCAGCCCCTGAAAAGCACATTTTGGCCATAAAAACTGAATATGTCCCCTGCAACCAAACGAACTGTCAGAGACACAAATCTACAATGGACATAGTGTAAAATGGTCCAATTCAAGTAAGTTATTCATTTGGCATCATTCGAAGTGATAGAAATCAAGTTTTAATGAAAATTATCATATTCGGCCAAAACATGCTTTTCAGCCCCTGAAAAGCACATTTTGGCCATAAAAACTGAATATGTCCCCTGCAACCAAACGAACTGTCAGAGACACAAATCTACAATGGACATAGTGTAAAATGGTCCAATTCAAGTAAGTTATTCATTTGGCATCATTCGAAGTGATAGAAATCAAGTTTTAATGAAAATTATCATATTCGGCCAAAACATGCTTTTCAGCCCCTGAAAAGCACATTTTGGCCATAAAAACTGAATATGTCCCCTGCAACCAAACGAACTGTCAGAGACACAAATCTACAATGGACATAGTGTAAAATGGTCTAATTCAAGTCAGTTATTCATTTGGCATCATTCAAATGGATAGAAATCAAGTTTTAATGAAAATTATCATACTCATCCAAAACATGCTTTTCAGCCCCTGAAAAGCACATTTTGGCCATAAAAACTGAAAATGTCCCCTGCAACCAAACGAACTGTCGGAGACACAAATCTACAATGGACATAGTGTAAAATGGTCCAATTCAAGTAAGTTATTCATTTGGCATCATTCGAAGTGATAGAAATCAAGTTTTAATGAACATTATCATACTCGGCCAAAACATGCTTTTCAGCCCCTGAAAAGCACATTTTGGCCATAAAAACTGAATATGTCCCCTGCAACCAAACGAACTGTCAGAGACACAAATCTACAATGGACATAGTGTAAAATGGTCCAATTCAAGTAAGTTATTCATTTGGCATCATTCGAAGTGATAGAAATTAAGTTTTAATGAAAATTTTCATACTCGGCCAAAACATGCTTTTCAGCCTCTGAAAAGCACATTTTGGCCATAAAAACTGAAAATGTCCCCTGCAACCAAACGAACTGTCGGAGACACAAATCTACAATGGACATAGTGTAAAATGGTCCAATTCAAGTAAGTTATTCATTTGGCATCAATCGAAGTGATAGAAATCAAGTTTTAATGAAAATTATCAAACTCGGCCAAAACATGCTTTTCAGCCCGTGAAAAGCACATTTTGGCCATAAAAACTGAATATGTCCCCTGCAACCAAACGAACTGTCCGAGACACAAATCTACAATGGACATAGTGTAAAATGGTCCAATTCAAGTAAGTTATTCATTTGGCATCATTCGAAGTGATAGAAATCAAGTTTTAATGAAAATTATCATACTCGGCCAAAACATGCTTTTCAGCCCCTGAAAAGCACATTTTGGCCATAAAAACTGAAAATGTCCCCTGCAACCAAACGAACTGTCGGAGACACAAATCTACAATGGACATAGTGTAAAATGGTCCAATTCAAGTAAGTTATTCATTTGTTATCAATCGAAGTGATAGAAATTAAGTTTTAATGAAAATTATCAAACTCGGCCAAAACATGCTTTCAGCCCCTGAAAAGCACATTTTGGCCATAAAAACTGAATATGTCCCCTGCAACCAAACGAACTGTCAGAGACACAAATCTACAATGGACATAGTGTAAAATGGTCCAATTCAAGTAAGTTATTCATTTGGCATCATTCGAAGTGATAGAAATTAAGTTTTAATGAAAATTATCATACTCGGCCAAAACATGCTTTTCAGCCCCTGAAAAGCACATTTTGGCCATAAAAACTGAATATGTTTCCTGCAACCAAACGAACGGTCAGAGACACAAATCTACAATGGACATAGTGTAAAATGGTCCAATTCAAGTAAGTTATTCATTTGGCATCATTCGAAGTGATAGAAATTAAGTTTTAATGAAAATTATCATACTCGGCCAAAACATGCTTTTCAGCCTCTGAAAAGCACATTTTGGCCATAAAAACTGAAAATGTCCCCTGCAACCAAACGAACTGTCGGAGACACAAATCTACAATGGACATAGTGTAAAATGGTCCAATTCAAGTAAGTTATTCATTTGGCATCATTCGAAGTGATAGAAATTAAGTTTTAATGTAAATTATCATACTCGGCCAAAACATGCTTTTCAGCCTCTGAAAAGCACATTTTGGCCATAAAAACTGAAAATGTCCCCTGCAACCAAACGAACTGTCGGAGACACAAATCTACAATGGACATAGTGTAAAATGGTCCAATTCAAGTAAGTTATTCATTTGGCATCAATCGAAGTGAAAGAAATCAAGTTTTAATGAAAATTATCAAACTCGGCCAAAACATGCTTTTCAGCCCCTGAAAAGCACATTTTGGCCATAAAAACTGAATATGTCCCCTGCAACCAAACGAACTGTCAGAGACACAAATCTACAATGGACATAGTGTAAAATGGTCCAATTCAAGTAAGTTATTCATTTGGCATCATTCGAAGTGATAGAAATCAAGTTTTAATGAAAATTATCATATTCGGCCAAAACATGCTTTTCAGCCCCTGAAAAGCACATTTTGGCCATAAAAACTGAATATGTCCCCTGCAACCAAACGAACTGTCAGAGACACAAATCTACAATGGACATAGTGTAAAATGGTCTAATTCAAGTCAGTTATTCATTTGGCATCATTCAAATGGATAGAAATCAAGTTTTAATGAAAATTATCATACTCATCCAAAACATGCTTTTCAGCCCCTGAAAAGCACATTTTGGCCATAAAAACTGAAAATGTCCCCTGCAACCAAACGAACTGTCGGAGACACAAATCTACAATGGACATAGTGTAAAATGGTCCAATTCAAGTAAGTTATTCATTTGGCATCATTCGAAGTGATAGAAATCAAGTTTTAATGAACATTATCATACTCGGCCAAAACATGCTTTTCAGCCCCTGAAAAGCACATTTTGGCCATAAAAACTGAATATGTCCCCTGCAACCAAACGAACTGTCAGAGACACAAATCTACAATGGACATAGTGTAAAATGGTCCAATTCAAGTAAGTTATTCATTTGGCATCATTCGAAGTGATAGAAATTAAGTTTTAATGAAAATTTTCATACTCGGCCAAAACATGCTTTTCAGCCCCTGAAAAGCACATTTTGGCCATAAAAACTGAAAATGTCCCCTGCAACCAAACGAACTGTCGGAGACACAAATCTACAATGGACATAGTGTAAAATGGTCCAATTCAAGTAAGTTATTCATTTGGCATCATTCGAAGTGATAGAAATCAAGTATTATTGAAAATTATCATACTCGGCCAAAACATGCTTTTCAGCCCCTGAAAAGCACATTTTGGCCATAAAAACTGAATATGTCCCCTGCAACCAAACGAACTGTCAGAGACACAAATCTACAATAGACATAGTGTAAAATGGTCCAATTCAAGTAAGTTATTCATTTGGCATCATTCGAAGTGATAGAAATTAAGTTTTAATGAAAATTATCATACTCGGCCAAAACATGCTTTTCAGCCTCTGAAAAGCACATTTTGGCCATAAAAACTGAAAATGTCCCCTGCAACCAAACGAACTGTCAGAGACACAAATCTACAATGGACATAGTGTAAAATGGTCCAATTCAAGTAAGTTATTCATTTGGCATCATTCGAAGTGATAGAAATCAAGTTTTAATGAAAATTATCATATTCGGCCAAAACATGCTTTTCAGCCCCTGAAAAGCACATTTTGGCCATAAAAACTGAATATGTCCCCTGCAACCAAACGAACTGTCAGAGACACAAATCTACAATGGACATAGTGTAAAATGGTCAAATTCAAGTCAGTTATTCATTTGGCATCATTCAAATGGATAGAAATCAAGTTTTAATGAAAATTATCATACTCATCCAAAACATGCTTTTCAGCCCCTGAAAAGCACATTTTGGCCATAAAAACTGAAAATGTCCCCTGCAACCAAACGAACTGTCGGAGACACAAATCTACAATGGACATAGTGTAAAATGGTCCAATTCAAGTAAGTTATTCATTTGGCATCAATCGAAGTGATAGAAATCAAGTTTTAATGAAAATTATCAAACTCGGCCAAAACATGCTTTTCAGCCCGTGAAAAGCACATTTTGGCCATAAAAACTGAATATGTCCCCTGCAACCAAACGAACTGTCAGAGACACAAATCTACAATGGACATAGTGTAAAATGGTCCAATTCAAGTAAGTTATTCATTTGGCATCATTCGAAGTGATAGAAATCAAGTTTTAATGAAAATTATCATACTCGGCCAAAACATGCTTTTCAGCCCCTGAAAAGCACATTTTGGCCATAAAAACTGAAAATGTCCCCTGCAACCAAACGAACTGTCGGAGACACAAATCTACAATGGACATAGTGTAAAATGGTCCAATTCAAGTAAGTTATTCATTTGGCATCATTCGAAGTGATAGAAATCAAGTTTTAATGAAAATTATCATACTCGGCCAAAACATGCTTTTCAGCCCCTGAAAAGCACATTTTGGCCATAAAAACTGAAAATGTCCCCTGCAACCAAACGAACTGTCGGAGACACAAATCTACAATGGACATAGTGTAAAATGGTCCAATTCAAGTAAGTTATTCATTTGTTATCAATCGAAGTGATAGAAATCAAGTTTTAATGAAAATTATCAAACTCGGCCAAAACATGCTTTTCAGCCCCTGAAAAGCACATTTTGGCCATAAAAACTGAATATGTCCCCTGCAACCAAACGAACTGTCAGAGACACAAATCTACAAAGGACATAGTGTAAAATGGTCCAATTCAAGTAAGTTATTCATTTGGCATCATTCGAAGTGATAGAAATTAAGTTTTAATGAAAATTATCATACTCGGCCAAAACATGCTTTTCAGCCCCTGAAAAGCACATTTTGGCCATAAAAACTGAATATGTTTCCTGCAACCAAACGAACGGTCAGAGACACAAATCTACAATGGACATAGTGTAAAATGGTCCAATTCAAGTAAGTTATTCATTTGGCATCATTCGAAGTGATAGAAATTAAGTTTTAATGAAAATTATCATACTCGGCCAAAACATGCTTTTCAGCCTCTGAAAAGCACATTTTGGCCATAAAAACTGAAAATGTCCCCTGCAACCAAACGAACTGTCGGAGACACAAATCTACAATGGACATAGTGTAAAATGGTCCAATTCAAGTAAGTTATTCATTTGGCATCATTCGAAGTGATAGAAATTAAGTTTTAATGTAAATTATCATACTCGGCCAAAACATGCTTTTCAGCCTCTGAAAAGCACATTTTGGCCATAAAAACTGAAAATGTCCCCTGCAACCAAACGAACTGTCGGAGACACAAATCTACAATGGACATAGTGTAAAATGGTCCAATTCAAGTAAGTTATTCATTTGGCATCAATCGAAGTGAAAGAAATCAAGTTTTAATGAAAATTATCAAACTCGGCCAAAACATGCTTTTCAGCCCCTGAAAAGCACATTTTGGCCATAAAAACTGAATATGTCCCCTGCAACCAAACGAACTGTCAGAGACACAAATCTACAATGGACATAGTGTAAAATGGTCCAATTCAAGTAAGTTATTCATTTGGCATCATTCGAAGTGATAGAAATCAAGTTTTAATGAAAATTATCATATTCGGCCAAAACATGCTTTTCAGCCCCTGAAAAGCACATTTTGGCCATAAAAACTGAATATGTCCCCTGCAACCAAACGAACTGTCAGAGACACAAATCTACAATGGACATAGTGTAAAATGGTCCAATTCAAGTAAGTTATTCATTTGGCATCATTCGAAGTGATAGAAATCAAGTTTTAATGAAAATTATCATATTCGGCCAAAACATGCTTTTCAGCCCCTGAAAAGCACATTTTGGCCATAAAAACTGAATATGTCCCCTGCAACCAAACGAACTGTCAGAGACACAAATCTACAATGGACATAGTGTAAAATGGTCTAATTCAAGTCAGTTATTCATTTGGCATCATTCAAATGGATAGAAATCAAGTTTTAATGAAAATTATCATACTCATCCAAAACATGCTTTTCAGCCCCTGAAAAGCACATTTTGGCCATAAAAACTGAAAATGTCCCCTGCAACCAAACGAACTGTCGGAGACACAAATCTACAATGGACATAGTGTAAAATGGTCCAATTCAAGTAAGTTATTCATTTGGCATCATTCGAAGTGATAGAAATCAAGTTTTAATGAACATTATCATACTCGGCCAAAACATGCTTTTCAGCCCCTGAAAAGCACATTTTGGCCATAAAAACTGAATATGTCCCCTGCAACCAAACGAACTGTCAGAGACACAAATCTACAATGGACATAGTGTAAAATGGTCCAATTCAAGTAAGTTATTCATTTGGCATCATTCGAAGTGATAGAAATTAAGTTTTAATGAAAATTATCATACTCGGCCAAAACATGCTTTTCAGCCTCTGAAAAGCACATTTTGGCCATAAAAACTGAAAATGTCCCCTGCAACCAAACGAACTGTCAGAGACAGAAATTTACAATGGACATAGTGTAAAATAGTCCAATTCAAGTAAATTATTCATTTGGCATCATTCGAAGGGATAGAAATCAAGTTTTAATGAAAATTATCATACTCGGACAAAATATGCTTTTCAGCCTCTGAAAAGCACATTTTGGCCATAAAAACTGAAAATGTCCCCTGCAACCAAACGAACTGTCGGAGACACAAATCTACAATGGACATAGTGTAAAATGGTCCAATTCAAGTAAGTTATTCATTTGGCATCAATCGAAGTGATAGAAATCAAGTTTTAATGAAAATTATCAAACTCGGCCAAAACATGCTTTTCAGCCCGTGAAAAGCACATTTTGGCCATAAAAACTGAATATGTCCCCTGCAACCAAACGAACTGTCAGAGACACAAATCTACAATGGACATAGTGTAAAATGGTCCAATTCAAGTAAGTTATTCATTTGGCATCATTCGAAGTGATAGAAATCAAGTTTTAATGAAAATTATCATACTCGGCCAAAACATGCTTTTCAGCCCCTGAAAAGCACATTTTGGCCATAAAAACTGAATATGTCCCCTGCAACCAAACGAACTGTCAGAGACACAAATCTACAATGGACATAGTGTAAAATGGTCCAATTCAAGTAAGTTATTCATTTGGCATCATTCGAAGTGATAGAAATTAAGTTTTAATGAAAATTATCATACTCGGCCAAAACATGCTTTTCAGCCCCTGAAAAGCACATTTTGGCCATAAAAACTGAATATGTTTCCTGCAACCAAACGAACGGTCAGAGACACAAATCTACAATGGACATAGTGTAAAATGGTCCAATTCAAGTAAGTTATTCATTTGGCATCAAACGAAGTGAAAGAAATCAAGTTTTAATGAAAATTATCAAACTCGGCCAAAACATGCTTTTCAGCCCCTGAAAAGCACATTTTGGCCATAAAAACTGAATATGTCCCCTGCAACCAAACGAACTGTCAGAGACACAAATCTACAATGGACATAGTGTAAAATGGTCCAATTCAAGTAAGTTATTCATTTGGCATCATTCGAAGTGATAGAAATCAAGTTTTAATGAAAATTATCATATTCGGCCAAAACATGCTTTTCAGCCCCTGAAAAGCACATTTTGGCCATAAAAACTGAATATGTCCCCTGCAACCAAACGAACTGTCAGAGACACAAATCTACAATGGACATAGTGTAAAATGGTCCAATTCAAGTAAGTTATTCATTTGGCATCATTCGAAGTGATAGAAATCAAGTTTTAATGAAAATTATCATATTCGGCCAAAACATGCTTTTCAGCCCCTGAAAAGCACATTTTGGCCATAAAAACTGAATATGTCCCCTGCAACCAAACGAACTGTCAGAGACAAAAATCTACAATGGACATAGTGTAAAATGGTCAAATTCAAGTCAGTTATTCATTTGGCATCATTCAAATGGATAGAAATCAAGTTTTAATGAAAATTATCATACTCATCCAAAACATGCTTTTCAGCCCCTGAAAAGCACATTTTGGCCATAAAAACTGAAAATGTCCCCTGCAACCAAACGAACTGTCGGAGACACAAATCTACAATGGACATAGTGTAAAATGGTCCAATTCAAGTAAGTTATTCATTTGGCATCATTCGAAGTGATAGAAATCAAGTATTATTGAAAATTATCATACTCGGCCAAAACATGCTTTTCAGCCCCTGAAAAGCACATTTTGGCCATAAAAACTGAATATGTCCCCTGCAACCAAACGAACTGTCAGAGACACAAATCTACAATAGACATAGTGTAAAATGGTCCAATTCAAGTAAGTTATTCATTTGGCATCATTCGAAGTGATAGAAATTAAGTTTTAATGAAAATTATCATACTCGGCCAAAACATGCTTTTCAGCCTCTGAAAAGCACATTTTGGCCATAAAAACTGAAAATGTCCCCTGCAACCAAACGAACTGTCGGAGACACAAATCTACAATGGACATAGTGTAAAATGGTCCAATTCAAGTAAGTTATTCATTTGGCATCAATCGAAGTGAAAGAAATCAAGTTTTAATGAAAATTATCAAACTCGGCCAAAACATGCTTTACAGTCCCTGAAAAGCACATTTTGGCCATAAAAACTGAATATGTCCCCTGCAACCAAACGAACTGTCAGAGACACAAATCTACAATGGACATAGTGTAAAATGGTCCAATTCAAGTAAGTTATTCATTTGGCATCATTCGAAGTGATAGAAATCAAGTTTTAATGAAAATTATCATACTCGGCCAAAACATGCTTTTCAGCCCCTGAAAAGCACATTTTGGCCATAAAAACTGAATATGTCCCCTGCAACAAAACGAACTGTCAGAGACACAAATCTACAATGGACATAGTGTAAAATGGTCCAATTCAAGTAAGTTATTCATTTGGCATCATTCGAAGTGATAGAAATTAAGTTTTAATGAAAATTATCATACTCGGCCAAAACATGCTTTTCAGCCCCTGAAAAGCACATTTTGGCCATAAAAACTGAATATGTTTCCTGCAACCAAACGAACGGTCAGAGACACAAATCTACAATGGACATAGTGTAAAATGGTCCAATTCAAGTAAGTTATTCATTTGGCATCAAACGAAGTGAAAGAAATCAAGTTTTAATGAAAATTATCAAACTCGGCCAAAACATGCTTTTCAGCCCCTGAAAAGCACATTTTGGCCATAAAAACTGAATATGTCCCCTGCAACCAAACGAACTGTCAGAGACACAAATCTACAATGGACATAGTGTAAAATGGTCCAATTCAAGTAAGTTATTCATTTGGCATCATTCGAAGTGATAGAAATCAAGTTTTAATGAAAATTATCATATTCGGCCAAAACATGCTTTTCAGCCCCTGAAAAGCACATTTTGGCCATAAAAACTGAATATGTCCCCTGCAACCAAACGAACTGTCAGAGACACAAATCTACAATGGACATAGTGTAAAATGGTCCAATTCAAGTAAGTTATTCATTTGGCATCATTCGAAGTGATAGAAATCAAGTTTTAATGAAAATTATCATATTCGGCCAAAACATGCTTTTCAGCCCCTGAAAAGCACATTTTGGCCATAAAAACTGAATATGTCCCCTGCAACCAAACGAACTGTCAGAGACACAAATCTACAATGGACATAGTGTAAAATGGTCCAATTCAAGTAAGTTATTCATTTGGCATCATTCGAAGTGATAGAAATTAAGTTTTAATGAAAATTTTCATACTCGGCCAAAACATGCTTTTCAGCCTCTGAAAAGCACATTTTGGCCATAAAAACTGAAAATGTCCCCTGCAACCAAACGAACGGTCAGAGACAGAAATTTACAATGGACATAGTGTAAAATAGTCCAATTCAAGTAAATTATTCATTTGGCATCATTCGAAGGGATAGAAATCAAGTTTTAATGAAAATTATCATACTCGGACAAAATATGCTTTTCAGCCTCTGAAAAGCACATTTTGGCCATAAAAACTGAAAATGTCCCCTGCAACCAAACGAACTGTCGGAGACACAAATCTACAATGGACATAGTGTAAAATGGTCCAATTCAAGTAAGTTATTCATTTGGCATCAATCGAAGTGATAGAAATCAAGTTTTAATGAAAATTATCAAACTCAGCCAAAACATGCTTTTCAGCCCGTGAAAAGCACATTTTGGCCATAAAAACTGAATATGTCCCCTGCAACCAAACGAACTGTCAGAGACACAAATCTACAATGGACATAGTGTAAAATGGTCCAATTCAAGTAAGTTATTCATTTGGCATCATTCGAAGTGATAGAAATTAAGTTTTAATGAAAATTATCATACTCGGCCAAAACATGCTTTTCAGCCTCTGAAAAGCACATTTTGGCCATAAAAACTGAAAATGTCCCCTGCAACCAAACGAACTGTCGGAGACACAAATCTACAATGGACATAGTGTAAAATGGTCCAATTCAAGTAAGTTATTCATTTGGCATCAATCGAAGTGAAAGAAATCAAGTTTTAATGAAAATTATCAAACTCGGCCAAAACATGCTTTACAGTCCCTGAAAAGCACATTTTGGCCATAAAAACTGAATATGTCCCCTGCAACCAAACGAACTGTCAGAGACACAAATCTACAATGGACATAGTGTAAAATGGTCCAATTCAAGTAAGTTATTCATTTGGCATCATTCGAAGTGATAGAAATCAAGTTTTAATGAAAATTATCATACTCGGCCAAAACATGCTTTTCAGCCCCTGAAAAGCACATTTTGGCCATAAAAACTGAATATGTCCCCTGCAACCAAACGAACTGTCAGAGACACAAATCTACAATGGACATAGTGTAAAATGGTCCAATTCAAGTAAGTTATTCATTTGGCATCATTCGAAGTGATAGAAATTAAGTTTTAATGAAAATTATCATACTCGGCCAAAACATGCTTTTCAGCCCCTGAAAAGCACATTTTGGCCATAAAAACTGAATATGTTTCCTGCAACCAAACGAACGGTCAGAGACACAAATCTACAATGGACATAGTGTAAAATGGTCCAATTCAAGTAAGTTATTCATTTGGCATTAAACGAAGTGAAAGAAATCAAGTTTTAATGAAAATTATCATATTCGGCCAAAACATGCTTTTCAGCCCCTGAAAAGCACATTTTGGCCATAAAAACTGAATATGTCCCCTGCAACCAAACGAACTGTCAGAGACACAAATCTACAATGGACATAGTGTAAAATGGTCAAATTCAAGTCAGTTATTCATTTGGCATCATTCAAATGGATAGAAATCAAGTTTTAATGAAAATTATCATACTCATCCAAAACATGCTTTTCAGCCCCTGAAAAGCACATTTTGGCCATAAAAACTGAAAATGTCCCCTGCAACCAAACGAACTGTCGGAGACACAAATCTACAATGGACATAGTGTAAAATGGTCCAATTCAAGTAAGTTATTCATTTGGCATCATTCGAAGTGATAGAAATCAAGTATTATTGAAAATTATCATACTCGGCCAAAACATGCTTTTCAGCCCCTGAAAAGCACATTTTGGCCATAAAAACTGAATATGTCCCCTGCAACCAAACGAACTGTCAGAGACACAAATCTACAATAGACATAGTGTAAAATGGTCCAATTCAAGTAAGTTATTCATTTGGCATCATTCGAAGTGATAGAAATTAAGTTTTAATGAAAATTATCATACTCGGCCAAAACATGCTTTTCAGCCTCTGAAAAGCACATTTTGGCCATAAAAACTGAAAATGTCCCCTGCAACCAAACGAACTGTCGGAGACACAAATCTACAATGGACATAGTGTAAAATGGTCCAATTCAAGTAAGTTATTCATTTGGCATCAATCGAAGTGAAAGAAATCAAGTTTTAATGAAAATTATCAAACTCGGCCAAAACATGCTTTACAGTCCCTGAAAAGCACATTTTGGCCATAAAAACTGAATATGTCCCCTGCAACCAAACGAACTGTCAGAGACACAAATCTACAATGGACATAGTGTAAAATGGTCCAATTCAAGTAAGTTATTCATTTGGCATCATTCGAAGTGATAGAAATCAAGTTTTAATGAAAATTATCATACTCGGCCAAAACATGCTTTTCAGCCCCTGAAAAGCACATTTTGGCCATAAAAACTGAATATGTCCCCTGCAACCAAACGAACTGTCAGAGACACAAATCTACAATGGACATAGTGTAAAATGGTCCAATTCAAGTAAGTTATTCATTTGGCATCATTCGAAGTGATAGAAATTAAGTTTTAATGAAAATTATCATACTCGGCCAAAACATGCTTTTCAGCCCCTGAAAAGCACATTTTGGCCATAAAAACTGAATATGTTTCCTGCAACCAAACGAACGGTCAGAGACACAAATCTACAATGGACATAGTGTAAAATGGTCCAATTCAAGTAAGTTATTCATTTGGCATCAAACGAAGTGAAAGAAATCAAGTTTTAATGAAAATTATCAAACTCGGCCAAAACATGCTTTTCAGCCCCTGAAAAGCACATTTTGGCCATAAAAACTGAATATGTCCCCTGCAACCAAACGAACTGTCAGAGACACAAATCTACAATGGACATAGTGTAAAATGGTCCAATTCAAGTAAGTTATTCATTTGGCATCATTCGAAGTGATAGAAATCAAGTTTTAATGAAAATTATCATATTCGGCCAAAACATGCTTTTCAGCCCCTGAAAAGCACATTTTGGCCATAAAAACTGAATATGTCCCCTGCAACCAAACGAACTGTCAGAGACACAAATCTACAATGGACATAGTGTAAAATGGTCAAATTCAAGTCAGTTATTCATTTGGCATCATTCAAATGGATAGAAATCAAGTTTTAATGAAAATTATCATACTCATCCAAAACATGCTTTTCAGCCCCTGAAAAGCACATTTTGGCCATAAAAACTGAAAATGTCCCCTGCAACCAAACGAACTGTCGGAGACACAAATCTACAATGGACATAGTGTAAAATGGTCCAATTCAAGTAAGTTATTCATTTGGCATCATTCGAAGTGATAGAAATCAAGTATTATTGAAAATTATCATACTCGGCCAAAACATGCTTTTCAGCCCCTGAAAAGCACATTTTGGCCATAAAAACTGAATATGTCCCCTGCAACCAAACGAACTGTCAGAGACACAAATCTACAATAGACATAGTGTAAAATGGTCCAATTCAAGTAAGTTATTCATTTGGCATCATTCGAAGTGATAGAAATTAAGTTTTAATGAAAATTATCATACTCGGCCAAAACATGCTTTTCAGCCTCTGAAAAGCACATTTTGGCCATAAAAACTGAAAATGTCCCCTGCAACCAAACGAACTGTCGGAGACACAAATCTACAATGGACATAGTGTAAAATGGTCCAATTCAAGTAAGTTATTCATTTGGCATCAATCGAAGTGAAAGAAATCAAGTTTTAATGAAAATTATCAAACTCGGCCAAAACATGCTTTACAGTCCCTGAAAAGCACATTTTGGCCATAAAAACTGAATATGTCCCCTGCAACCAAACGAACTGTCAGAGACACAAATCTACAATGGACATAGTGTAAAATGGTCCAATTCAAGTAAGTTATTCATTTGGCATCATTCGAAGTGATAGAAATCAAGTTTTAATGAAAATTATCATACTCGGCCAAAACATGCTTTTCAGCCCCTGAAAAGCACATTTTGGCCATAAAAACTGAATATGTCCCCTGCAACCAAACGAACTGTCAGAGACACAAATCTACAATGGACATAGTGTAAAATGGTCCAATTCAAGTAAGTTATTCATTTGGCATCATTCGAAGTGATAGAAATTAAGTTTTAATGAAAATTATCATACTCGGCCAAAACATGCTTTTCAGCCCCTGAAAAGCACATTTTGGCCATAAAAACTGAATATGTTTCCTGCAACCAAACGAACGGTCAGAGACACAAATCTACAATGGACATAGTGTAAAATGGTCCAATTCAAGTAAGTTATTCATTTGGCATCAAACGAAGTGAAAGAAATCAAGTTTTAATGAAAATTATCAAACTCGGCCAAAACATGCTTTTCAGCCCCTGAAAAGCACATTTTGGCCATAAAAACTGAATATGTCCCCTGCAACCAAACGAACTGTCAGAGACACAAATCTACAATGGACATAGTGTAAAATGGTCCAATTCAAGTAAGTTATTCATTTGGCATCATTCGAAGTGATAGAAATCAAGTTTTAATGAAAATTATCATATTCGGCCAAAACATGCTTTTCAGCCCCTGAAAAGCACATTTTGGCCATAAAAACTGAATATGTCCCCTGCAACCAAACGAACTGTCAGAGACACAAATCTACAATGGACATAGTGTAAAATGGTCCAATTCAAGTAAGTTATTCATTTGGCATCATTCGAAGTGATAGAAATCAAGTTTTAATGAAAATTATCATATTCGGCCAAAACATGCTTTTCAGCCCCTGAAAAGCACATTTTGGCCATAAAAACTGAATATGTCCCCTGCAACCAAACGAACTGTAAGAGACACAAATCTACAATGGACATAGTGTAAAATGGTCCAATTCAAGTAAGTTATTCATTTGGCATCATTCGAAGTGATAGAAATTAAGTTTTAATGAAAATTTTCATACTCGGCCAAAACATGCTTTTCAGCCTCTGAAAAGCACATTTTGGCCATAAAAACTGAAAATGTCCCCTGCAACCAAACGAACGGTCAGAGACAGAAATTTACAATGGACATAGTGTAAAATAGTCCAATTCAAGTAAATTATTCATTTGGCATCATTCGAAGGGATAGAAATCAAGTTTTAATGAAAATTATCATACTCGGACAAAATATGCTTTTCAGCCTCTGAAAAGCACATTTTGGCCATAAAAACTGAAAATGTCCCCTGCAACCAAACGAACTGTCGGAGACACAAATCTACAATGGACATAGTGTAAAATGGTCCAATTCAAGTAAGTTATTCATTTGGCATCAATCGAAGTGATAGAAATCAAGTTTTAATGAAAATTATCAAACTCGGCCAAAACATGCTTTTCAGCCCGTGAAAAGCACATTTTGGCCATAAAAACTGAATATGTCCCCTGCAACCAAACGAACTGTCAGAGACACAAATCTACAATGGACATAGTGTAAAATGGTCCAATTCAAGTAAGTTATTCATTTGGCATCATTCGAAGTGATAGAAATCAAGTTTTAATGAAAATTATCATACTCGGCCAAAACATGCTTTTCAGCCCCTGAAAAGCACATTTTGGCCATAAAAACTGAATATGTCCCCTGCAACCAAACGAACTGTCAGAGACACAAATCTACAATGGACATAGTGTAAAATGGTCCAATTCAAGTAAGTTATTCATTTGGCATCATTCGAAGTGATAGAAATTAAGTTTTAATGAAAATTATCATACTCGGCCAAAACATGCTTTTCAGCCCCTGAAAAGCACATTTTGGCCATAAAAACTGAATATGTTTCCTGCAACCAAACGAACGGTCAGAGACACAAATCTACAATGGACATAGTGTAAAATGGTCCAATTCAAGTAAGTTATTCATTTGGCATCAAACGAAGTGAAAGAAATCAAGTTTTAATGAAAATTATCAAACTCGGCCAAAACATGCTTTTCAGCCCCTGAAAAGCACATTTTGGCCATAAAAACTGAATATGTCCCCTGCAACCAAACGAACTGTCAGAGACACAAATCTACAATGGACATAGTGTAAAATGGTCCAATTCAAGTAAGTTATTCATTTGGCATCATTCGAAGTGATAGAAATCAAGTTTTAATGAAAATTATCATATTCGGCCAAAACATGCTTTTCAGCCCCTGAAAAGCACATTTTGGCCATAAAAACTGAATATGTCCCCTGCAACCAAACGAACTGTCAGAGACACAAATCTACAATGGACATAGTGTAAAATGGTCCAATTCAAGTAAGTTATTCATTTGGCATCATTCGAAGTGATAGAAATCAAGTTTTAATGAAAATTATCATATTCGGCCAAAACATGCTTTTCAGCCCCTGAAAAGCACATTTTGGCCATAAAAACTGAATATGTCCCCTGCAACCAAACGAACTGTCAGAGACACAAATCTATAATGGACATAGTGTAAAATGGTCAAATTCAAGTCAGTTATTCATTTGGCATCATTCAAATGGATAGAAATCAAGTTTTAATGAAAATTATCAAACTCGGCCAAAACATGCTTTTCAGCCCCTGAAAAGCACATTTTGGCCATAAAAACTGAATATGTCCCCTGCAACCAAACGAACTGTCAGAGACACAAATCTACAATGGACATAGTGTAAAATGGTCCAATTCAAGTAAGTTATTCATTTGGCATCATTCGAAGTGATAGAAATCAAGTTTTAATGAAAATTATCATATTCGGCCAAAACATGCTTTTCAGCCCCTGAAAAGCACATTTTGGCCATAAAAACTGAATATGTCCCCTGCAACCAAACGAACTGTCAGAGACACAAATCTACAATGGACATAGTGTAAAATGGTCCAATTCAAGTAAGTTATTCATTTGGCATCATTCGAAGTGATAGAAATCAAGTTTTAATGAAAATTATCATATTCGGCCAAAACATGCTTTTCAGCCCCTGAAAAGCACATTTTGGCCATAAAAACTGAATATGTCCCCTGCAACCAAACGAACTGTCAGAGACAAAAATCTACAATGGACATAGTGTAAAATGGTCAAATTCAAGTCAGTTATTCATTTGGCATCATTCAAATGGATAGAAATCAAGTTTTAATGAAAATTATCATACTCATCCAAAACATGCTTTTCAGCCCCTGAAAAGCACATTTTGGCCATAAAAACTGAAAATGTCCCCTGCAACCAAACGAACTGTCGGAGACACAAATCTACAATGGACATAGTGTAAAATGGTCCAATTCAAGTAAGTTATTCATTTGGCATCATTCGAAGTGATAGAAATCAAGTATTATTGAAAATTATCATACTCGGCCAAAACATGCTTTTCAGCCCCTGAAAAGCACATTTTGGCCATAAAAACTGAATATGTCCCCTGCAACCAAACGAACTGTCAGAGACACAAATCTACAATAGACATAGTGTAAAATGGTCCAATTCAAGTAAGTTATTCATTTGGCATCATTCGAAGTGATAGAAATTAAGTTTTAATGAAAATTATCATACTCGGCCAAAACATGCTTTTCAGCCTCTGAAAAGCACATTTTGGCCATAAAAACTGAAAATGTCCCCTGCAACCAAACGAACTGTCAGAGACACAAATCTACAATGGACATAGTGTAAAATGGTCCAATTCAAGTAAGTTATTCATTTGGCATCATTCGAAGTGATAGAAATCAAGTTTTAATGAAAATTATCATATTCGGCCAAAACATGCTTTTCAGCCCCTGAAAAGCACATTTTGGCCATAAAAACTGAATATGTCCCCTGCAACCAAACGAACTGTCAGAGACACAAATCTACAATGGACATAGTGTAAAATGGTCAAATTCAAGTCAGTTATTCATTTGGCATCATTCAAATGGATAGAAATCAAGTTTTAATGAAAATTATCATACTCATCCAAAACATGCTTTTCAGCCCCTGAAAAGCACATTTTGGCCATAAAAACTGAAAATGTCCCCTGCAACCAAACGAACTGTCGGAGACACAAATCTACAATGGACATAGTGTAAAATGGTCCAATTCAAGTAAGTTATTCATTTGGCATCAATCGAAGTGATAGAAATCAAGTTTTAATGAAAATTATCAAACTCGGCCAAAACATGCTTTTCAGCCCGTGAAAAGCACATTTTGGCCATAAAAACTGAATATGTCCCCTGCAACCAAACGAACTGTCAGAGACACAAATCTACAATGGACATAGTGTAAAATGGTCCAATTCAAGTAAGTTATTCATTTGGCATCATTCGAAGTGATAGAAATCAAGTTTTAATGAAAATTATCATACTCGGCCAAAACATGCTTTTCAGCCCCTGAAAAGCACATTTTGGCCATAAAAACTGAAAATGTCCCCTGCAACCAAACGAACTGTCGGAGACACAAATCTACAATGGACATAGTGTAAAATGGTCCAATTCAAGTAAGTTATTCATTTGTTATCAATCGAAGTGATAGAAATCAAGTTTTAATGAAAATTATCAAACTCGGCCAAAACATGCTTTTCAGCCCCTGAAAAGCACATTTTGGCCATAAAAACTGAATATGTCCCCTGCAACCAAACGAACTGTCAGAGACACAAATCTACAATGGACATAGTGTAAAATGGTCCAATTCAAGTAAGTTATTCATTTGGCATCATTCGAAGTGATAGAAATTAAGTTTTAATGAAAATTATCATACTCGGCCAAAACATGCTTTTCAGCCCCTGAAAAGCACATTTTGGCCATAAAAACTGAATATGTTTCCTGCAACCAAACGAACGGTCAGAGACACAAATCTACAATGGACATAGTGTAAAATGGTCCAATTCAAGTAAGTTATTCATTTGGCATCATTCGAAGTGATAGAAATTAAGTTTTAATGAAAATTATCATACTCGGCCAAAACATGCTTTTCAGCCTCTGAAAAGCACATTTTGGCCATAAAAACTGAAAATGTCCCCTGCAACCAAACGAACTGTCGGAGACACAAATCTACAATGGACATAGTGTAAAATGGTCCAATTCAAGTAAGTTATTCATTTGGCATCATTCGAAGTGATAGAAATTAAGTTTTAATGTAAATTATCATACTCGGCCAAAACATGCTTTTCAGCCTCTGAAAAGCACATTTTGGCCATAAAAACTGAAAATGTCCCCTGCAACCAAACGAACTGTCGGAGACACAAATCTACAATGGACATAGTGTAAAATGGTCCAATTCAAGTAAGTTATTCATTTGGCATCAATCGAAGTGAAAGAAATCAAGTTTTAATGAAAATTATCAAACTCGGCCAAAACATGCTTTTCAGCCCCTGAAAAGCACATTTTGGCCATAAAAACTGAATATGTCCCCTGCAACCAAACGAACTGTCAGAGACACAAATCTACAATGGACATAGTGTAAAATGGTCCAATTCAAGTAAGTTATTCATTTGGCATCATTCGAAGTGATAGAAATCAAGTTTTAATGAAAATTATCATACTCGGCCAAAACATGCTTTTCAGCCCCTGAAAAGCACATTTTGGCCATAAAAACTGAATATGTCCCCTGCAACCAAACGAACTGTCAGAGACACAAATCTACAATGGACATAGTGTAAAATGGTCCAATTCAAGTAAGTTATTCATTTGGCATCATTCGAAGTGATAGAAATTAAGTTTTAATGAAAATTATCATACTCGGCCAAAACATGCTTTTCAGCCCCTGAAAAGCACATTTTGGCCATAAAAACTGAATATGTTTCCTGCAACCAAACGAACGGTCAGAGACACAAATCTACAATGGACATAGTGTAAAATGGTCCAATTCAAGTAAGTTATTCATTTGGCATCAAACGAAGTGAAAGAAATCAAGTTTTAATGAAAATTATCAAACTCGGCCAAAACATGCTTTTCAGCCCCTGAAAAGCACATTTTGGCCATAAAAACTGAATATGTCCCCTGCAACCAAACGAACTGTCAGAGACACAAATCTACAATGGACATAGTGTAAAATGGTCCAATTCAAGTAAGTTATTCATTTGGCATCATTCGAAGTGATAGAAATCAAGTTTTAATGAAAATTATCATATTCGGCCAAAACATGCTTTTCAGCCCCTGAAAAGCACATTTTGGCCATAAAAACTGAATATGTCCCCTGCAACCAAACGAACTGTCAGAGACACAAATCTACAATGGACATAGTGTAAAATGGTCCAATTCAAGTAAGTTATTCATTTGGCATCATTCGAAGTGATAGAAATCAAGTTTTAATGAAAATTATCATATTCGGCCAAAACATGCTTTTCAGCCCCTGAAAAGCACATTTTGGCCATAAAAACTGAATATGTCCCCTGCAACCAAACGAACTGTCAGAGACAAAAATCTACAATGGACATAGTGTAAAATGGTCAAATTCAAGTCAGTTATTCATTTGGCATCATTCAAATGGATAGAAATCAAGTTTTAATGAAAATTATCATACTCATCCAAAACATGCTTTTCAGCCCCTGAAAAGCACATTTTGGCCATAAAAACTGAAAATGTCCCCTGCAACCAAACGAACTGTCGGAGACACAAATCTACAATGGACATAGTGTAAAATGGTCCAATTCAAGTAAGTTATTCATTTGGCATCATTCGAAGTGATAGAAATCAAGTATTATTGAAAATTATCATACTCGGCCAAAACATGCTTTTCAGCCCCTGAAAAGCACATTTTGGCCATAAAAACTGAATATGTCCCCTGCAACCAAACGAACTGTCAGAGACACAAATCTACAATAGACATAGTGTAAAATGGTCCAATTCAAGTAAGTTATTCATTTGGCATCATTCGAAGTGATAGAAATTAAGTTTTAATGAAAATTATCATACTCGGCCAAAACATGCTTTTCAGCCTCTGAAAAGCACATTTTGGCCATAAAAACTGAAAATGTCCCCTGCAACCAAACGAACTGTCGGAGACACAAATCTACAATGGACATAGTGTAAAATGGTCCAATTCAAGTAAGTTATTCATTTGGCATCAATCGAAGTGAAAGAAATCAAGTTTTAATGAAAATTATCAAACTCGGCCAAAACATGCTTTTCAGCCCCTGAAAAGCACATTTTGGCCATAAAAACTGAATATGTTTCCTGCAACCAAACGAACGGTCAGAGACACAAATCTACAATGGACATAGTGTAAAATGGTCCAATTCAAGTAAGTTATTCATTTGGCATCAAACGAAGTGAAAGAAATCAAGTTTTAATGAAAATTATCAAACTCGGCCAAAACATGCTTTTCAGCCCCTGAAAAGCACATTTTGGCCATAAAAACTGAATATGTCCCCTGCAACCAAACGAACTGTCAGAGACACAAATCTACAATGGACATAGTGTAAAATGGTCCAATTCAAGTAAGTTATTCATTTGGCATCATTCGAAGTGATAGAAATCAAGTTTTAATGAAAATTATCATATTCGGCCAAAACATGCTTTTCAGCCCCTGAAAAGCACATTTTGGCCATAAAAACTGAATATGTCCCCTGCAACCAAACGAACTGTCAGAGACACAAATCTACAATGGACATAGTGTAAAATGGTCCAATTCAAGTAAGTTATTCATTTGGCATCATTCGAAGTGATAGAAATCAAGTTTTAATGAAAATTATCATATTCGGCCAAAACATGCTTTTCAGCCCCTGAAAAGCACATTTTGGCCATAAAAACTGAATATGTCCCCTGCAACCAAACGAACTGTCAGAGACACAAATCTACAATGGACATAGTGTAAAATGGTCAAATTCAAGTCAGTTATTCATTTGGCATCATTCGAAGTGATAGAAATCAAGTTTTAATGAAAATTATCATACTCGGCCAAAACATGCTTTTCAGCCCCTAAAAAGCACATTTTGGCCATAAAAACTGAATATGTCCCCTGCAACCAAACGAACTGTCAGAGACACAAATCTACAATGGACATAGTGTAAAATGGTCCAATTCAAGTAAGTTATTCATTTGGCATCATTCGAAGTGATAGAAATCAAGTTTTAATGAAAATTATCATATTCGGCCAAAACATGCTTTTCAGCCCCTGAAAAGCACATTTTGGCCATAAAAACTGAATATGTCCCCTGCAACCAAACGAACTGTCAGAGACACAAATCTACAATGGACATAGTGTAAAATGGTCAAATTCAAGTCAGTTATTCATTTGGCATCATTCGAAGTGATAGAAATCAAGTTTTAATGAAAATTATCATACTCGGCCAAAACATGCTTTTCAGCCCCTGAAAAGCACATTTTGGCCATAAAAACTGAATATGTCCCCTGCAACCAAACGAACTGTCAGAGACACAAATCTACAATGGACATAGTGTAAAATGGTCCAATTCAAGTAAGTTATTCATTTGGCATCATTCGAAGTGATAGAAATTAAGTTTTAATGAAAATTATCATACTCGGCCAAAACATGCTTTTCAGCCTCTGAAAAGCACATTTTGGCCATAAAAACTGAAAATGTCCCCTGCAACCAAACGAACTGTCGGAGACACAAATCTACAATGGACATAGTGTAAAATGGTCAAATTCAAGTAAGTTATTCATTTGGCATCAATCGAAGTGAAAGAAATCAAGTTTTAATGAAAATTATCAAACTCGGCCAAAACATGCTTTTCAGCCCCTGAAAAGCACATTTTGGCCATAAAAACTGAATATGTCCCCTGCAACCAAACGAACTGTCAGAGACACAAATCTACAATGGACATAGTGTAAAATGGTCCAATTCAAGTAAGTTATTCATTTGGCATCATTCGAAGTGATAGAAATCAAGTTTTAATGAAAATTATCATATTCGGCCAAAACATGCTTTTCAGCCCCTGAAAAGCACATTTTGGCCATAAAAACTGAATATGTCCCCTGCAACCAAACGAACTGTCAGAGACACAAATCTACAATGGACATAGTGTAAAATGGTCCAATTCAAGTAAGTTATTCATTTGGCATCATTCGAAGGGATAGAAATCAAGTTTTAATGAAAATTATCATACTCGGCCAAAATATGCTTTTCAGCCTCTGAAAAGCACATTTTGGCCATAAAAACTGAAAATGTCCCCTGCAACCAAACGAACTGTCGGAGACACAAATCTACAATGGACATAGTGTAAAATGGTCCAATTCAAGTAAGTTATTCATTTGTTATCAATCGAAGTGATAGAAATCAAGTTTTAATGAAAATTATCAAACTCGGCCAAAACATGCTTTTCAGCCCCTGAAAAGCACATTTTGGCCATAAAAACTGAATATGTCCCCCGCAACCAAACGAACTGTCAGAGACACAAATCTACAATGGACATAGTGTAAAATGGTCCAATTCAAGTAACTTATTCATTTGGCATCATTCGAAGTGATAGAAATCAAGTTTTAATGAAAATTATCATATTCGGCCAAAACATGCTTTTCAGCCCCTGAAAAGCACATTTTGGCCATAAAAACTGAATATGTTTCCTGCAACCAAACGAACGGTCAGAGACACAAATCTACAATGGACATAGTGTAAAATGGTCCAATTCAAGTAAGTTATTCATTTGGCATCATTCGAAGTGATAGAAATTAAGTTTTAATGAAAATTATCATACTCGGCCAAAACATGCTTTTCAGCCTCTGAAAAGCACATTTTGGCCATAAAAACTGAAAATGTCCCCTGCAACCAAACGAACTGTCGGAGACACAAATCTACAATGGACATAGTGTAAAATGGTCAAATTCAAGTAAGTTATTCATTTGGCATCAATCGAAGTGAAAGAAATCAAGTTTTAATGAAAATTATCAAACTCGGCCAAAACATGCTTTTCAGCCCCTGAAAAGCACATTTTGGCCATAAAAACTGAATATGTCCCCTGCAACCAAACGAACTGTCAGAGACACAAATCTACAATGGACATAGTGTAAAATGGTCCAATTCAAGTAAGTTATTCATTTGGCATCATTCGAAGTGATAGAAATCAAGTTTTAATGAAAATTATCATATTCGGCCAAAACATGCTTTTCAGCCCCTGAAAAGCACATTTTGGCCATAAAAACTGAATATGTCCCCTGCAACCAAACGAACTGTCAGAGACACAAATCTACAATGGACATAGTGTAAAATGGTCCAATTCAAGTAAGTTATTCATTTGGCATCATTCGAAGTGATAGAAATCAAGTTTTAATGAAAATTATCATATTCGGCCAAAACATGCTTTTCAGCCCCTGAAAAGCACATTTTGGCCATAAAAACTGAATATGTCCCCTGCAACCAAACGAACTGTCAGAGACACAAATCTACAATGGACATAGTGTAAAATGGTCAAATTCAAGTCAGTTATTCATTTGGCATCATTCAAATGGATAGAAATCAAGTTTTAATGAAAATTATCATACTCGGCCAAAACATGCTTTTCAGCCCCTGAAAAGCACATTTTGGCCATAAAAACTGAAAATGTCCCCTGCAACCAAACGAACTGTCGGAGACACAAATCTACAATGGACATAGTGTAAAATGGTCCAATTCAAGTAAGTTATTCATTTGTTATCAATCGAAGTGATAGAAATCAAGTTTTAATGAAAATTATCAAACTCGGCCAAAACATGCTTTTCAGCCCGTGAAAAGCACATTTTGGCCATAAAAACTGAATATGTCCCCTGCAACCAAACGAACTGTCAGAGACACAAATCTACAATGGACATAGTGTAAAATGGTCCAATTCAAGTAAGTTATTCATTTGGCATCATTCGAAGTGATAGAAATCAAGTTTTAATGAAAATTATCATACTCGGCCAAAACATGCTTTTCAGCCCCTGAAAAGCACATTTTGGCCATAAAAACTGAATATGTCCCCTGCAACCAAACGAACTGTCAGAGACACAAATCTACAATGGACATAGTGTAAAATGGTCCAATTCAAGTAAGTTATTCATTTGGCATCATTCGAAGTGATAGAAATTAAGTTTTAATGAAAATTATCATACTCGGCCAAAACATGCTTTTCAGCCCCTGAAAAGCACATTTTGGCCATAAAAACTGAATATGTTTCCTGCAACCAAACGAACGGTCAGAGACACAAATCTACAATGGACATAGTGTAAAATGGTCCAATTCAAGTAAGTTATTCATTTGGCATCATTCGAAGTGATAGAAATTAAGTTTTAATGAAAATTATCATACTCGGCCAAAACATGCTTTTCAGCCTCTGAAAAGCACATTTTGGCCATAAAAACTGAAAATGTCCCCTGCAACCAAACGAACTGTCGGAGACACAAATCTACAATGGACATAGTGTAAAATGGTCCAATTCAAGTAAGTTATTCATTTGGCATCATTCGAAGTGAAAGAAATTAAGTTTTAATGTAAATTATCATACTCGGCCAAAACATGCTTTTCAGCCTCTGAAAAGCACATTTTGGCCATAAAAACTGAAAATGTCCCCTGCAACCAAACGAACTGTCGGAGACACAAATCTACAATGGACATAGTGTAAAATGGTCCAATTCAAGTAAGTTATTCATTTGGCATCATTCGAAGTGATAGAAATCAAGTATTATTGAAAATTATCATACTCGGCCAAAACATGCTTTTCAGCCCCTGAAAAGCACATTTTGGCCATAAAAACTGAATATGTCCCCAGCAACCAAACGAACTGTCAGAGACACAAATCTACAATGGACATAGTGTAAAATGGTCCAATTCAAGTAAGTTATTCATTTGGAATCATTCGAAGTGATAGAAATTAAGTTTTAATGAAAATTATCATACTCGGCCAAAACATGCTTTTCAGCCTCTGAAAAGCACATTTTGGCCATAAAAACTGAAAATGTCCCCTGCAACCAAACGAACTGTCGGAGACACAAATCTACAATGGACATAGTGTAAAATGGTCCAATTCAAGTAAGTTATTCATTTGGCATCAATCGAAGTGAAAGAAATCAAGTTTTAATGAAAATTATCAAACTCGGCCAAAACATGCTTTACAGCCCCTGAAAAGCACATTTTGGCCATAAAAACTGAATATGTCCCCTGCAACCAAACGAACTGTCAGAGACACAAATCTACAATGGACATAGTGTAAAATGGTCCAATTCAAGTAAGTTATTCATTTGGCATCATTCGAAGTGATAGAAATCAAGTATTAATGAAAATTATCATACTCGGCCAAAACATGCTTTTCAGCCCCTGAAAAGCACATTTTGGCCATAAAAACTGAATATGTCCCCTGCAACCAAACGAACTGTCAGAGACACAAATCTACAATGGACATAGTGTAAAATGGTCCAATTCAAGTAAGTTATTCATTTGGCATCATTCGAAGTGATAGAAATTAAGTTTTAATGAAATTTATCATACTCGGCCAAAACATGCTTTTCAGCCCCTGAAAAGCACATTTTGGCCATAAAAACTGAATATGTTTCCTGCAACCAAACGAACGGTCAGAGACACAAATCTACAATGGACATAGTGTAAAATGGTCCAATTCAAGTAAGTTATTCATTTGGCATCATTCGAAGTGATAGAAATCAAGTTTTAATGAAAATTATCATATTCGGCCAAAACATGCTTTTCAGCCCCTGAAAAGCACATTTTGGCCATAAAAACTGAATATGTCCCCTGCAACCAAACGAACTGTCAGAGACACAAATCTACAATGGACATAGTGTAAAATGGTCCAATTCAAGTAAGTTATTCATTTGGCATCATTCGAAGTGATAGAAATCAAGTTTTAATGAAAATTATCATATTCGGCCAAAACATGCTTTTCAGCCCCTGAAAAGCACATTTTGGCCATAAAAACTGAATATGTCCCCTGCAACCAAACGAACTGTCAGAGACACAAATCTACAATGGACATAGTGTAAAATGGTCAAATTCAAGTCAGTTATTCATTTGGCATCATTCAAATGGATAGAAATCAAGTTTTAATGAAAATTATCATACTCATCCAAAACATGCTTTTCAGCCCCTGAAAAGCACATTTTGGCCATAAAAACTGAAAATGTCCCCTGCAACCAAACGAACTGTCGGAGACACAAATCTACAATGGACATAGTGTAAAATGGTCCAATTCAAGTAAGTTATTCATTTGGCATCATTCGAAGTGATAGAAATCAGGTTTTATTGAAAATTATCATACTCGGCCAAAACATGCTTTTCAGCCCCTGAAAAGCACATTTTGGCCATAAAAACTGAATATGTCCCCTGCAACCAAACGAACTGTCAGAGACACAAATCTACAATGGACATAGTGTAAAATGGTCCAATTCAAGTAAGTTATTCATTTGGCATCATTCGAAGTGATAGAAATTAAGTTTTAATGAAACTTATCATACTCAGCCAAAACATGCTTTTCAGCCTCTGAAAAGCACATTTTGGCCATAAAAACTGAAAATGTCCCCTGCAACCAAACGAACTGTCGGAGACACAAATCTACAATGGACATAGTGTAAAATGGTCCAATTCAAGTAAGTTATTCATTTGGCATCATTCGAAGTGATAGAAATCAAGTTTTAATGAAAATTATCATACTCGGCCAAAACATGCTTTTCAGCCCCTGAAAAGCACAATTTGGCCATAAAAACTGAATATGTCCCCTGCAACTAAACGAACTGTCAGAGACACAAATCTACAATGGACATAGTGTAAAATGGTCCAATTCAAGTAAGTTATTCATTTGGCATCATTCGAAGTGATAGAAATTAAGTTTTAATGAAAATTATCATACTCGGCCAAAACATGCTTTTCAGCCTCTGAAAAGCACATTTTGGCCATAAAAACTGAAAATGTCCCCTGCAACCAAACGAACTGTCGGAGACACAAATCTACAATGGACATAGTGTAAAATGGTCAAATTCAAGTAAGTTATTCATTTGGCATCAATCGAAGTGAAAGAAATCAAGTTTTAATGAAAATTATCAAACTCGGCCAAAACATGCTTTTCAGCCCCTGAAAAGCACATTTTGGCCATAAAAACTGAATATGTCCCCTGCAACCAAACGAACTGTCAGAGACATAAATCTACAATGGACATAGTGTAAAATGGTCCAATTCAAGTAAGTTATTCATTTGGCATCATTCGAAGTGATAGAAATCAAGTATTAATGAAAATTATCATACTCGGCCAAAACATGCTTTTCAGCCCCTGAAAAGCACATTTTGGCCATAAAAACTGAATATGTCCCCTGCAACCAAACGAACTGTCAGAGACACAAATCTACAATGGACATAGTGTAAAATGGTCCAATTCAAGTAAGTTATTCATTTGGCATCATTCGAAGTGATAGAAATTAAGTTTTAATGAAAATTATCATACTCGGCCAAAACATGCTTTTCAGCCCCTGAAAAGCACATTTTGGCCATAAAAACTGAATATGTTTCCTGCAACCAAACGAACGGTCAGAGACACAAATCTACAATGGACATAGTGTAAAATGGTCCAATTCAAGTAAGTTATTCATTTGGCATCATTCGAAGTGATAGAAATCAAGTTTTAATGAAAATTATCATATAAGGCCAAAACATGCTTTTCAGCCCCTGAAAAGCACATTTTGGCCATAAAAACTGAATATGTCCCCTGCAACCAAACGAACTGTCAGAGACACAAATCTACAATGGACATAGTGTAAAATGGTCCAATTCAAGTAAGTTATTCATTTGGCATCATTCGAAGTGATAGAAATCAAGTTTTAATGAAAATTATCATATTCGGCCAAAACATGCTTTTCAGCCCCTGAAAAGCACATTTTGGCCATAAAAACTGAATATGTCCCCTGCAACCAAACGAACTGTCAGAGACACAAATCTACAATGGACATAGTGTAAAATGGTCAAATTCAAGTCAGTTATTCATTTGGCATCATTCAAATGGATAGAAATCAAGTTTTAATGAAAATTATCATACTCATCCAAAACATGCTTTTCAGCCCCTGAAAAGCACATTTTGGCCATAAAAACTGAAAATGTCCCCTGCAACCAAACGAACTGTCGGAGATACAAATCTACAATGGACATAGTGTAAAATGGTCCAATTCAAGTAAGTTATTCATTTGGCATCATTCGAAGTGATAGAAATCAGGTTTTATTGAAAATTATCATACTCGGCCAAAACATGCTTTTCAGCCCCTGAAAAGCACATTTTGGCCATAAAAACTGAATATGTCCCCTGCAACCAAACGAACTGTCAGAGACACAAATCTACAATGGACATAGTGTAAAATGGTCCAATTCAAGTAAGTTATTCATTTGGCATCATTCGAAGTGATAGAAATTAAGTTTTAATGAAACTTATCATACTCAGCCAAAACATGCTTTTCAGCCTCTGAAAAGCACATTTTGGCCATAAAAACTGAAAATGTCCCCTGCAACCAAACGAACTGTCGGAGACACAAATCTACAATGGACATAGTGTAAAATGGTCCAATTCAAGTAAGTTATTCATTTGGCATCATTCGAAGTGATAGAAATCAAGTTTTAATGAAAATTATCATACTCGGCCAAAACATGCTTTTCAGCCCCTGAAAAGCACAATTTGGCCATAAAAACTGAATATGTCCCCTGCAACTAAACGAACTGTCAGAGACACAAATCTACAATGGACATAGTGTAAAATGGTCCAATTCAAGTAAGTTATTCATTTGGCATCATTCGAAGTGATAGAAATTAAGTTTTAATGAAAATTATCATACTCGGCCAAAACATGCTTTTCAGCCCCTGAAAAGCACATTTTGGCCATAAAAACTGAATATGTCCCCTGCAACCAAACGAACTGTCAGAGACACAAATCTACAATGGACATAGTGTAAAATGGTCCAATTCAAGTAAGTTATTCATTTGGCATCATTCGAAGTGATAGAAATTAAGTTTTAATGAAACTTATCATACTCAGCCAAAACATGCTTTTCAGCCTCTGAAAAGCACATTTTGGCCATAAAAACTGAAAATGTCCCCTGCAACCAAACGAACTGTCGGAGACACAAATCTACAATGGACATAGTGTAAAATGGTCCAATTCAAGTAAGTTATTCATTTGGCATCATTCGAAGTGATAGAAATCAAGTTTTAATAAAAATTATCATACTTGGCCAAAACATGCTTTTCAGCCCCTGAAAAGCACAATTTGGCCATAAAAACTGAATATGTCCCCTGCAACTAAACGAACTGTCAGAGACACAAATCTACAATGGACATAGTGTAAAATGGTCCAATTCAAGTAAGTTATTCATTTGGCATCAATCGAAGTGAAAGAAATCAAGTTTTAATGAAAATTATCAAACTCGGCCAAAACATGCTTTTCAGCCTCTGAAAAGCACATTTTGGCCATAAAAACTGAAAATGTCCCCTGCAACCAAACGAACTGTCGGAGACACAAATCTACAATGGACATAGTGTAAAATGGTCAAATTCAAGTAAGTTATTCATTTGGCATCAATCGAAGTGAAAGAAATCAAGTTTTAATGAAAATTATCAAACTCGGCCAAAACATGCTTTTCAGCCCCTGAAAAGCACATTTTGGCCATAAAAACTGAATATGTCCCCTGCAACCAAACGAACTGTCAGAGACATAAATCTACAATGGACATAGTGTAAAATGGTCCAATTCAAGTAAGTTATTCATTTGGCATCATTCGAAGTGATAGAAATCAAGTATTAATGAAAATTATCATACTCGGCCAAAACATGCTTTTCAGCCCCTGAAAAGCACATTTTGGCCATAAAAACTGAATATGTCCCCTGCAACCAAACGAACTGTCAGAGACACAAATCTACAATGGACATAGTGTAAAATGGTCCAATTCAAGTAAGTTATTCATTTGGCATCATTCGAAGTGATAGAAATTAAGTTTTAATGAAAATTATCATACTCGGCCAAAACATGCTTTTCAGCCCCTGAAAAGCACATTTTGGCCATAAAAACTGAATATGTTTCCTGCAACCAAACGAACGGTCAGAGACACAAATCTACAATGGACATAGTGTAAAATGGTCCAATTCAAGTAAGTTATTCATTTGGCATCATTCGAAGTGATAGAAATCAAGTTTTAATGAAAATTATCATATTCGGCCAAAACATGCTTTTCAGCCCCTGAAAAGCACATTTTGGCCATAAAAACTGAATATGTCCCCTGCAACCAAACGAACTGTCAGAGACACAAATCTACAATGGACATAGTGTAAAATGGTCCAATTCAAGTAAGTTATTCATTTGGCATCATTCGAAGTGATAGAAATCAAGTTTTAATGAAAATTATCATATTCGGCCAAAACATGCTTTTCAGCCCCTGAAAAGCACATTTTGGCCATAAAAACTGAATATGTCCCCTGCAACCAAACGAACTGTCAGAGACACAAATCTACAATGGACATAGTGTAAAATGGTCAAATTCAAGTCAGTTATTCATTTGGCATCATTCAAATGGATAGAAATCAAGTTTTAATGAAAATTATCATACTCATCCAAAACATGCTTTTCAGCCCCTGAAAAGCACATTTTGGCCATAAAAACTGAAAATGTCCCCTGCAACCAAACGAACTGTCGGAGACACAAATCTACAATGGACATAGTGTAAAATGGTCCAATTCAAGTAAGTTATTCATTTGGCATCATTCGAAGTGATAGAAATCAGGTTTTATTGAAAATTATCATACTCGGCCAAAACATGCTTTTCAGCCCCTGAAAAGCACATTTTGGCCATAAAAACTGAATATGTCCCCTGCAACCAAACGAACTGTCAGAGACACAAATCTACAATGGACATAGTGTAAAATGGTCCAATTCAAGTAAGTTATTCATTTGGCATCATTCGAAGTGATAGAAATTAAGTTTTAATGAAACTTATCATACTCAGCCAAAACATGCTTTTCAGCCTCTGAAAAGCACATTTTGGCCATAAAAACTGAAAATGTCCCCTGCAACCAAACGAACTGTCGGAGACACAAATCTACAATGGACATAGTGTAAAATGGTCCAATTCAAGTAAGTTATTCATTTGGCATCATTCGAAGTGATAGAAATCAAGTTTTAATGAAAATTATCATACTCGGCCAAAACATGCTTTTCAGCCCCTGAAAAGCACAATTTGGCCATAAAAACTGAATATGTCCCCTGCAACTAAACGAACTGTCAGAGACACAAATCTACAATGGACATAGTGTAAAATGGTCCAATTCAAGTAAGTTATTCATTTGGCATCATTCGAAGTGATAGAAATTAAGTTTTAATGAAAATTATCATACTCGGCCAAAACATGCTTTTCAGCCTCTGAAAAGCACATTTTGGCCATAAAAACTGAAAATGTCCCCTGCAACCAAACGAACTGTCGGAGACACAAATCTACAATGGACATAGTGTAAAATGGTCAAATTCAAGTAAGTTATTCATTTGGCATCAATCGAAGTGAAAGAAATCAAGTTTTAATGAAAATTATCAAACTCGGCCAAAACATGCTTTTCAGCCCCTGAAAAGCACATTTTGGCCATAAAAACTGAATATGTCCCCTGCAACCAAACGAACTGTCAGAGACATAAATCTACAATGGACATAGTGTAAAATGGTCCAATTCAAGTAAGTTATTCATTTGGCATCATTCGAAGTGATAGAAATCAAGTTTTAATGAAAATTATCATATTCGGCCAAAACATGCTTTTCAGCCCCTGAAAAGCACATTTTGGCCATAAAAACTGAATATGTCCCCTGCAACCAAACGAACTGTCAGAGACACAAATCTACAATGGACATAGTGTAAAATGGTCAAATTCAAGTAAGTTATTCATTTGGCATCAATCGAAGTGAAAGAAATCAAGTTTTAATGAAAATTATCAAACTCGGCCAAAACATGCTTTTCAGCCCCTGAAAAGCACATTTTGGCCATAAAAACTGAATAAGTCCCCTGCAACCAAACGAACTGTCAGAGACACAAATCTACAATGGACATAGTGTAAAATGGTCAAATTCAAGTCAGTTATTCATTTGGCATCATTCAAATGGATAGAAATCAAGTTTTAATGAAAATTATCATACTCATCCAAAACATGCTTTTCAGCCCCTGAAAAGCACATTTTGGCCATAAAAACTGAAAATGTCCCCTGCAACCAAACGAACTGTCGGAGACACAAATCTACAATGGACATAGTGTAAAATGGTCCAATTCAAGTAAGTTATTCATTTGGCATCATTCGAAGTGATAGAAATCAAGTTTTATTGAAAATTATCATACTCGGCCAAAACATGCTTTTCAGCCCCTGAAAAGCACATTTTGGCCATAAAAACTGAATATGTCCCCTGCAACCAAACGAACTGTCAGAGACACAAATCTACAATGGACATAGTGTAAAATGGTCCAATTCAAGTAAGTTATTCATTTGGCATCATTCGAAGTGATAGAAATTAAGTTTTAATGAAACTTATCATACTCAGCCAAAACATGCTTTTCAGCCTCTGAAAAGCACATTTTGGCCATAAAAACTGAAAATGTCCCCTGCAACCAAACGAACTGTCGGAGACACAAATCTACAATGGACATAGTGTAAAATGGTCCAATTCGAGTAAGTTATTCATTTGGCATCATTCGAAGTGATAGAAATTAAGTTTTAATGAAAATTATCATACTCGGCCAAAACATGCTTTTCAGCCCCTAAAAGCACATTTTGGCCATAAAAACTGAAAATGTCCCCTGCAACCAAACGAACTGTCGGAGATACAAATCTACAATGGACATAGTGTAAAATGGTCCAATTCAAGTAAGTTATTCATTTGGCATCATTCGAAGTGATAGAAATCAAGTTTTAATGAAAATTATCATATTCGGCCAAAACATGCTTTTCAGCCCCTGAAAAGCACATTTTGGCCATAAAAACTGAATATGTCCCCTGCAACCAAACGAACTGTCAGAGACACAAATCTACAATGGACATAGTGTAAAATGGTCAAATTCAAGTCAGTTATTCATTTGGCATCATTCGAAGTGATAGAAATCAAGTTTTAATGAAAATTATCATACTCGGCCAAAACATGCTTTTCAGCCCCTAAAAAGCACATTTTGGCCATAAAAACTGAATATGTCCCCTGCAACCAAACGAACTGTCAGAGACACAAATCTACAATGGACATAGTGTAAAATGGTCCAATTCAAGTAAGTTATTCATTTGGCATCATTCGAAGTGATAGAAATCAAGTTTTAATGAAAATTATCATATTCGGCCAAAACATGCTTTTCAGCCCCTGAAAAGCACATTTTGGCCATAAAAACTGAATATGTCCCCTGCAACCAAACGAACTGTCAGAGACACAAATCTACAATGGACATAGTGTAAAATGGTCAAATTCAAGTCAGTTATTCATTTGGCATCATTCGAAGTGATAGAAATCAAGTTTTAATGAAAATTATCATACTCGGCCAAAACATGCTTTTCAGCCCCTGAAAAGCACATTTTGGCCATAAAAACTGAATATGTCCCCTGCAACCAAACGAACTGTCAGAGACACAAATCTACAATGGACATAGTGTAAAATGGTCCAATTCAAGTAAGTTATTCATTTGGCATCATTCGAAGTGATAGAAATTAAGTTTTAATGAAAATTATCATACTCGGCCAAAACATGCTTTTCAGCCTCTGAAAAGCACATTTTGGCCATAAAAACTGAAAATGTCCCCTGCAACCAAACGAACTGTCGGAGACACAAATCTACAATGGACATAGTGTAAAATGGTCAAATTCAAGTAAGTTATTCATTTGGCATCAATCGAAGTGAAAGAAATCAAGTTTTAATGAAAATTATCAAACTCGGCCAAAACATGCTTTTCAGCCCCTGAAAAGCACATTTTGGCCATAAAAACTGAATATGTCCCCTGCAACCAAACGAACTGTCAGAGACACAAATCTACAATGGACATAGTGTAAAATGGTCCAATTCAAGTAAGTTATTCATTTGGCATCATTCGAAGTGATAGAAATCAAGTTTTAATGAAAATTATCATATTCGGCCAAAACATGCTTTTCAGCCCCTGAAAAGCACATTTTGGCCATAAAAACTGAATATGTCCCCTGCAACCAAACGAACTGTCAGAGACACAAATCTACAATGGACATAGTGTAAAATGGTCCAATTCAAGTAAGTTATTCATTTGGCATCATTCGAAGGGATAGAAATCAAGTTTTAATGAAAATTATCATACTCGGCCAAAATATGCTTTTCAGCCTCTGAAAAGCACATTTTGGCCATAAAAACTGAAAATGTCCCCTGCAACCAAACGAACTGTCGGAGACACAAATCTACAATGGACATAGTGTAAAATGGTCCAATTCAAGTAAGTTATTCATTTGTTATCAATCGAAGTGATAGAAATCAAGTTTTAATGAAAATTATCAAACTCGGCCAAAACATGCTTTTCAGCCCCTGAAAAGCACATTTTGGCCATAAAAACTGAATATGTCCCCCGCAACCAAACGAACTGTCAGAGACACAAATCTACAATGGACATAGTGTAAAATGGTCCAATTCAAGTAACTTATTCATTTGGCATCATTCGAAGTGATAGAAATCAAGTTTTAATGAAAATTATCATATTCGGCCAAAACATGCTTTTCAGCCCCTGAAAAGCACATTTTGGCCATAAAAACTGAATATGTCCCCTGCAACCAAACGAACTGTCAGAGACACAAATCTACAATGGACATAGTGTAAAATGGTCCAATTCAAGTAAGTTATTCATTTGGCATCATTCGAAGTGATAGAAATCAAGTTTTAATGAAAATTATCATATTCGGCCAAAACATGCTTTTCAGCCCCTGAAAAGCACATTTTGGCCATAAAAACTGAATATGTCCCCTGCAACCAAACGAACTGTCAGAGACACAAATCTACAATGGACATAGTGTAAAATGGTCAAATTCAAGTCAGTTATTCATTTGGCATCATTCAAATGGATAGAAATCAAGTTTTAATGAAAATTATCATACTCGGCCAAAACATGCTTTTCAGCCCCTGAAAAGCACATTTTGGCCATAAAAACTGAAAATGTCCCCTGCAACCAAACGAACTGTCGGAGACACAAATCTACAATGGACATAGTGTAAAATGGTCCAATTCAAGTAAGTTATTCATTTGTTATCAATCGAAGTGATAGAAATCAAGTTTTAATGAAAATTATCAAACTCGGCCAAAACATGCTTTTCAGCCCGTGAAAAGCACATTTTGGCCATAAAAACTGAATATGTCCCCTGCAACCAAACGAACTGTCAGAGACACAAATCTACAATGGACATAGTGTAAAATGGTCCAATTCAAGTAAGTTATTCATTTGGCATCATTCGAAGTGATAGAAATCAAGTTTTAATGAAAATTATCATACTCGGCCAAAACATGCTTTTCAGCCCCTGAAAAGCACATTTTGGCCATAAAAACTGAATATGTCCCCTGCAACCAAACGAACTGTCAGAGACACAAATCTACAATGGACATAGTGTAAAATGGTCCAATTCAAGTAAGTTATTCATTTGGCATCATTCGAAGTGATAGAAATTAAGTTTTAATGAAAATTATCATACTCGGCCAAAACATGCTTTTCAGCCCCTGAAAAGCACATTTTGGCCATAAAAACTGAATATGTTTCCTGCAACCAAACGAACGGTCAGAGACACAAATCTACAATGGACATAGTGTAAAATGGTCCAATTCAAGTAAGTTATTCATTTGGCATCATTCGAAGTGATAGAAATTAAGTTTTAATGAAAATTATCATACTCGGCCAAAACATGCTTTTCAGCCTCTGAAAAGCACATTTTGGCCATAAAAACTGAAAATGTCCCCTGCAACCAAACGAACTGTCGGAGACACAAATCTACAATGGACATAGTGTAAAATGGTCCAATTCAAGTAAGTTATTCATTTGGCATCATTCGAAGTGAAAGAAATTAAGTTTTAATGTAAATTATCATACTCGGCCAAAACATGCTTTTCAGCCTCTGAAAAGCACATTTTGGCCATAAAAACTGAAAATGTCCCCTGCAACCAAACGAACTGTCGGAGACACAAATCTACAATGGACATAGTGTAAAATGGTCCAATTCAAGTAAGTTATTCATTTGGCATCATTCGAAGTGATAGAAATCAAGTATTATTGAAAATTATCATACTCGGCCAAAACATGCTTTTCAGCCCCTGAAAAGCACATTTTGGCCATAAAAACTGAATATGTCCCCAGCAACCAAACGAACTGTCAGAGACACAAATCTACAATGGACATAGTGTAAAATGGTCCAATTCAAGTAAGTTATTCATTTGGAATCATTCGAAGTGATAGAAATTAAGTTTTAATGAAAATTATCATACTCGGCCAAAACATGCTTTTCAGCCTCTGAAAAGCACATTTTGGCCATAAAAACTGAAAATGTCCCCTGCAACCAAACGAACTGTCGGAGACACAAATCTACAATGGACATAGTGTAAAATGGTCCAATTCAAGTAAGTTATTCATTTGGCATCAATCGAAGTGAAAGAAATCAAGTTTTAATGAAAATTATCAAACTCGGCCAAAACATGCTTTACAGCCCCTGAAAAGCACATTTTGGCCATAAAAACTGAATATGTCCCCTGCAACCAAACGAACTGTCAGAGACACAAATCTACAATGGACATAGTGTAAAATGGTCCAATTCAAGTAAGTTATTCATTTGGCATCATTCGAAGTGATAGAAATCAAGTATTAATGAAAATTATCATACTCGGCCAAAACATGCTTTTCAGCCCCTGAAAAGCACATTTTGGCCATAAAAACTGAATATGTCCCCTGCAACCAAACGAACTGTCAGAGACACAAATCTACAATGGACATAGTGTAAAATGGTCCAATTCAAGTAAGTTATTCATTTGGCATCATTCGAAGTGATAGAAATTAAGTTTTAATGAAATTTATCATACTCGGCCAAAACATGCTTTTCAGCCCCTGAAAAGCACATTTTGGCCATAAAAACTGAATATGTTTCCTGCAACCAAACGAACGGTCAGAGACACAAATCTACAATGGACATAGTGTAAAATGGTCCAATTCAAGTAAGTTATTCATTTGGCATCATTCGAAGTGATAGAAATCAAGTTTTAATGAAAATTATCATATTCGGCCAAAACATGCTTTTCAGCCCCTGAAAAGCACATTTTGGCCATAAAAACTGAATATGTCCCCTGCAACCAAACGAACTGTCAGAGACACAAATCTACAATGGACATAGTGTAAAATGGTCCAATTCAAGTAAGTTATTCATTTGGCATCATTCGAAGTGATAGAAATCAAGTTTTAATGAAAATTATCATATTCGGCCAAAACATGCTTTTCAGCCCCTGAAAAGCACATTTTGGCCATAAAAACTGAATATGTCCCCTGCAACCAAACGAACTGTCAGAGACACAAATCTACAATGGACATAGTGTAAAATGGTCAAATTCAAGTCAGTTATTCATTTGGCATCATTCAAATGGATAGAAATCAAGTTTTAATGAAAATTATCATACTCATCCAAAACATGCTTTTCAGCCCCTGAAAAGCACATTTTGGCCATAAAAACTGAAAATGTCCCCTGCAACCAAACGAACTGTCGGAGACACAAATCTACAATGGACATAGTGTAAAATGGTCCAATTCAAGTAAGTTATTCATTTGGCATCATTCGAAGTGATAGAAATCAGGTTTTATTGAAAATTATCATACTCGGCCAAAACATGCTTTTCAGCCCCTGAAAAGCACATTTTGGCCATAAAAACTGAATATGTCCCCTGCAACCAAACGAACTGTCAGAGACACAAATCTACAATGGACATAGTGTAAAATGGTCCAATTCAAGTAAGTTATTCATTTGGCATCATTCGAAGTGATAGAAATTAAGTTTTAATGAAACTTATCATACTCAGCCAAAACATGCTTTTCAGCCTCTGAAAAGCACATTTTGGCCATAAAAACTGAAAATGTCCCCTGCAACCAAACGAACTGTCGGAGACACAAATCTACAATGGACATAGTGTAAAATGGTCCAATTCAAGTAAGTTATTCATTTGGCATCATTCGAAGTGATAGAAATCAAGTTTTAATGAAAATTATCATACTCGGCCAAAACATGCTTTTCAGCCCCTGAAAAGCACAATTTGGCCATAAAAACTGAATATGTCCCCTGCAACTAAACGAACTGTCAGAGACACAAATCTACAATGGACATAGTGTAAAATGGTCCAATTCAAGTAAGTTATTCATTTGGCATCATTCGAAGTGATAGAAATTAAGTTTTAATGAAAATTATCATACTCGGCCAAAACATGCTTTTCAGCCTCTGAAAAGCACATTTTGGCCATAAAAACTGAAAATGTCCCCTGCAACCAAACGAACTGTCGGAGACACAAATCTACAATGGACATAGTGTAAAATGGTCAAATTCAAGTAAGTTATTCATTTGGCATCAATCGAAGTGAAAGAAATCAAGTTTTAATGAAAATTATCAAACTCGGCCAAAACATGCTTTTCAGCCCCTGAAAAGCACATTTTGGCCATAAAAACTGAATATGTCCCCTGCAACCAAACGAACTGTCAGAGACATAAATCTACAATGGACATAGTGTAAAATGGTCCAATTCAAGTAAGTTATTCATTTGGCATCATTCGAAGTGATAGAAATCAAGTATTAATGAAAATTATCATACTCGGCCAAAACATGCTTTTCAGCCCCTGAAAAGCACATTTTGGCCATAAAAACTGAATATGTCCCCTGCAACCAAACGAACTGTCAGAGACACAAATCTACAATGGACATAGTGTAAAATGGTCCAATTCAAGTAAGTTATTCATTTGGCATCATTCGAAGTGATAGAAATTAAGTTTTAATGAAAATTATCATACTCGGCCAAAACATGCTTTTCAGCCCCTGAAAAGCACATTTTGGCCATAAAAACTGAATATGTTTCCTGCAACCAAACGAACGGTCAGAGACACAAATCTACAATGGACATAGTGTAAAATGGTCCAATTCAAGTAAGTTATTCATTTGGCATCATTCGAAGTGATAGAAATCAAGTTTTAATGAAAATTATCATATAAGGCCAAAACATGCTTTTCAGCCCCTGAAAAGCACATTTTGGCCATAAAAACTGAATATGTCCCCTGCAACCAAACGAACTGTCAGAGACACAAATCTACAATGGACATAGTGTAAAATGGTCCAATTCAAGTAAGTTATTCATTTGGCATCATTCGAAGTGATAGAAATCAAGTTTTAATGAAAATTATCATATTCGGCCAAAACATGCTTTTCAGCCCCTGAAAAGCACATTTTGGCCATAAAAACTGAATATGTCCCCTGCAACCAAACGAACTGTCAGAGACACAAATCTACAATGGACATAGTGTAAAATGGTCAAATTCAAGTCAGTTATTCATTTGGCATCATTCAAATGGATAGAAATCAAGTTTTAATGAAAATTATCATACTCATCCAAAACATGCTTTTCAGCCCCTGAAAAGCACATTTTGGCCATAAAAACTGAAAATGTCCCCTGCAACCAAACGAACTGTCGGAGATACAAATCTACAATGGACATAGTGTAAAATGGTCCAATTCAAGTAAGTTATTCATTTGGCATCATTCGAAGTGATAGAAATCAGGTTTTATTGAAAATTATCATACTCGGCCAAAACATGCTTTTCAGCCCCTGAAAAGCACATTTTGGCCATAAAAACTGAATATGTCCCCTGCAACCAAACGAACTGTCAGAGACACAAATCTACAATGGACATAGTGTAAAATGGTCCAATTCAAGTAAGTTATTCATTTGGCATCATTCGAAGTGATAGAAATTAAGTTTTAATGAAACTTATCATACTCAGCCAAAACATGCTTTTCAGCCTCTGAAAAGCACATTTTGGCCATAAAAACTGAAAATGTCCCCTGCAACCAAACGAACTGTCGGAGACACAAATCTACAATGGACATAGTGTAAAATGGTCCAATTCAAGTAAGTTATTCATTTGGCATCATTCGAAGTGATAGAAATCAAGTTTTAATGAAAATTATCATACTCGGCCAAAACATGCTTTTCAGCCCCTGAAAAGCACAATTTGGCCATAAAAACTGAATATGTCCCCTGCAACTAAACGAACTGTCAGAGACACAAATCTACAATGGACATAGTGTAAAATGGTCCAATTCAAGTAAGTTATTCATTTGGCATCATTCGAAGTGATAGAAATTAAGTTTTAATGAAAATTATCATACTCGGCCAAAACATGCTTTTCAGCCCCTGAAAAGCACATTTTGGCCATAAAAACTGAATATGTCCCCTGCAACCAAACGAACTGTCAGAGACACAAATCTACAATGGACATAGTGTAAAATGGTCCAATTCAAGTAAGTTATTCATTTGGCATCATTCGAAGTGATAGAAATTAAGTTTTAATGAAACTTATCATACTCAGCCAAAACATGCTTTTCAGCCTCTGAAAAGCACATTTTGGCCATAAAAACTGAAAATGTCCCCTGCAACCAAACGAACTGTCGGAGACACAAATCTACAATGGACATAGTGTAAAATGGTCCAATTCAAGTAAGTTATTCATTTGGCATCATTCGAAGTGATAGAAATCAAGTTTTAATAAAAATTATCATACTTGGCCAAAACATGCTTTTCAGCCCCTGAAAAGCACAATTTGGCCATAAAAACTGAATATGTCCCCTGCAACTAAACGAACTGTCAGAGACACAAATCTACAATGGACATAGTGTAAAATGGTCCAATTCAAGTAAGTTATTCATTTGGCATCAATCGAAGTGAAAGAAATCAAGTTTTAATGAAAATTATCAAACTCGGCCAAAACATGCTTTTCAGCCTCTGAAAAGCACATTTTGGCCATAAAAACTGAAAATGTCCCCTGCAACCAAACGAACTGTCGGAGACACAAATCTACAATGGACATAGTGTAAAATGGTCAAATTCAAGTAAGTTATTCATTTGGCATCAATCGAAGTGAAAGAAATCAAGTTTTAATGAAAATTATCAAACTCGGCCAAAACATGCTTTTCAGCCCCTGAAAAGCACATTTTGGCCATAAAAACTGAATATGTCCCCTGCAACCAAACGAACTGTCAGAGACATAAATCTACAATGGACATAGTGTAAAATGGTCCAATTCAAGTAAGTTATTCATTTGGCATCATTCGAAGTGATAGAAATCAAGTATTAATGAAAATTATCATACTCGGCCAAAACATGCTTTTCAGCCCCTGAAAAGCACATTTTGGCCATAAAAACTGAATATGTCCCCTGCAACCAAACGAACTGTCAGAGACACAAATCTACAATGGACATAGTGTAAAATGGTCCAATTCAAGTAAGTTATTCATTTGGCATCATTCGAAGTGATAGAAATTAAGTTTTAATGAAAATTATCATACTCGGCCAAAACATGCTTTTCAGCCCCTGAAAAGCACATTTTGGCCATAAAAACTGAATATGTTTCCTGCAACCAAACGAACGGTCAGAGACACAAATCTACAATGGACATAGTGTAAAATGGTCCAATTCAAGTAAGTTATTCATTTGGCATCATTCGAAGTGATAGAAATCAAGTTTTAATGAAAATTATCATATTCGGCCAAAACATGCTTTTCAGCCCCTGAAAAGCACATTTTGGCCATAAAAACTGAATATGTCCCCTGCAACCAAACGAACTGTCAGAGACACAAATCTACAATGGACATAGTGTAAAATGGTCCAATTCAAGTAAGTTATTCATTTGGCATCATTCGAAGTGATAGAAATCAAGTTTTAATGAAAATTATCATATTCGGCCAAAACATGCTTTTCAGCCCCTGAAAAGCACATTTTGGCCATAAAAACTGAATATGTCCCCTGCAACCAAACGAACTGTCAGAGACACAAATCTACAATGGACATAGTGTAAAATGGTCAAATTCAAGTCAGTTATTCATTTGGCATCATTCAAATGGATAGAAATCAAGTTTTAATGAAAATTATCATACTCATCCAAAACATGCTTTTCAGCCCCTGAAAAGCACATTTTGGCCATAAAAACTGAAAATGTCCCCTGCAACCAAACGAACTGTCGGAGACACAAATCTACAATGGACATAGTGTAAAATGGTCCAATTCAAGTAAGTTATTCATTTGGCATCATTCGAAGTGATAGAAATCAGGTTTTATTGAAAATTATCATACTCGGCCAAAACATGCTTTTCAGCCCCTGAAAAGCACATTTTGGCCATAAAAACTGAATATGTCCCCTGCAACCAAACGAACTGTCAGAGACACAAATCTACAATGGACATAGTGTAAAATGGTCCAATTCAAGTAAGTTATTCATTTGGCATCATTCGAAGTGATAGAAATTAAGTTTTAATGAAACTTATCATACTCAGCCAAAACATGCTTTTCAGCCTCTGAAAAGCACATTTTGGCCATAAAAACTGAAAATGTCCCCTGCAACCAAACGAACTGTCGGAGACACAAATCTACAATGGACATAGTGTAAAATGGTCCAATTCAAGTAAGTTATTCATTTGGCATCATTCGAAGTGATAGAAATCAAGTTTTAATGAAAATTATCATACTCGGCCAAAACATGCTTTTCAGCCCCTGAAAAGCACAATTTGGCCATAAAAACTGAATATGTCCCCTGCAACTAAACGAACTGTCAGAGACACAAATCTACAATGGACATAGTGTAAAATGGTCCAATTCAAGTAAGTTATTCATTTGGCATCATTCGAAGTGATAGAAATTAAGTTTTAATGAAAATTATCATACTCGGCCAAAACATGCTTTTCAGCCTCTGAAAAGCACATTTTGGCCATAAAAACTGAAAATGTCCCCTGCAACCAAACGAACTGTCGGAGACACAAATCTACAATGGACATAGTGTAAAATGGTCAAATTCAAGTAAGTTATTCATTTGGCATCAATCGAAGTGAAAGAAATCAAGTTTTAATGAAAATTATCAAACTCGGCCAAAACATGCTTTTCAGCCCCTGAAAAGCACATTTTGGCCATAAAAACTGAATATGTCCCCTGCAACCAAACGAACTGTCAGAGACATAAATCTACAATGGACATAGTGTAAAATGGTCCAATTCAAGTAAGTTATTCATTTGGCATCATTCGAAGTGATAGAAATCAAGTTTTAATGAAAATTATCATATTCGGCCAAAACATGCTTTTCAGCCCCTGAAAAGCACATTTTGGCCATAAAAACTGAATATGTCCCCTGCAACCAAACGAACTGTCAGAGACACAAATCTACAATGGACATAGTGTAAAATGGTCAAATTCAAGTAAGTTATTCATTTGGCATCAATCGAAGTGAAAGAAATCAAGTTTTAATGAAAATTATCAAACTCGGCCAAAACATGCTTTTCAGCCCCTGAAAAGCACATTTTGGCCATAAAAACTGAATAAGTCCCCTGCAACCAAACGAACTGTCAGAGACACAAATCTACAATGGACATAGTGTAAAATGGTCAAATTCAAGTCAGTTATTCATTTGGCATCATTCAAATGGATAGAAATCAAGTTTTAATGAAAATTATCATACTCATCCAAAACATGCTTTTCAGCCCCTGAAAAGCACATTTTGGCCATAAAAACTGAAAATGTCCCCTGCAACCAAACGAACTGTCGGAGACACAAATCTACAATGGACATAGTGTAAAATGGTCCAATTCAAGTAAGTTATTCATTTGGCATCATTCGAAGTGATAGAAATCAAGTTTTATTGAAAATTATCATACTCGGCCAAAACATGCTTTTCAGCCCCTGAAAAGCACATTTTGGCCATAAAAACTGAATATGTCCCCTGCAACCAAACGAACTGTCAGAGACACAAATCTACAATGGACATAGTGTAAAATGGTCCAATTCAAGTAAGTTATTCATTTGGCATCATTCGAAGTGATAGAAATTAAGTTTTAATGAAACTTATCATACTCAGCCAAAACATGCTTTTCAGCCTCTGAAAAGCACATTTTGGCCATAAAAACTGAAAATGTCCCCTGCAACCAAACGAACTGTCGGAGACACAAATCTACAATGGACATAGTGTAAAATGGTCCAATTCGAGTAAGTTATTCATTTGGCATCAATCGAAGTGAAAGAAATCAAGTTTTAATGAAAATTATCAAACTCGGCCAAAACATTCTTTTCAGCCCCTGAAAAGCACATTTTGGCCATAAAAACTGAAAATGTCCCCTGCAACCAAACGAACTGTCGGAGACACAAATCTACAATGGACATAGTGTAAAATGGTCCAATTCAAGTAAGTTATTCATTTGGCATCATTCGAAGTGATAGAAATCAAGTTTTAATGAAAATTATCATACTCGGCCAAAACATGCTTTTCAGCCCCTGAAAAGCACAATTTGGCCATAAAAACTGAATATGTCCCCTGCAACTAAACGAACTGTCAGAGACACAAATCTACAATGGACATAGTGTAAAATGGTCCAATTCAAGTAAGTTATTCATTTGGCATCATTCGAAGTGATAGAAATTAAGTTTTAATGAAAATTATCATACTCGGCCAAAACATGCTTTTCAGCCTCTGAAAAGCACATTTTGGCCATAAAAACTGAAAATGTCCCCTGCAACCAAACGAACTGTCGGAGACACAAATCTACAATGGACATAGTGTAAAATGGTCCAATTCGAGTAAGTTATTCATTTGGCATCATTCGAAGTGATAGAAATCAAGTTTTAATGAAAATTATCATACTCGGCCAAAACATGCTTTTCAGCCCCTGAAAAGCACATTTTGGCCATAAAAACTGAATATGTCCCCTGCAACCAAACGAACTGTCAGAGACACAAATCTACAATGGACATAGTGTAAAATGGTCCAATTCAAGTAAGTTATTCATTTGGCATCATTCGAAGTGATAGAAATTAAGTTTTAATGTAAATTATCATACTCGGCCAAAACATGCTTTTCAGCCTCTGAAAAGCACATTTTGGCCATAAAAACTGAAAATGTCCCCTGCAACCAAACGAACTGTCAGAGACAGAAATCTACAATGGACATAGTGTAAAATGGTCCAATTCAAGTAAATTATTCATTTGGCATCATTCGAAGGGATAAAAATCAAGTTTTAATGAAAATTATCATACTCGGCCAAAACATGCTTTTCAGCCCCTGAAAAGCACATTTTGGCCATAAAAACTGAATATGTCCCCTGCAACCAAACGAACTGTCAGAGACACAAATCTACAATGGACATAGTGTAAAATGGTCCAATTCAAGTAAGTTATTCATTTGGCATCATTCGAAGTGATAGAAATTAAGTTTTAATGAAAATTATCATACTCGGCCAAAACATGCTTTTCAGCCCCTGAAAAGCACATTTTGGCCATAAAAACTGAATATGTTTCCTGCAACCAAACGAACGGTCAGAGACACAAATCTACAATGGACATAGTGTAAAATGGTCCAATTCAAGTAAGTTATTCATTTGGCATCATTCGAAGTGATAGAAATTAAGGCTTTAATGAAAATTATCATACTCGGCCAAAACATGCTTTTCAGCCTCTGAAAAGCACATTTTGGCCATAAAAACTGAAAATGTCCCCTGCAACCAAACGAACTGTCGGAGACACAAATCTACAATGGACATAGTGTAAAATGGTCCAATTCGAGTAAGTTATTCATTTGGCATCATTCGAAGTGATAGAAATCAAGTTTTAATGAAAATTATCATACTCGGCCAAAACATGCTTTTCAGCCCCTAAAAGCACATTTTGGCCATAAAAACTGAAAATGTCCCCTGCAACCAAACGAACTGTCGGAGATACAAATCTACAATGGACATAGTGTAAAATGGTCCAATTCAAGTAAGTTATTCATTTGGCATCATTCGAAGTGATAGAAATTAAGTTTTAATGTAAATTATCATACTCGGCCAAAACATGCTTTTCAGCCTCTGAAAAGCACATTTTGGCCATAAAAACTGAAAATGTCCCCTGCAACCAAACGAACTGTCGGAGACACAAATCTACAATGGACATAGTGTAAAATGGTCCAATTCAAGTAAGTTATTCATTTGGCATCAATCGAAGTGAAAGAAATCAAGTTTTAATGAAAATTATCATACTCGGCCAAAACATGCTTTTCAGCCCCTGAAAAGCACATTTTGGCCATAAAAACTGAATATGTTTCCTGCAACCAAACGAACGGTCAGAGACACAAATCTACAATGGACATAGTGTAAAATGGTCCAATTCAAGTAAGTTATTCATTTGGCATCATTCGAAGTGATAGAAATTAAGTTTTAATGAAAATTATCATACTCGGCCAAAACATGCTTTTCAGCCCCTAAAAGCACATTTTGGCCATAAAAACTGAAAATGTCCCCTGCAACCAAACGAACTGTCGGAGATACAAATCTACAATGGACATAGTGTAAAATGGTCCAATTCAAGTAAGTTATTCATTTGGCATCATTCGAAGTGATAGAAATTAAGTTTTAATGTAAATTATCATACTCGGCCAAAACATGCTTTTCAGCCTCTGAAAAGCACATTTTGGCCATAAAAACTGAAAATGTCCCCTGCAACCAAACGAACTGTCGGAGACACAAATCTACAATGGACATAGTGTAAAATGGTCCAATTCGAGTAAGTTATTCATTTGGCATCAATCGAAGTGAAAGAAATCAAGTTTTAATGAAAATTATCAAACTCGGCCAAAACATTCTTTTCAGCCCCTGAAAAGCACATTTTGGCCATAAAAACTGAAAATGTCCCCTGCAACCAAACGAACTGTCGGAGACACAAATCTACAATGGACATAGTGTAAAATGGTCCAATTCAAGTAAGTTATTCATTTGGCATCATTCGAAGTGATAGAAATCAAGTTTTAATGAAAATTATCATACTCGGCCAAAACATGCTTTTCAGCCCCTGAAAAGCACAATTTGGCCATAAAAACTGAATATGTCCCCTGCAACTAAACGAACTGTCAGAGACACAAATCTACAATGGACATAGTGTAAAATGGTCCAATTCAAGTAAGTTATTCATTTGGCATCATTCGAAGTGATAGAAATTAAGTTTTAATGAAAATTATCATACTCGGCCAAAACATGCTTTTCAGCCTCTGAAAAGCACATTTTGGCCATAAAAACTGAAAATGTCCCCTGCAACCAAACGAACTGTCGGAGACACAAATCTACAATGGACATAGTGTAAAATGGTCCAATTCGAGTAAGTTATTCATTTGGCATCATTCGAAGTGATAGAAATCAAGTTTTAATGAAAATTATCATACTCGGCCAAAACATGCTTTTCAGCCCCTGAAAAGCACATTTTGGCCATAAAAACTGAATATGTCCCCTGCAACCAAACGAACTGTCAGAGACACAAATCTACAATGGACATAGTGTAAAATGGTCCAATTCAAGTAAGTTATTCATTTGGCATCATTCGAAGGGATAAAAATCAAGTTTTAATGAAAATTATCATACTCGGCCAAAACATGCTTTTCAGCCCCTGAAAAGCACATTTTGGCCATAAAAACTGAATATGTCCCCTGCAACCAAACGAACTGTCAGAGACACAAATCTACAATGGACATAGTGTAAAATGGTCCAATTCAAGTAAGTTATTCATTTGGCATCATTCGAAGTGATAGAAATTAAGTTTTAATGAAAATTATCATACTCGGCCAAAACATGCTTTTCAGCCCCTGAAAAGCACATTTTGGCCATAAAAACTGAATATGTTTCCTGCAACCAAACGAACGGTCAGAGACACAAATCTACAATGGACATAGTGTAAAATGGTCCAATTCAAGTAAGTTATTCATTTGGCATCATTCGAAGTGATAGAAATTAAGGCTTTAATGAAAATTATCATACTCGGCCAAAACATGCTTTTCAGCCTCTGAAAAGCACATTTTGGCCATAAAAACTGAAAATGTCCCCTGCAACCAAACGAACTGTCGGAGATACAAATCTACAATGGACATAGTGTAAAATGGTCCAATTCAAGTAAGTTATTCATTTGGCATCATTCGAAGTGATAGAAATTAAGTTTTAATGTAAATTATCATACTCGGCCAAAACATGCTTTTCAGCCTCTGAAAAGCACATTTTGGCCATAAAAACTGAAAATGTCCCCTGCAACCAAACGAACTGTCGGAGACACAAATCTACAATGGACATAGTGTAAAATGGTCCAATTCAAGTAAGTTATTCATTTGGCATCAATCGAAGTGAAAGAAATCAAGTTTTAATGAAAATTATCAAACTCGGCCAAAACATGCTTTTCAGCCTCTGAAAAGCACATTTTGGCCATAAAAACTGAAAATGTCCCCTGCAACCAAACGAACTGTCGGAGACACAAATCTACAATGGGCATAGTGTAAAATGGTCCAATTCAAGTAAGTTATTCATTTGGCATCATTCGAAGTGATAGAAATCAAGTTTTAATGAAAATTATCATACTCGGCCAAAACATGCTTTTCAGCCCCTGAAAAGCACATTTTGGCCATAAAAACTGAATATGTCCCCTGCAACCAAACGAACTGTCAGAGACACAAATCTACAATGGACATAGTGTAAAATGGTCCAATTCGAGTAAGTTATTCATTTGGCATCATTCGAAGTGATAGAAATCAAGTTTTAATGAAAATTATCATACTTGGCCAAAACATGCTTTTCAGCCCCTAAAAGCACATTTTCGCCATAAAAACTGAATATGTCCCCTGCAACCAAACGAACTGTCAGAGACACAAATCTACAATGGACATAGTGTAAAATGGTCCAATTCAAGTAAGTTATTCATTTGGCATCATTCGAAGTGATAGAAATTAAGTTTTAATGAAAATTATCATACTCGGCCAAAACATGCTTTTCAGCCTCTGAAAAGCACATTTTGGCCATAAAAACTGAAAATGTCCCCTGCAACCAAACGAACTGTCGGAGACACAAATCTACAATGGGCATAGTGTAAAATGGTCCAATTCAAGTAAGTTATTCATTTGGCATCATTCAAAGTGATAGAAATCAAGTTTTAATGAAAATTATCATACTCGGCCAAAACATGCTTTTCAGCCCCTGAAAAGCACATTTTGGCCATAAAAACTGAATATGTCCCCTGCAACCAAACGAACTGTCAGAGACACAAATCTACAATGGACATAGTGTAAAATGGTCCAATTCAAGTAAGTTATTCATTTGGCATCATTCGAAGTGATAGAAATTAAGTTTTAATGAAAATTATCATACTCGGCCAAAACATGCTTTTCAGCCTCTGAAAAGCACATTTTGGCCATAAAAACTGAAAATGTCCCCTGCAACCAAACGAACTGTCGGAGACACAAATCTACAATGGGCATAGTGTAAAATGGTCCAATTCAAGTAAGTTATTCATTTGGCATCATTCGAAGTGATAGAAATCAAGTTTTAATGAAAATTATCATACTCGGCCAAAACATGCTTTTCAGCCCCTGAAAAGCACATTTTGGCCATAAAAACTGAATATGTCCCCTGCAACCAAACGAACTGTCAGAGACACAAATCTACAATGGACATAGTGTAAAATGGTCCAATTCGAGTAAGTTATTCATTTGGCATCATTCGAAGTGATAGAAATCAAGTTTTAATGAAAATTATCATACTCGGCCAAAACATGCTTTTCAGCCCCTAAAAGCACATTTTCGCCATAAAAACTGAATATGTCCCCTGCAACCAAACGAACTGTCAGAGACACAAATCTACAATGGACATAGTGTAAAATGGTCCAATTCAAGTAAGTTATTCATTTGGCATCATTCGAAGTGATAGAAATTAAGTTTTAATGAAAATTATCATACTCGGCCAAAACATGCTTTTCAGCCTCTGAAAAGCACATTTTGGCCATAAAAACTGAAAATGTCCCCTGCAACCAAACGAACTGTCGGAGACACAAATCTACAATGGGCATAGTGTAAAATGGTCCAATTCAAGTAAGTTATTCATTTGGCATCATTCAAAGTGATAGAAATCAAGTTTTAATGAAAATTATCATACTCGGCCAAAACATGCTTTTCAGCCCCTGAAAAGCACATTTTGGCCATAAAAACTGAATATGTCCCCTGCAACCAAACGAACTGTCAGAGACACAAATCTACAATGGACATAGTGTAAAATGGTCCAATTCAAGTAAGTTATTCATTTGGCATCATTCGAAGTGATAGAAATTAAGTTTTAATGAAAATTATCATACTCGGCCAAAACATGCTTTTCAGCCTCTGAAAAGCACATTTTGGCCATAAAAACTGAAAATGTCCCCTGCAACCAAACGAACTGTCAGAGACACAAATCTACAATGGACATAGTGTAAAATGGTCCAATTCAAGTAAGTTATTCATTTGGCATCATTCGAAGTGATAGAAATCAAGTTTTAATGAAAATTATCATACTCGGCCAAAACATGCTTTTCAGCCCCTGAAAAGCACATTTTGGCCATAAAAACTGAATATGTCCCCTGCAACCAAACGAACTGTCAGAGACACAAATCTACAATGGACATAGTGTAAAATGGTCCAATTCGAGTAAGTTATTCATTTGGCATCATTCGAAGTGATAGAAATCAAGTTTTAATGAAAATTATCATACTCGGCCAAAACATGCTTTTCAGCCCCTAAAAGCACATTTTCGCCATAAAAACTGAATATGTCCCCTGCAACCAAACGAACTGTCAGAGACACAAATCTACAATGGACATAGTGTAAAATGGTCCAATTCAAGTAAGTTATTCATTTGGCATCATTCGAAGTGATAGAAATTAAGTTTTAATGAAAATTATCATACTCGGCCAAAACATGCTTTTCAGCCTCTGAAAAGCACATTTTGGCCATAAAAACTGAAAATGTCCCCTGCAACCAAACGAACTGTCGGAGACACAAATCTACAATGGGCATAGTGTAAAATGGTCCAATTCAAGTAAGTTATTCATTTGGCATCATTCAAAGTGATAGAAATCAAGTTTTAATGAAAATTATCATACTCGGCCAAAACATGCTTTTCAGCCCCTGAAAAGCACATTTTGGCCATAAAAACTGAATATGTCCCCTGCAACCAAACGAACTGTCAGAGACACAAATCTACAATGGACATAGTGTAAAATGGTCCAATTCAAGTAAGTTATTCATTTGGCATCATTCGAAGTGATAGAAATTAAGTTTTAATGAAAATTATCATACTCGGCCAAAACATGCTTTTCAGCCTCTGAAAAGCACATTTTGGCCATAAAAACTGAAAATGTCCCCTGCAACCAAACGAACTGTCAGAGACACAAATCTACAATGGACATAGTGTAAAATGGTCCAATTCAAGTAAGTTATTCATTTGGCATCATTCGAAGTGATAGAAATTAAGTTTTAATGTAAATTATCATACTCGGCCAAAACATGCTTTTCAGCCTCTGAAAAGCACATTTTGGCCATAAAAACTGAAAATGTCCCCTGCAACCAAACGAACTGTCAGAGACAGAAATCTACAATGGACATAGTGTAAAATGGTCCAATTCAAGTAAATTATTCATTTGGCATCATTCGAAGGGATAGAAATCAAGTTTTAATGAAAATTATCATACTCGGCCAAAACATGCTTTTCAGCCCCTGAAAAGCACATTTTGGCCATAAAAACTGAATATGTCCCCTGCAACCAAACGAACTGTCAGAGACACAAATCTACAATGGACATAGTGTAAAATGGTCCAATTCAAGTAAGTTATTCATTTGGCATCATTCGAAGTGATAGAAATTAAGTTTTAATGAAAATTATCATACTCGGCCAAAACATGCTTTTCAGCCCCTGAAAAGCACATTTTGGCCATAAAAACTGAATATGTTTCCTGCAACCAAACGAACGGTCAGAGACACAAATCTACAATGGACATAGTGTAAAATGGTCCAATTCAAGTAAGTTATTCATTTGGCATCATTCGAAGTGATAGAAATTAAGTTTTAATGAAAATTATCATACTCGGCCAAAACATGCTTTTCAGCCCCTAAAAGCACATTTTGGCCATAAAAACTGAAAATGTCCCCTGCAACCAAACGAACTGTCGGAGATACAAATCTACAATGGACATAGTGTAAAATGGTCCAATTCAAGTAAGTTATTCATTTGGCATCATTCGAAGTGATAGAAATTAAGTTTTAATGTAAATTATCATACTCGGCCAAAACATGCTTTTCAGCCTCTGAAAAGCACATTTTGGCCATAAAAACTGAAAATGTCCCCTGCAACCAAACGAACTGTCGGAGACACAAATCTACAATGGACATAGTGTAAAATGGTCCAATTCGAGTAAGTTATTCATTTGGCATCAATCGAAGTGAAAGAAATCAAGTTTTAATGAAAATTATCAAACTCGGCCAAAACATTCTTTTCAGCCCCTGAAAAGCACATTTTGGCCATAAAAACTGAAAATGTCCCCTGCAACCAAACGAACTGTCGGAGACACAAATCTACAATGGACATAGTGTAAAATGGTCCAATTCAAGTAAGTTATTCATTTGGCATCATTCGAAGTGATAGAAATCAAGTTTTAATGAAAATTATCATACTCGGCCAAAACATGCTTTTCAGCCCCTGAAAAGCACAATTTGGCCATAAAAACTGAATATGTCCCCTGCAACTAAACGAACTGTCAGAGACACAAATCTACAATGGACATAGTGTAAAATGGTCCAATTCAAGTAAGTTATTCATTTGGCATCATTCGAAGTGATAGAAATTAAGTTTTAATGAAAATTATCATACTCGGCCAAAACATGCTTTTCAGCCTCTGAAAAGCACATTTTGGCCATAAAAACTGAAAATGTCCCCTGCAACCAAACGAACTGTCGGAGACACAAATCTACAATGGACATAGTGTAAAATGGTCCAATTCGAGTAAGTTATTCATTTGGCATCATTCGAAGTGATAGAAATCAAGTTTTAATGAAAATTATCATACTCGGCCAAAACATGCTTTTCAGCCCCTGAAAAGCACATTTTGGCCATAAAAACTGAATATGTCCCCTGCAACCAAACGAACTGTCAGAGACACAAATCTACAATGGACATAGTGTAAAATGGTCCAATTCAAGTAAGTTATTCATTTGGCATCATTCGAAGGGATAAAAATCAAGTTTTAATGAAAATTATCATACTCGGCCAAAACATGCTTTTCAGCCCCTGAAAAGCACATTTTGGCCATAAAAACTGAATATGTCCCCTGCAACCAAACGAACTGTCAGAGACACAAATCTACAATGGACATAGTGTAAAATGGTCCAATTCAAGTAAGTTATTCATTTGGCATCATTCGAAGTGATAGAAATTAAGTTTTAATGAAAATTATCATACTCGGCCAAAACATGCTTTTCAGCCCCTGAAAAGCACATTTTGGCCATAAAAACTGAATATGTTTCCTGCAACCAAACGAACGGTCAGAGACACAAATCTACAATGGACATAGTGTAAAATGGTCCAATTCAAGTAAGTTATTCATTTGGCATCATTCGAAGTGATAGAAATTAAGGCTTTAATGAAAATTATCATACTCGGCCAAAACATGCTTTTCAGCCTCTGAAAAGCACATTTTGGCCATAAAAACTGAAAATGTCCCCTGCAACCAAACGAACTGTCGGAGATACAAATCTACAATGGACATAGTGTAAAATGGTCCAATTCAAGTAAGTTATTCATTTGGCATCATTCGAAGTGATAGAAATTAAGTTTTAATGTAAATTATCATACTCGGCCAAAACATGCTTTTCAGCCTCTGAAAAGCACATTTTGGCCATAAAAACTGAAAATGTCCCCTGCAACCAAACGAACTGTCGGAGACACAAATCTACAATGGACATAGTGTAAAATGGTCCAATTCAAGTAAGTTATTCATTTGGCATCAATCGAAGTGAAAGAAATCAAGTTTTAATGAAAATTATCAAACTCGGCCAAAACATGCTTTTCAGCCTCTGAAAAGCACATTTTGGCCATAAAAACTGAAAATGTCCCCTGCAACCAAACGAACTGTCGGAGACACAAATCTACAATGGGCATAGTGTAAAATGGTCCAATTCAAGTAAGTTATTCATTTGGCATCATTCGAAGTGATAGAAATCAAGTTTTAATGAAAATTATCATACTCGGCCAAAACATGCTTTTCAGCCCCTGAAAAGCACATTTTGGCCATAAAAACTGAATATGTCCCCTGCAACCAAACGAACTGTCAGAGACACAAATCTACAATGGACATAGTGTAAAATGGTCCAATTCGAGTAAGTTATTCATTTGGCATCATTCGAAGTGATAGAAATCAAGTTTTAATGAAAATTATCATACTTGGCCAAAACATGCTTTTCAGCCCCTAAAAGCACATTTTCGCCATAAAAACTGAATATGTCCCCTGCAACCAAACGAACTGTCAGAGACACAAATCTACAATGGACATAGTGTAAAATGGTCCAATTCAAGTAAGTTATTCATTTGGCATCATTCGAAGTGATAGAAATTAAGTTTTAATGAAAATTATCATACTCGGCCAAAACATGCTTTTCAGCCTCTGAAAAGCACATTTTGGCCATAAAAACTGAAAATGTCCCCTGCAACCAAACGAACTGTCGGAGACACAAATCTACAATGGGCATAGTGTAAAATGGTCCAATTCAAGTAAGTTATTCATTTGGCATCATTCGAAGTGATAGAAATCAAGTTTTAATGAAAATTATCATACTCGGCCAAAACATGCTTTTCAGCCCCTGAAAAGCACATTTTGGCCATAAAAACTGAATATGTCCCCTGCAACCAAACGAACTGTCAGAGACACAAATCTACAATGGACATAGTGTAAAATGGTCCAATTCAAGTAAGTTATTCATTTGGCATCATTCGAAGTGATAGAAATTAAGTTTTAATGAAAATTATCATACTCGGCCAAAACATGCTTTTCAGCCTCTGAAAAGCACATTTTGGCCATAAAAACTGAAAATGTCCCCTGCAACCAAACGAACTGTCGGAGACACAAATCTACAATGGGCATAGTGTAAAATGGTCCAATTCAAGTAAGTTATTCATTTGGCATCATTCGAAGTGATAGAAATCAAGTTTTAATGAAAATTATCATACTCGGCCAAAACATGCTTTTCAGCCCCTGAAAAGCACATTTTGGCCATAAAAACTGAATATGTCCCCTGCAACCAAACGAACTGTCAGAGACACAAATCTACAATGGACATAGTGTAAAATGGTCCAATTCGAGTAAGTTATTCATTTGGCATCATTCGAAGTGATAGAAATCAAGTTTTAATGAAAATTATCATACTCGGCCAAAACATGCTTTTCAGCCCCTAAAAGCACATTTTCGCCATAAAAACTGAATATGTCCCCTGCAACCAAACGAACTGTCAGAGACACAAATCTACAATGGACATAGTGTAAAATGGTCCAATTCAAGTAAGTTATTCATTTGGCATCATTCGAAGTGATAGAAATTAAGTTTTAATGAAAATTATCATACTCGGCCAAAACATGCTTTTCAGCCTCTGAAAAGCACATTTTGGCCATAAAAACTGAAAATGTCCCCTGCAACCAAACGAACTGTCGGAGACACAAATCTACAATGGGCATAGTGTAAAATGGTCCAATTCAAGTAAGTTATTCATTTGGCATCATTCAAAGTGATAGAAATCAAGTTTTAATGAAAATTATCATACTCGGCCAAAACATGCTTTTCAGCCCCTGAAAAGCACATTTTGGCCATAAAAACTGAATATGTCCCCTGCAACCAAACGAACTGTCAGAGACACAAATCTACAATGGACATAGTGTAAAATGGTCCAATTCAAGTAAGTTATTCATTTGGCATCATTCGAAGTGATAGAAATTAAGTTTTAATGAAAATTATCATACTCGGCCAAAACATGCTTTTCAGCCTCTGAAAAGCACATTTTGGCCATAAAAACTGAAAATGTCCCCTGCAACCAAACGAACTGTCAGAGACACAAATCTACAATGGACATAGTGTAAAATGGTCCAATTCAAGTAAGTTATTCATTTGGCATCATTCGAAGTGATAGAAATTAAGTTTTAATGTAAATTATCATACTCGGCCAAAACATGCTTTTCAGCCTCTGAAAAGCACATTTTGGCCATAAAAACTGAAAATGTCCCCTGCAACCAAACGAACTGTCAGAGACAGAAATCTACAATGGACATAGTGTAAAATGGTCCAATTCAAGTAAATTATTCATTTGGCATCATTCGAAGGGATAGAAATCAAGTTTTAATGAAAATTATCATACTCGGCCAAAACATGCTTTTCAGCCCCTGAAAAGCACATTTTGGCCATAAAAACTGAATATGTCCCCTGCAACCAAACGAACTGTCAGAGACACAAATCTACAATGGACATAGTGTAAAATGGTCCAATTCAAGTAAGTTATTCATTTGGCATCATTCGAAGTGATAGAAATTAAGTTTTAATGAAAATTATCATACTCGGCCAAAACATGCTTTTCAGCCCCTGAAAAGCACATTTTGGCCATAAAAACTGAATATGTTTCCTGCAACCAAACGAACGGTCAGAGACACAAATCTACAATGGACATAGTGTAAAATGGTCCAATTCAAGTAAGTTATTCATTTGGCATCATTCGAAGTGATAGAAATTAAGTTTTAATGAAAATTATCATACTCGGCCAAAACATGCTTTTCAGCCTCTGAAAAGCACATTTTGGCCATAAAAACTGAAAATGTCCCCTGCAACCAAACGAACTGTCGGAGACACAAATCTACAATGGACATAGTGTAAAATGGTCCAATTCGAGTAAGTTATTCATTTGGCATCATTCGAAGTGATAGAAATCAAGTTTTAATGAAAATTATCATACTCGGCCAAAACATGCTTTTCAGCCCCTAAAAGCACATTTTGGCCATAAAAACTGAAAATGTCCCCTGCAACCAAACGAACTGTCGGAGATACAAATCTACAATGGACATAGTGTAAAATGGTCCAATTCAAGTAAGTTATTCATTTGGAATCATTCGAAGTGATAGAAATTAAGTTTTAATGTAAATTATCATACTCGGCCAAAACATGCTTTTCAGCCTCTGAAAAGCACATTTTGGCCATAAAAACTGAAAATGTCCCCTGCAACCAAACGAACTGTCGGAGACACAAATCTACAATTGACATAGTGTAAAATGGTCCAATTCAAGTAAGTTATTCATTTGGCATCAATCGAAGTGAAAGAAATCAAGTTTTAATGAAAATTATCAAACTCGGCCAAAACATGCTTTTCAGCCCCTGAAAAGCACATTTTGGCCATAAAAACTGAATATGTCCCCTGCAACCAAACGAACTGTCAGAGACACAAATCTACAATGGACATAGTGTAAAATGGTCCAATTCAAGTAAGTTATTCATTTGGCATCATTCGAAGTGATAGAAATCAAGTTTTAATGAACATTATCATACTCGGCCAAAACATGCTTTTCAGCCCCTGAAAAGCACATTTTGGCCATAAAAACTGAATATGTCCCCTGCAACCAAACGAACTGTCAGAGACACAAATCTACAATGGACATAGTGTAAAATGGTCGAATTCAAGTAAGTTATTCATTTGGCATCATTCGAAGTGATAGAAATTAAGTTTTAATGAAAATTATCATACTCGGCCAAAACATGCTTTTCAGCCTCTGAAAAGCACATTTTGGCCATAAAAACTGAAAATGTCCCCTGCAACCAAACGAACTGTCGGAGACACAAATCTACAATGGGCATAGTGTAAAATGGTCCAATTCAAGTAAGTTATTCATTTGGCATCATTCGAAGTGATAGAAATCAAGTTTTAATGAAAATTATCATACTCGGCCAAAACATGCTTTTCAGCCTCTGAAAAGCACATTTTGGCCATAAAAACTGAAAATGTCCCCTGCAACCAAACGAACTGTCAGAGACAGAAATCTACAATGGACATAGTGTAAAATGGTCCAATTCGAGTAAGTTATTCATTTGGCATCATTCAAAGTGATAGAAATCAAGTTTTAATGAAAATTATCATACTCGGCCAAAACATGCTTTTCAGCCCCTGAAAAGCACATTTTGGCCATAAAAACTGAATATGTCCCCTGCAACCAAACGAACTGTCAGAGACACAAATCTACAATGGACATAGTGTAAAATGGTCCAATTCAAGTAAGTTATTCATTTGGCATCATTCGAAGTGATAGAAATTAAGTTTTAATGAAAATTATCATACTCGGCCAAAACATGCTTTTCAGCCTCTGAAAAGCACATTTTGGCCATAAAAACTGAAAATGTCCCCTGCAACCAAACGAACTGTCAGAGACACAAATCTACAATGGACATAGTGTAAAATGGTCCAATTCAAGTAAGTTATTCATTTGGCATCATTCGAAGTGATAGAAATTAAGTTTTAATGTAAATTATCATACTCGGCCAAAACATGCTTTTCAGCCTCTGAAAAGCACATTTTGGCCATAAAAACTGAAAATGTCCCCTGCAACCAAACGAACTGTCAGAGACAGAAATCTACAATGGACATAGTGTAAAATGGTCCAATTCAAGTAAATTATTCATTTGGCATCATTCGAAGGGATAGAAATCAAGTTTTAATGAAAATTATCATACTCGGCCAAAACATGCTTTTCAGCCCCTGAAAAGCACATTTTGGCCATAAAAACTGAATATGTCCCCTGCAACCAAACGAACTGTCAGAGACACAAATCTACAATGGACATAGTGTAAAATGGTCCAATTCAAGTAAGTTATTCATTTGGCATCATTCGAAGTGATAGAAATTAAGTTTTAATGAAAATTATCATACTCGGCCAAAACATGCTTTTCAGCCCCTGAAAAGCACATTTTGGCCATAAAAACTGAATATGTTTCCTGCAACCAAACGAACGGTCAGAGACACAAATCTACAATGGACATAGTGTAAAATGGTCCAATTCAAGTAAGTTATTCATTTGGCATCATTCGAAGTGATAGAAATTAAGTTTTAATGAAAATTATCATACTCGGCCAAAACATGCTTTTCAGCCTCTGAAAAGCACATTTTGGCCATAAAAACTGAAAATGTCCCCTGCAACCAAACGAACTGTCGGAGACACAAATCTACAATGGACATAGTGTAAAATGGTCCAATTCGAGTAAGTTATTCATTTGGCATCATTCGAAGTGATAGAAATCAAGTTTTAATGAAAATTATCATACTCGGCCAAAACATGCTTTTCAGCCCCTAAAAGCACATTTTGGCCATAAAAACTGAAAATGTCCCCTGCAACCAAACGAACTGTCGGAGATACAAATCTACAATGGACATAGTGTAAAATGGTCCAATTCAAGTAAGTTATTCATTTGGAATCATTCGAAGTGATAGAAATTAAGTTTTAATGTAAATTATCATACTCGGCCAAAACATGCTTTTCAGCCTCTGAAAAGCACATTTTGGCCATAAAAACTGAAAATGTCCCCTGCAACCAAACGAACTGTCGGAGACACAAATCTACAATTGACATAGTGTAAAATGGTCCAATTCAAGTAAGTTATTCATTTGGCATCAATCGAAGTGAAAGAAATCAAGTTTTAATGAAAATTATCAAACTCGGCCAAAACATGCTTTTCAGCCCCTGAAAAGCACATTTTGGCCATAAAAACTGAATATGTCCCCTGCAACCAAACGAACTGTCAGAGACACAAATCTACAATGGACATAGTGTAAAATGGTCCAATTCAAGTAAGTTATTCATTTGGCATCATTCGAAGTGATAGAAATCAAGTTTTAATGAACATTATCATACTCGGCCAAAACATGCTTTTCAGCCCCTGAAAAGCACATTTTGGCCATAAAAACTGAATATGTCCCCTGCAACCAAACGAACTGTCAGAGACACAAATCTACAATGGACATAGTGTAAAATGGTCGAATTCAAGTAAGTTATTCATTTGGCATCATTCGAAGTGATAGAAATTAAGTTTTAATGAAAATTATCATACTCGGCCAAAACATGCTTTTCAGCCTCTGAAAAGCACATTTTGGCCATAAAAACTGAAAATGTCCCCTGCAACCAAACGAACTGTCGGAGACACAAATCTACAATGGGCATAGTGTAAAATGGTCCAATTCAAGTAAGTTATTCATTTGGCATCATTCGAAGTGATAGAAATCAAGTTTTAATGAAAATTATCATACTCGGCCAAAACATGCTTTTCAGCCTCTGAAAAGCACATTTTGGCCATAAAAACTGAAAATGTCCCCTGCAACCAAACGAACTGTCAGAGACAGAAATCTACAATGGACATAGTGTAAAATGGTCCAATTCAAGTAAATTATTCATTTGGCATCATTCGAAGGGATAGAAATCAAGTTTTAATGAAAATTATCATACTCGGCCAAAAGATGCTTTTCAGCCCCTGAAAAGCACATTTTGGCCATAAAAACTGAATATGTCCCCTGCAACCAAACGAACTGTCAGAGACACAAATCTACAATGGACATAGTGTAAAATGGTCCAATTCAAGTAAGTTATTCATTTGGCATCATTCGAAGTGATAGAAATTAAGTTTTAATGAAAATTATCATACTCGGCCAAAACATGCTTTTCAGCCCCTGAAAAGCACATTTTGGCCATAAAAACTGAATATGTTTCCTGCAACCAAACGAACGGTCAGAGACACAAATCTACAATGGACATAGTGTAAAATGGTCCAATTCAAGTAAGTTATTCATTTGGCATCATTCGAAGTGATAGAAATTAAGTTTTAATGAAAATTATCATACTCGGCCAAAACATGCTTTTCAGCCTCTGAAAAGCACATTTTGGCCATAAAAACTGAAAATGTCCCCTGCAACCAAACGAACTGTCGGAGACACAAATCTACAATGGACATAGTGTAAAATGGTCCAATTCGAGTAAGTTATTCATTTGGCATCATTCGAAGTGATAGAAATCAAGTTTTAACGAAAATTATCATACTCGGCCAAAACATGCTTTTCAGCCCCTGAAAAGCACATTTTGGCCATAAAAACTGAATATGTCCCCTGCAACCAAACGAACTGTCAGAGACACAAATCTACAATGGACATAGTGTAAAATGGTCCAATTCGAGTAAGTTATTCATTTGGCATCATTCGAAGTGATAGAAATCAAGTTTTAATGAAAATTATCATACTCGGCCAAAACATGCTTTTCAGCCCCTAAAAGCACATTTTGGCCATAAAAACTGAAAATGTCCCCTGCAACCAAACGAACTGTCGGAGATACAAATCTACAATGGACATAGTGTAAAATGGTCCAATTCAAGTAAGTTATTCATTTGGCATCATTCGAAGTGATAGAAATTAAGTTTTAATGTAAATTATCATACTCGGCCAAAACATGCTTTTCAGCCTCTGAAAAGCACATTTTGGCCATAAAAACTGAAAATGTCCCCTGCAACCAAACGAACTGTCGGAGACACAAATCTACAATGGACATAGTGTAAAATGGTCCAATTCGAGTAAGTTATTCATTTGGCATCAATCGAAGTGAAAGAAATCAAGTTTTAATGAAAATTATCAAACTCGGCCAAAACATTCTTTTCAGCCCCTGAAAAGCACATTTTGGCCATAAAAACTGAAAATGTCCCCTGCAACCAAACGAACTGTCGGAGACACAAATCTACAATGGACATAGTGTAAAATGGTCCAATTCAAGTAAGTTATTCATTTGGCATCATTCGAAGTGATAGAAATCAAGTTTTAATGAAAATTATCATACTCGGCCAAAACATGCTTTTCAGCCCCTGAAAAGCACAATTTGGCCATAAAAACTGAATATGTCCCCTGCAACTAAACGAACTGTCAGAGACACAAATCTACAATGGACATAGTGTAAAATGGTCCAATTCAAGTAAGTTATTCATTTGGCATCATTCGAAGTGATAGAAATTAAGTTTTAATGAAAATTATCATACTCGGCCAAAACATGCTTTTCAGCCTCTGAAAAGCACATTTTGGCCATAAAAACTGAAAATGTCCCCTGCAACCAAACGAACTGTCGGAGACACAAATCTACAATGGACATAGTGTAAAATGGTCCAATTCGAGTAAGTTATTCATTTGGCATCATTCGAAGTGATAGAAATCAAGTTTTAATGAAAATTATCATACTCGGCCAAAACATGCTTTTCAGCCCCTGAAAAGCACATTTTGGCCATAAAAACTGAATATGTCCCCTGCAACCAAACGAACTGTCAGAGACACAAATCTACAATGGACATAGTGTAAAATGGTCCAATTCAAGTAAGTTATTCATTTGGCATCATTCGAAGGGATAAAAATCAAGTTTTAATGAAAATTATCATACTCGGCCAAAACATGCTTTTCAGCCCCTGAAAAGCACATTTTGGCCATAAAAACTGAATATGTCCCCTGCAACCAAACGAACTGTCAGAGACACAAATCTACAATGGACATAGTGTAAAATGGTCCAATTCAAGTAAGTTATTCATTTGGCATCATTCGAAGTGATAGAAATTAAGTTTTAATGAAAATTATCATACTCGGCCAAAACATGCTTTTCAGCCTCTGAAAAGCACATTTTGGCCATAAAAACTGAAAATGTCCCCTGCAACCAAACGAACTGTCGGAGACACAAATCTACAATGGACATAGTGTAAAATGGTCCAATTCGAGTAAGTTATTCATTTGGCATCAATCGAAGTGAAAGAAATCAAGTTTTAATGAAAATTATCAAACTCGGCCAAAACATTCTTTTCAGCCCCTGAAAAGCACATTTTGGCCATAAAAACTGAAAATGTCCCCTGCAACCAAACGAACTGTCGGAGACACAAATCTACAATGGACATAGTGTAAAATGGTCCAATTCAAGTAAGTTATTCATTTGGCATCATTCGAAGTGATAGAAATCAAGTTTTAATGAAAATTATCATACTCGGCCAAAACATGCTTTTCAGCCCCTGAAAAGCACAATTTGGCCATAAAAACTGAATATGTCCCCTGCAACTAAACGAACTGTCAGAGACACAAATCTACAATGGACATAGTGTAAAATGGTCCAATTCAAGTAAGTTATTCATTTGGCATCATTCGAAGTGATAGAAATTAAGTTTTAATGAAAATTATCATACTCGGCCAAAACATGCTTTTCAGCCTCTGAAAAGCACATTTTGGCCATAAAAACTGAAAATGTCCCCTGCAACCAAACGAACTGTCGGAGACACAAATCTACAATGGACATAGTGTAAAATGGTCCAATTCGAGTAAGTTATTCATTTGGCATCATTCGAAGTGATAGAAATCAAGTTTTAATGAAAATTATCATACTCGGCCAAAACATGCTTTTCAGCCCCTGAAAAGCACATTTTGGCCATAAAAACTGAATATGTCCCCTGCAACCAAACGAACTGTCAGAGACACAAATCTACAATGGACATAGTGTAAAATGGTCCAATTCAAGTAAGTTATTCATTTGGCATCATTCGAAGGGATAAAAATCAAGTTTTAATGAAAATTATCATACTCGGCCAAAACATGCTTTTCAGCCCCTGAAAAGCACATTTTGGCCATAAAAACTGAATATGTCCCTTGCAACCAAACGAACTGTCAGAGACACAAATCTACAATGGACATAGTGTAAAATGGTCCAATTCAAGTAAGTTATTCATTTGGCATCATTCGAAGTGATAGAAATTAAGTTTTAATGAAAATTATCATACTCGGCCAAAACATGCTTTTCAGCCCCTGAAAAGCACATTTTGGCCATAAAAACTGAATATGTCCCCTGCAACCAAACGAACTGTCGGAGACACAAATCTACAATGGACATAGTGTAAAATGGTCCAATTCAAGTAAGTTATTCATTTGGCATCAATCGAAGTGAAAGAAATCAAGTTTTAATGAAAATTATCAAACTCGGCCAAAACATGCTTTTCAGCCCCTGAAAAGCACATTTTGGCCATAAAAACTGAATATGTCCCCTGCAACCAAACGAACTGTCAGAGACACAAATCTACAATGGACATAGTGTAAAATGGTCCAATTCAAGTAAGTTATTCATTTGGCATCATTCGAAGTGATAGAAATTAAGTTTTAATGAAAATTATCATACTCGGCAAAAACATGCTTTTCAGCCTCTGAAAAGCACATTTTGGCCATAAAAACTGAAAATGTCCCCTGCAACCAAACGAACTGTCGGAGACACAAATCTACAATGGGCATAGTGTAAAATGGTCCAATTCAAGTAAGTTATTCATTTGGCATCATTCGAAGTGATAGAAATCAAGTTTTAATGAAAATTATCATACTCGGCCAAAACATGCTTTTCAGCCCCTGAAAAGCACATTTTGGCCATAAAAACTGAATATGTCCCCTGCAACCAAACGAACTGTCAGAGACACAAATCTACAATGGACATAGTGTAAAATGGTCCAATTCGAGTAAGTTATTCATTTGGCATCATTCGAAGTGATAGAAATCAAGTTTTAATGAAAATTATCATACTCGGCCAAAACATGCTTTTCAGCCTCTGAAAAGCACATTTTGGCCATAAAAACTGAAAATGTCCCCTGCAACCAAACGAACTGTCGGAGACACAAATCTACAATGGGCATAGTGTAAAATGGTCCAATTCAAGTAAGTTATTCATTTGGCATCATTCAAAGTGATAGAAATCAAGTTTTAATGAAAATTATCATACTCGGCCAAAACATGCTTTTCAGCCCCTGAAAAGCACATTTTGGCCATAAAAACTGAATATGTCCCCTGCAACCAAACGAACTGTCAGAGACACAAATCTACAATGGACATAGTGTAAAATGGTCCAATTCAAGTAAGTTATTCATTTGGCATCATTCGAAGTGATAGAAATTAAGTTTTAATGAAAATTATCATACTCGGCCAAAACATGCTTTTCAGCCTCTGAAAAGCACATTTTGGCCATAAAAACTGAAAATGTCCCCTGCAACCAAACGAACTGTCGGAGACACAAATCTACAATGGACATAGTGTAAAATGGTCCAATTCAAGTAAGTTATTCATTTGGCATCATTCGAAGTGATAGAAATCAAGTTTTAATGAAAATTATCATACTCGGCCAAAACATGCTTTTCAGCCCCTGAAAAGCACATTTTGGCCATAAAAACTGAATATGTCCCCTGCAACCAAACGAACTGTCAGAGACACAAATCTACAATGGACATAGTGTAAAATTATCCAATTCAAGTAAGTTATTCATTTGGCATCATTCGAAGTGATAGAAATTAAGTTTTAATGAAAATTATCATACTCGGCCAAAACATGCTTTTCAGCCTCTGAAAAGCACATTTTGGCCATAAAAACTGAAAATGTCCCCTGCAACCAAACGAACTGTCGGAGACACAAATCTACAATGGACATAGTGTAAAATGGTCCAATTCGAGTAAGTTATTCATTTTGCATCATTCGAAGTGATAGAAATCAAGTTTTAATGAAAATTATCATACTCGGCCAAAACATGCTTTTCAGCCCCTGAAAAGCACATTTTGGCCATAAAAACTAAATATGTCCCCTGCAACCAAACGAACTGTCAGAGACACAAATCTACAATGGACATAGTGTAAAATGGTCCAATTCAAGTAAGTTATTCATTTGGCATCATTCGAAGTGATAGAAATTAAGTTTTAATGTAAATTATCATACTCGGCCAAAACATGCTTTTCAGCCTCTGAAAAGCACATTTTGGCCATAAAAACTGAAAATGTCCCCTGCAACCAAACGAACTGTCAGAGACAGAAATCTACAATGGACATAGTGTAAAATGGTCCAATTCAAGTAAATTATTCATTTGGCATCATTCGAAGGGATAGAAATCAAGTTTTAATGAAAATTATCATACTCGGCCAAAACATGCTTTTCAGCCCCTGAAAAGCACATTTTGGCCATAAAAACTGAATATGTCCCCTGCAACCAAACGAACTGTCAGAGACACAAATCTACAATGGACATAGTGTAAAATGGTCCAATTCAAGTAAGTTATTCATTTGGCATCATTCGAAGTGATAGAAATTAAGTTTTAATGAAAATTATCATACTCGGCCAAAACATGCTTTTCAGCCCCTGAAAAGCACATTTTGGCCATAAAAACTGAATATGTTTCCTGCAACCAAACGAACGGTCAGAGACACAAATCTACAATGGACATAGTGTAAAATGGTCCAATTCAAGTAAGTTATTCATTTGGCATCATTCGAAGTGATAGAAATTAAGTTTTAATGAAAATTATCATACTCGGCCAAAACATGCTTTTCAGCCTCTGAAAAGCACATTTTGGCCATAAAAACTGAAAATGTCCCCTGCAACCAAACGAACTGTCGGAGACACAAATCTACAATGGACATAGTGTAAAATGGTCCAATTCGAGTAAGTTATTCATTTGGCATCATTCGAAGTGATAGAAATCAAGTTTTAATGAAAATTATCATACTCGGCCAAAACATGCTTTTCAGCCCCTAAAAGCACATTTTGGCCATAAAAACTGAAAATGTCCCCTGCAACCAAACGAACTGTCGGAGATACAAATCTACAATGGACATAGTGTAAAATGGTCCAATTCAAGTAAGTTATTCATTTGGAATCATTCGAAGTGATAGAAATTAAGTTTTAATGTAAATTATCATACTCGGCCAAAACATGCTTTTCAGCCTCTGAAAAGCACATTTTGGCCATAAAAACTGAAAATGTCCCCTGCAACCAAACGAACTGTCGGAGACACAAATCTACAATTGACATAGTGTAAAATGGTCCAATTCAAGTAAGTTATTCATTTGGCATCAATCGAAGTGAAAGAAATCAAGTTTTAATGAAAATTATCAAACTCGGCCAAAACATGCTTTTCAGCCCCTGAAAAGCACATTTTGGCCATAAAAACTGAATATGTCCCCTGCAACCAAACGAACTGTCAGAGACACAAATCTACAATGGACATAGTGTAAAATGGTCCAATTCAAGTAAGTTATTCATTTGGCATCATTCGAAGTGATAGAAATCAAGTTTTAATGAACATTATCATACTCGGCCAAAACATGCTTTTCAGCCCCTGAAAAGCACATTTTGGCCATAAAAACTGAATATGTCCCCTGCAACCAAACGAACTGTCAGAGACACAAATCTACAATGGACATAGTGTAAAATGGTCGAATTCAAGTAAGTTATTCATTTGGCATCATTCGAAGTGATAGAAATTAAGTTTTAATGAAAATTATCATACTCGGCCAAAACATGCTTTTCAGCCTCTGAAAAGCACATTTTGGCCATAAAAACTGAAAATGTCCCCTGCAACCAAACGAACTGTCGGAGACACAAATCTACAATGGGCATAGTGTAAAATGGTCCAATTCAAGTAAGTTATTCATTTGGCATCATTCGAAGTGATAGAAATCAAGTTTTAATGAAAATTATCATACTCGGCCAAAACATGCTTTTCAGCCTCTGAAAAGCACATTTTGGCCATAAAAACTGAAAATGTCCCCTGCAACCAAACGAACTGTCGGAGATACAAATCTACAATGGACATAGTGTAAAATGGTCCAATTCAAGTAAGTTATTCATTTGGCATCATTCGAAGTGATAGAAATTAAGTTTTAATGTAAATTATCATACTCGGCCAAAACATGCTTTTCAGCCTCTGAAAAGCACATTTTGGCCATAAAAACTGAAAATGTCCCCTGCAACCAAACGAACTGTCAGAGACACAAATCTACAATGGACATAGTGTAAAATGGTCCAATTCAAGTAAGTTATTCATTTGGCATCATTCGAAGTGATAGAAATCAAGTTTTAATGAACATTATCATACTCGGCCAAAACATGCTTTTCAGCCCCTGAAAAGCACATTTTGGCCATAAAAACTGAATATGTCCCCTGCAACCAAACGAACTGTCAGAGACACAAATCTACAATGGACATAGTGTAAAATGGTCCAATTCAAGTAAGTTATTCATTTGGCATCATTCGAAGTGATAGAAATTAAGTTTTAATGAAAATTATCATACTCGGCCAAAACATGCTTTTCAGCCTCTGAAAAGCACATTTTGGCCATAAAAACTGAAAATGTCCCCTGCAACCAAACGAACTGTCGGAGACACAAATCTACAATGGGCATAGTGTAAAATGGTCCAATTCAAGTAAGTTATTCATTTGGCATCATTCGAAGTGATAGAAATCAAGTTTTAATGAAAATTATCATACTCGGCCAAAACATGCTTTTCAGCCCCTGAAAAGCACATTTTGGCCATAAAAACTGAATATGTCCCCTGCAACCAAACGAACTGTCAGAGACACAAATCTACAATGGACATAGTGTAAAATGGTCCAATTCGAGTAAGTTATTCATTTGGCATCATTCGAAGTGATAGAAATCAAGTTTTAATGAAAATTATCATACTCGGCCAAAACATGCTTTTCAGCCCCTAAAAGCACATTTTGGCCATAAAAACTGAAAATGTCCCCTGCAACCAAACGAACTGTCGGAGATACAAATCTACAATGGACATAGTGTAAAATGGTCCAATTCAAGTAAGTTATTCATTTGGCATCATTCGAAGTGATAGAAATTAAGTTTTAATGTAAATTATCATACTCGGCCAAAACATGCTTTTCAGCCTCTGAAAAGCACATTTTGGCCATAAAAACTGAAAATGTCCCCTGCAACCAAACGAACTGTCAGAGACACAAATCTACAATGGACATAGTGTAAAATGGTCCAATTCAAGTAAGTTATTCATTTGGCATCATTCGAAGTGATAGAAATCAAGTTTTAATGAACATTATCATACTCGGCCAAAACATGCTTTTCAGCCCCTGAAAAGCACATTTTGGCCATAAAAACTGAATATGTCCCCTGCAACCAAACGAACTGTCAGAGACACAAATCTACAATGGACATAGTGTAAAATGGTCCAATTCAAGTAAGTTATTCATTTGGCATCATTCGAAGTGATAGAAATTAAGTTTTAATGAAAATTATCATACTCGGCCAAAACATGCTTTTCAGCCTCTGAAAAGCACATTTTGGCCATAAAAACTGAAAATGTCCCCTGCAACCAAACGAACTGTCGGAGACACAAATCTACAATGGGCATAGTGTAAAATGGTCCAATTCAAGTAAGTTATTCATTTGGCATCATTCGAAGTGATAGAAATCAAGTTTTAATGAAAATTATCATACTCGGCCAAAACATGCTTTTCAGCCCCTGAAAAGCACATTTTGGCCATAAAAACTGAATATGTCCCCTGCAACCAAACGAACTGTCAGAGACACAAATCTACAATGGACATAGTGTAAAATGGTCCAATTCAAGTAAGTTATTCATTTGGCATCATTCGAAGTGATAGAAATTAAGTTTTAATGAAAATTATAATACTCGGCCAAAACATGCTTTTCAGCCTCTGAAAAGCACATTTTGGCCATAAAAACTGAAAATGTCCCCTGCAACCAAACGAACTGTCGGAGACACAAATCTACAATGGACATAGTGTAAAATGGTCCAATTCGAGTAAGTTATTCATTTGGCATCATTCGAAGTGATAGAAATCAAGTTTTAATGAAAATTATCATACTCGGCCAAAACATGCTTTTCAGCCCCTGAAAAGCACATTTTGGCCATAAAAACTGAAAATGTCCCCTGCAACCAAACGAACTGTCGGAGATACAAATCTACAATGGACATAGTGTAAAATGGTCCAATTCAAGTAAGTTATTCATTTGGCATCATTCGAAGTGATAGAAATCAAGTTTTAATGAAAATTATCAAACTCGGCCAAAACGTGCTTTTCAGCCCCTGAAAAGCACATTTTGGCCATAAAAACTGAATATGTCCCCTGCAACCAAACGAACTGTCGGAGATACAAATCTACAATGGACATAGTGTAAAATGGTCCAATTCGAGTAAGTTATTCATTTGGCATCATTCGAAGTGATAGAAATCAAGTTTTAATGAAAATTATCATACTCGGCCAAAACATGCTTTTCAGCCCCTAAAAGCACATTTTGGCCATAAAAACTGAAAATGTCCCCTGCAACCAAACGAACTGTCGGAGATACAAATCTACAATGGACATAGTGTAAAATGGTCCAATTCAAGTAAGTTATTCATTTGGCATCATTCGAAGTGATAGAAATTAAGTTTTAATGTAAATTATCATACTCGGCCAAAACATGCTTTTCAGCCTCTGAAAAGCACATTTTGGCCATAAAAACTGAAAATGTCCCCTGCAACCAAACGAACTGTCAGAGACACAAATCTACAATGGACATAGTGTAAAATGGTCCAATTCAAGTAAGTTATTCATTTGGCATCATTCGAAGTGATAGAAATCAAGTTTTAATGGACATTATCATACTCGGCCAAAACATGCTTTTCAGCCCCTGAAAAGCACATTTTGGCCATAAAAACTGAATATGTCCCCTGCAACCAAACGAACTGTCAGAGACACAAATCTACAATGGACATAGTGTAAAATGGTCCAATTCAAGTAAGTTATTCATTTGGCATCATTCGAAGTGATAGAAATTAAGTTTTAATGAAAATTATCATACTCGGCCAAAACATGCTTTTCAGCCTCTGAAAAGCACATTTTGGCCATAAAAACTGAAAATGTCCCCTGCAACCAAACGAACTGTCGGAGACACAAATCTACAATGGGCATAGTGTAAAATGGTCCAATTCAAGTAAGTTATTCATTTGGCATCATTCGAAGTGATAGAAATCAAGTTTTAATGAAAATTATCATACTCGGCCAAAACATGCTTTTCAGCCCCTGAAAAGCACATTTTGGCCATAAAAACTGAATATGTCCCCTGCAACCAAACGAACTGTCAGAGACACAAATCTACAATGGACATAGTGTAAAATGGTCCAATTCAAGTAAGTTATTCATTTGGCATCATTCGAAGTGATAGAAATTAAGTTTTAATGAAAATTATAATACTCGGCCAAAACATGCTTTTCAGCCTCTGAAAAGCACATTTTGGCCATAAAAACTGAAAATGTCCCCTGCAACCAAACGAACTGTCGGAGACACAAATCTACAATGGACATAGTGTAAAATGGTCCAATTCGAGTAAGTTATTCATTTGGCATCATTCGAAGTGATAGAAATCAAGTTTTAATGAAAATTATCATACTCGGCCAAAACATGCTTTTCAGCCCCTGAAAAGCACATTTTGGCCATAAAAACTGAAAATGTCCCCTGCAACCAAACGAACTGTCGGAGATACAAATCTACAATGGACATAGTGTAAAATGGTCCAATTCAAGTAAGTTATTCATTTGGCATCATTCGAAGTGATAGAAATCAAGTTTTAATGAAAATTATCAAACTCGGCCAAAACGTGCTTTTCAGCCCCTGAAAAGCACATTTTGGCCATAAAAACTGAATATGTCCCCTGCAACCAAACGAACTGTCGGAGATACAAATCTACAATGGACATAGTGTAAAATGGTCCAATTCAAGTAAGTTATTCATTTGGCATCATTCGAAGTGATAGAAATCAAGTTTTAACGAAAATTATCATACTCGGCCAAAACATGCTTTTCAGCCCCTAAAAGCACATTTTGGCCATAAAAACTGAAAATGTCCCCTGCAACCAAACGAACTGTCGGAGATACAAATCTACAATGGACATAGTGTAAAATGGTCCAATTCAAGTAAGTTATTCATTTGGCATCATTCGAAGTGATAGAAATTAAGTTTTAATGTAAATTATCATTCTCGGCCAAAACATGCTTTTCAGCCTCTGAAAAGCACATTTTGGCCATAAAAACTGAAAATGTCCCCTGCAACCAAACGAACTGTCGGAGACACAAATCTACAATGGACATAGTGTAAAATGGTCCAATTCAAGTAAGTTATTCATTTGGCATCAATCGAAGTGAAAGAAATCAAGTTTTAATGAAAATTATCAAACTCGGCCAAAACATGCTTTTCAGCCCCTGAAAAGCACATTTTGGCCATAAAAACTGAATATGTCCCCTGCAACCAAACGAACTGTCAGAGACACAAATCTACAATGGACATAGTGTAAAATGGTCCAATTCAAGTAAGTTATTCATTTGGCATCATTCGAAGTGATAGAAATCAAGTTTTAATGAACATTATCATACTCGGCCAAAACATGCTTTTCAGCCCCTGAAAAGCACATTTTGGCCATAAAAACTGAATATGTCCCCTGCAACCAAACGAACTGTCAGAGACACAAATCTACAATGGACATAGTGTAAAATGGTCCAATTCAAGTAAGTTATTCATTTGGCATCATTCGAAGTGATAGAAATTAAGTTTTAATGAAAATTATCATACTCGGCCAAAACATGCTTTTCAGCCTCTGAAAAGCACATTTTGGCCATAAAAACTGAAAATGTCCCCTGCAACCAAACGAACTGTCGGAGACACAAATCTACAATGGGCATAGTGTAAAATGGTCCAATTCAAGTAAGTTATTCATTTGGCATCATTCGAAGTGATAGAAATCAAGTTTTAATGAAAATTATCATACTCGGCCAAAACATGCTTTTCAGCCCCTGAAAAGCACATTTTGGCCATAAAAACTGAATATGTCCCCTGCAACCAAACGAACTGTCAGAGACACAAATCTACAATGGACATAGTGTAAAATGGTCCAATTCGAGTAAGTTATTCATTTGGCATCATTCGAAGTGATAGAAATCAAGTTTTAATGAAAATTATCATACTCGGCCAAAACATGCTTTTCAGCCCCTAAAAGCACATTTTGGCCATAAAAACTGAAAATGTCCCCTGCAACCAAACGAACTGTCGGAGATACAAATCTACAATGGACATAGTGTAAAATGGTCCAATTCAAGTAAGTTATTCATTTGGCATCATTCGAAGTGATAGAAATTAAGTTTTAATGTAAATTATCATACTCGGCCAAAACATGCTTTTCAGCCTCTGAAAAGCACATTTTGGCCATAAAAACTGAAAATGTCCCCTGCAACCAAACGAACTGTCGGAGACACAAATCTACAATGGACATAGTGTAAAATGGTCCAATTCGAGTAAGTTATTCATTTGGCATCATTCGAAGTGATAGAAATCAAGTTTTAATGAAAATTATCATACTCGGCCAAAACATGCTTTTCAGCCCCTGAAAAGCACATTTTGGCCATAAAAACTGAAAATGTCCCCTGCAACCAAACGAACTGTCGGAGATACAAATCTACAATGGACATAGTGTAAAATGGTCCAATTCAAGTAAGTTATTCATTTGGCATCATTCGAAGTGATAGAAATCAAGTTTTAATGAAAATTATCAAACTCGGCCAAAACGTGCTTTTCAGCCCCTGAAAAGCACATTTTGGCCATAAAAACTGAATATGTCCCCTGCAACCAAACGAACTGTCAGAGACACAAATCTACAATGGACATAGTGTAAAATGGTCCAATTCAAGTAAGTTATTCATTTGGCATCATTCGAAGTGATAGAAATTAAGTTTTAATGTAAATTATCATACTCGGCCAAAACATGCTTTTCAGCCTCTGAAAAGCACATTTTGGCCATAAAAACTGAAAATGTCCCCTGCAACCAAACGAACTGTCAGAGACAGAAATCTACAATGGACATAGTGTAAAATGGTCCAATTCAAGTAAATTATTCATTTGGCATCATTCGAAGGGATAGAAATCAAGTTTTAATGAAAATTATCATACTCGGCCAAAACATGCTTTTCAGCCCCTGAAAAGCACATTTTGGCCATAAAAACTGAAAATGTCCCCTGCAACCAAACGAACTGTCAGAGACACAAATCTACAATGGACATAGTGTAAAATGGTCCAATTCAAGTAAGTTATTCATTTGGCATCATTCGAAGTGATAGAAATCAAGTTTTAATGAACATTATCATACTCGGCCAAAACATGCTTTTCAGCCCCTGAAAAGCACATTTTGGCCATAAAAACTGAATATGTCCCCTGCAACCAAACGAACTGTCAGAGACACAAATCTACAATGGACATAGTGTAAAATGGTCCAATTCAAGTAAGTTATTCATTTGGCATCATTCGAAGTGATAGAAATTAAGTTTTAATGAAAATTATAATACTCGGCCAAAACATGCTTTTCAGCCTCTGAAAAGCACATTTTGGCCATAAAAACTGAAAATGTCCCCTGCAACCAAACGAACTGTCGGAGACACAAATCTACAATGGACATAGTGTAAAATGGTCCAATTCGAGTAAGTTATTCATTTGGCATCATTCGAAGTGATAGAAATCAAGTTTTAATGAAAATTATCATACTCGGCCAAAACATGCTTTTCAGCCCCTGAAAAGCACATTTTGGCCATAAAAACTGAAAATGTCCCCTGCAACCAAACGAACTGTCGGAGATACAAATCTACAATGGACATAGTGTAAAATGGTCCAATTCAAGTAAGTTATTCATTTGGCATCATTCGAAGTGATAGAAATCAAGTTTTAATGAAAATTATCAAACTCGGCCAAAACGTGCTTTTCAGCCCCTGAAAAGCACATTTTGGCCATAAAAACTGAATATGTCCCCTGCAACCAAACGAACTGTCAGAGACACAAATCTACAATGGACATAGTGTAAAATGGTCCAATTCAAGTAAGTTATTCATTTGGCATCATTCGAAGTGATAGAAATCAAGTTTTAATGAAAATTATCATACTCGGCCAAAACATGCTTTTCAGCCCCTGAAAAGCACATTTTGGCCATAAAAACTGAAAATGTCCCCTGCAACCAAACGAACTGTCGGAGACACAAATCTACAATGGACATAGTGTAAAATGGTCCAATTCAAGTAAGTTATTCATTTGTTATCAATCAAAGTGATAGAAATCAAGTTTTAATGAAAATTATCAAACTCGGCCAAAACATGCTTTTCAGCCCGTGAAAAGCACATTTTGGCCATAAAAACTGAATATGTCCCCTGCAACCAAACGAACTGTCAGAGACACAAATCTACAATGGACATAGTGTAAAATGGTCCAATTCAAGTAAGTTATTCATTTGGCATCATTCGAAGTGATAGAAATCAAGTTTTAATGAACATTATCATACTCGGCCAAAACATGCTTTTCAGCCCCTGAAAAGCACATTTTGGCCATAAAAACTGAATATGTCCCCTGCAACCAAACGAACTGTCAGAGACACAAATCTACAATGGACATAGTGTAAAATGGTCCAATTCAAGTAAGTTATTCATTTGGCATCATTCGAAGTGATAGAAATTAAGTTTTAATGAAAATTATCATACTCGGCCAAAACATGCTTTTCAGCCTCTGAAAAGCACATTTTGGCCATAAAAACTGAAAATGTCCCCTGCAACCAAACGAACTGTCAGAGACACAAATCTACAATGGACATAGTGTAAAATGGTCCAATTCAAGTAAGTTATTCATTTGGCATCATTCGAAGTGATAGAAATCAAGTTTTAATGAACATTATCATACTCGGCCAAAACATGCTTTTCAGCCCCTGAAAAGCACATTTTGGCCATAAAAACTGAATATGTCCCCTGCAACCAAACGAACTGTCAGAGACACAAATCTACAATGGACATAGTGTAAAATGGTCCAATTCGAGTAAGTTATTCATTTGGCATCATTCGAAGTGATAGAAATCAAGTTTTAATGAAAATTATCATACTCGGCCAAAACATGCTTTTCAGCCCCTAAAAGCACATTTTGGCCATAAAAACTGAAAATGTCCCCTGCAACCAAACGAACTGTCGGAGATACAAATCTACAATGGACATAGTGTAAAATGGTCCAATTCAAGTAAGTTATTCATTTGGCATCATTCGAAGTGATAGAAATTAAGTTTTAATGTAAATTATCATACTCGGCCAAAACATGCTTTTCAGCCTCTGAAAAGCACATTTTGGCCATAAAAACTGAAAATGTCCCCTGCAACCAAACGAACTGTCAGAGACACAAATCTACAATGGACATAGTGTAAAATGGTCCAATTCAAGTAAGTTATTCATTTGGCATCATTCGAAGTGATAGAAATCAAGTTTTAATGAACATTATCATACTCGGCCAAAACATGCTTTTCAGCCCCTGAAAAGCACATTTTGGCCATAAAAACTGAATATGTCCCCTGCAACCAAACGAACTGTCAGAGACACAAATCTACAATGGACATAGTGTAAAATGGTCCAATTCAAGTAAGTTATTCATTTGGCATCATTCGAAGTGATAGAAATTAAGTTTTAATGAAAATTATCATACTCGGCCAAAACATGCTTTTCAGCCTCTGAAAAGCACATTTTGGCCATAAAAACTGAAAATGTCCCCTGCAACCAAACGAACTGTCGGAGACACAAATCTACAATGGGCATAGTGTAAAATGGTCCAATTCAAGTAAGTTATTCATTTGGCATTATTCGAAGTGATAGAAATCAAGTTTTAATGAAAATTATCATACTCGGCCAAAACATGCTTTTCAGCCCCTGAAAAGCACATTTTGGCCATAAAAACTGAATATGTCCCCTGCAACCAAACGAACTGTCAGAGACACAAATCTACAATGGACATAGTGTAAAATGGTCCAATTCAAGTAAGTTATTCATTTGGCATCATTCGAAGTGATAGAAATTAAGTTTTAATGAAAATTATAATACTCGGCCAAAACATGCTTTTCAGCCTCTGAAAAGCACATTTTGGCCATAAAAACTGAAAATGTCCCCTGCAACCAAACGAACTGTCGGAGACACAAATCTACAATGGACATAGTGTAAAATGGTCCAATTCGAGTAAGTTATTCATTTGGCATCATTCGAAGTGATAGAAATCAAGTTTTAATGAAAATTATCATACTCGGCCAAAACATGCTTTTCAGCCCCTGAAAAGCACATTTTGGCCATAAAAACTGAAAATGTCCCCTGCAACCAAACGAACTGTCGGAGATACAAATCTACAATGGACATAGTGTAAAATGGTCCAATTCAAGTAAGTTATTCATTTGGCATCATTCGAAGTGATAGAAATCAAGTTTTAATGAAAATTATCAAACTCGGCCAAAACGTGCTTTTCAGCCCCTGAAAAGCACATTTTGGCCATAAAAACTGAATATGTCCCCTGCAACCAAACGAACTGTCAGAGACACAAATCTACAATGGACATAGTGTAAAATGGTCCAATTCAAGTAAGTTATTCATTTGGCATCATTCGAAGTGATAGAAATTAAGTTTTAATGTAAATTATCATACTCGGCCAAAACATGCTTTTCAGCCTCTGAAAAGCACATTTTGGCCATAAAAACTGAAAATGTCCCCTGCAACCAAACGAACTGTCAGAGACAGAAATCTACAATGGACATAGTGTAAAATGGTCCAATTCAAGTAAATTATTCATTTGGCATCATTCGAAGGGATAGAAATCAAGTTTTAATGAAAATTATCATACTCGGCCAAAACATGCTTTTCAGCCCCTGAAAAGCACATTTTGGCCATAAAAACTGAAAATGTCCCCTGCAACCAAACGAACTGTCAGAGACACAAATCTACAATGGACATAGTGTAAAATGGTCCAATTCAAGTAAGTTATTCATTTGGCATCATTCGAAGTGATAGAAATCAAGTTTTAATGAACATTATCATACTCGGCCAAAACATGCTTTTCAGCCCCTGAAAAGCACATTTTGGCCATAAAAACTGAATATGTCCCCTGCAACCAAACGAACTGTCAGAGACACAAATCTACAATGGACATAGTGTAAAATGGTCCAATTCAAGTAAGTTATTCATTTGGCATCATTCGAAGTGATAGAAATTAAGTTTTAATGAAAATTATAATACTCGGCCAAAACATGCTTTTCAGCCTCTGAAAAGCACATTTTGGCCATAAAAACTGAAAATGTCCCCTGCAACCAAACGAACTGTCGGAGACACAAATCTACAATGGACATAGTGTAAAATGGTCCAATTCGAGTAAGTTATTCATTTGGCATCATTCGAAGTGATAGAAATCAAGTTTTAATGAAAATTATCATACTCGGCCAAAACATGCTTTTCAGCCCCTGAAAAGCACATTTTGGCCATAAAAACTGAAAATGTCCCCTGCAACCAAACGAACTGTCGGAGATACAAATCTACAATGGACATAGTGTAAAATGGTCCAATTCAAGTAAGTTATTCATTTGGCATCATTCGAAGTGATAGAAATCAAGTTTTAATGAAAATTATCAAACTCGGCCAAAACGTGCTTTTCAGCCCCTGAAAAGCACATTTTGGCCATAAAAACTGAATATGTCCCCTGCAACCAAACGAACTGTCAGAGACACAAATCTACAATGGACATAGTGTAAAATGGTCCAATTCAAGTAAGTTATTCATTTGGCATCATTCGAAGTGATAGAAATCAAGTTTTAATGAAAATTATCATACTCGGCCAAAACATGCTTTTCAGCCCCTGAAAAGCACATTTTGGCCATAAAAACTGAAAATGTCCCCTGCAACCAAACGAACTGTCGGAGACACAATTCTACAATGGACATAGTGTAAAATGGTCCAATTCAAGTAAGTTATTCATTTGTTATCAATCAAAGTGATAGAAATCAAGTTTTAATGAAAATTATCAAACTCGGCCAAAACATGCTTTTCAGCCCGTGAAAAGCACATTTTGGCCATAAAAACTGAATATGTCCCCTGCAACCAAACGAACTGTCAGAGACACAAATCTACAATGGACATAGTGTAAAATGGTCCAATTCAAGTAAGTGATTCATTTGGCATCATTCGAAGTGATAGAAATCAAGTTTTAATGAACATTATCATACTCGGCCAAAACATGCTTTTCAGCCCCTGAAAAGCACATTTTGGCCATAAAAACTGAATATGTCCCCTGCAACCAAACGAACTGTCAGAGACACAAATCTACAATGGACATAGTGTAAAATGGTCCAATTCAAGTAAGTTATTCATTTGGCATCATTCGAAGTGATAGAAATTAAGTTTTAATGAAAATTATCATACTCGGCCAAAACATGCTTTTCAGCCTCTGAAAAGCACATTTTGGCCATAAAAACTGAAAATGTCCCCTGCAACCAAACGAACTGTCAGAGACACAAATCTACAATGGACATAGTGTAAAATGGTCCAATTCAAGTAAGTTATTCATTTGGCATCATTCGAAGTGATAGAAATCAAGTTTTAATGAACATTATCATACTCGGCCAAAACATGCTTTTCAGCCCCTGAAAAGCACATTTTGGCCATAAAAACTGAATATGTCCCCTGCAACCAAACGAACTGTCAGAGACACAAATCTACAATGGACATAGTGTAAAATGGTCCAATTCAAGTAAGTTATTCATTTGGCATCATTCGAAGTGATAGAAATTAAGTTTTAATGAAAATTATCATACTCGGCCAAAACATGCTTTTCAGCCTCTGAAAAGCACATTTTGGCCATAAAAACTGAAAATGTCCCCTGCAACCAAACGAACTGTCGGAGACACAAATCTACAATGGGCATAGTGTAAAATGGTCCAATTCAAGTAAGTTATTCATTTGGCATCATTCGAAGTGATAGAAATCAAGTTTTAATGAAAATTATCATACTCGGCCAAAACATGCTTTTCAGCCCCTGAAAAGCACATTTTGGCCATAAAAACTGAATATGTCCCCTGCAACCAAACGAACTGTCAGAGACACAAATCTACAATGGACATAGTGTAAAATGGTCCAATTCAAGTAAGTTATTCATTTGGCATCATTCGAAGTGATAGAAATTAAGTTTTAATGAAAATTATAATACTCGGCCAAAACATGCTTTTCAGCCTCTGAAAAGCACATTTTGGCCATAAAAACTGAAAATGTCCCCTGCAACCAAACGAACTGTCGGAGACACAAATCTACAATGGACATAGTGTAAAATGGTCCAATTCGAGTAAGTTATTCATTTGGCATCATTCGAAGTGATAGAAATCAAGTTTTAATGAAAATTATCATACTCGGCCAAAACATGCTTTTCAGCCCCTGAAAAGCACATTTTGGCCATAAAAACTGAATATGTCCCCTGCAACCAAACGAACTGTCAGAGACACAAATCTACAATGGACATAGTGTAAAATGGTCCAATTCAAGTAAGTTATTCATTTGGCATCATTCGAAGTGATAGAAATTAAGTTTTAATGAAAATTATCATACTCGGCCAAAACATGCTTTTCAGCCTCTGAAAAGCACATTTTGGCCATAAAAACTGAAAATGTCCCCTGCAACCAAACGAACTGTCGGAGACACAAATCTACAATGGGCATAGTGTAAAATGGTCCAATTCAAGTAAGTTATTCATTTGGCATCATTCGAAGTGATAGAAATCAAGTTTTAATGAAAATTATCATACTCGGCCAAAACATGCTTTTCAGCCCCTGAAAAGCACATTTTGGCCATAAAAACTGAATATGTCCCCTGCAACCAAACGAACTGTCAGAGACACAAATCTACAATGGACATAGTGTAAAATGGTCCAATTCAAGTAAGTTATTCATTTGGCATCATTCGAAGTGATAGAAATTAAGTTTTAATGAAAATTATAATACTCGGCCAAAACATGCTTTTCAGCCTCTGAAAAGCACATTTTGGCCATAAAAACTGAAAATGTCCCCTGCAACCAAACGAACTGTCGGAGATACAAATCTACAATGGACATAGTGTAAAATGGTCCAATTCAAGTAAGTTATTCATTTGGCATCATTCGAAGTGATAGAAATCAAGTTTTAATGAAAATTATCAAACTCGGCCAAAACGTGCTTTTCAGCCCCTGAAAAGCACATTTTGGCCATAAAAACTGAATATGTCCCCTGCAACCAAACGAACTGTCAGAGACACAAATCTACAATGGACATAGTGTAAAATGGTCCAATTCAAGTAAGTTATTCATTTGGCATCATTCGAAGTGATAGAAATTAAGTTTTAATGAAAATTATAATACTCGGCCAAAACATGCTTTTCAGCCTCTGAAAAGCACATTTTGGCCATAAAAACTGAAAATGTCCCCTGCAACCAAACGAACTGTCGGAGATACAAATCTACAATGGACATAGTGTAAAATGGTCCAATTCAAGTAAGTTATTCATTTGGCATCATTCGAAGTGATAGAAATCAAGTTTTAATGAAAATTATCAAACTCGGCCAAAACGTGCTTTTCAGCCCCTGAAAAGCACATTTTGGCCATAAAAACTGAATATGTCCCCTGCAACCAAACGAACTGTCAGAGACACAAATCTACAATGGACATAGTGTAAAATGGTCCAATTCAAGTAAGTTATTCATTTGGCATCATTCGAAGTGATAGAAATCAAGTTTTAATGAAAATTATCATACTCGGCCAAAACATGCTTTTCAGCCCCTGAAAAGCACATTTTGGCCATAAAAACTGAAAATGTCCCCTGCAACCAAACGAACTGTCAGAGACACAAATCTACAATGGACATAGTGTAAAATGGTCCAATTCAAGTAAGTGATTCATTTGGCATCATTCGAAGTGATAGAAATCAAGTTTTAATGAACATTATCATACTCGGCCAAAACATGCTTTTCAGCCCCTGAAAAGCACATTTTGGCCATAAAAACTGAATATGTCCCCTGCAACCAAACGAACTGTCAGAGACACAAATCTACAATGGACATAGTGTAAAATGGTCCAATTCAAGTAAGTTATTCATTTGGCATCATTCGAAGTGATAGAAATTAAGTTTTAATGAAAATTATCATACTCGGCCAAAACATGCTTTTCAGCCTCTGAAAAGCACATTTTGGCCATAAAAACTGAAAATGTCCCCTGCAACCAAACGAACTGTCAGAGACACAAATCTACAATGGACATAGTGTAAAATGGTCCAATTCAAGTAAGTTATTCATTTGGCATCATTCGAAGTGATAGAAATCAAGTTTTAATGAACATTATCATACTCGGCCAAAACATGCTTTTCAGCCCCTGAAAAGCACATTTTGGCCATAAAAACTGAATATGTCCCCTGCAACCAAACGAACTGTCAGAGACACAAATCTACAATGGACATAGTGTAAAATGGTCCAATTCAAGTAAGTTATTCATTTGGCATCATTCGAAGTGATAGAAATTAAGTTTTAATGAAAATTATCATACTCGGCCAAAACATGCTTTTCAGCCTCTGAAAAGCACATTTTGGCCATAAAAACTGAAAATGTCCCCTGCAACCAAACGAACTGTCGGAGACACAAATCTACAATGGGCATAGTGTAAAATGGTCCAATTCAAGTAAGTTATTCATTTGGCATCATTCGAAGTGATAGAAATCAAGTTTTAATGAAAATTATCATACTCGGCCAAAACATGCTTTTCAGCCCCTGAAAAGCACATTTTGGCCATAAAAACTGAATATGTCCCCTGCAACCAAACGAACTGTCAGAGACACAAATCTACAATGGACATAGTGTAAAATGGTCCAATTCAAGTAAGTTATTCATTTGGCATCATTCGAAGTGATAGAAATTAAGTTTTAATGAAAATTATAATACTCGGCCAAAACATGCTTTTCAGCCTCTGAAAAGCACATTTTGGCCATAAAAACTGAAAATGTCCCCTGCAACCAAACGAACTGTCGGAGACACAAATCTACAATGGACATAGTGTAAAATGGTCCAATTCGAGTAAGTTATTCATTTGGCATCATTCGAAGTGATAGAAATCAAGTTTTAATGAAAATTATCATACTCGGCCAAAACATGCTTTTCAGCCCCTGAAAAGCACATTTTGGCCATAAAAACTGAATATGTCCCCTGCAACCAAACGAACTGTCAGAGACACAAATCTACAATGGACATAGTGTAAAATGGTCCAATTCAAGTAAGTTATTCATTTGGCATCATTCGAAGTGATAGAAATTAAGTTTTAATGAAAATTATCATACTCGGCCAAAACATGCTTTTCAGCCTCTGAAAAGCACATTTTGGCCATAAAAACTGAAAATGTCCCCTGCAACCAAACGAACTGTCGGAGACACAAATCTACAATGGGCATAGTGTAAAATGGTCCAATTCAAGTAAGTTATTCATTTGGCATCATTCGAAGTGATAGAAATCAAGTTTTAATGAAAATTATCATACTCGGCCAAAACATGCTTTTCAGCCCCTGAAAAGCACATTTTGGCCATAAAAACTGAATATGTCCCCTGCAACCAAACGAACTGTCAGAGACACAAATCTACAATGGACATAGTGTAAAATGGTCCAATTCAAGTAAGTTATTCATTTGGCATCATTCGAAGTGATAGAAATTAAGTTTTAATGAAAATTATAATACTCGGCCAAAACATGCTTTTCAGCCTCTGAAAAGCACATTTTGGCCATAAAAACTGAAAATGTCCCCTGCAACCAAACGAACTGTCGGAGACACAAATCTACAATGGACATAGTGTAAAATGGTCCAATTCGAGTAAGTTATTCATTTGGCATCATTCGAAGTGATAGAAATCAAGTTTTAATGAAAATTATCATACTCGGCCAAAACATGCTTTTCAGCCCCTGAAAAGCACATTTTGGCCATAAAAACTGAAAATGTCCCCTGCAACCAAACGAACTGTCGGAGATACAAATCTACAATGGACATAGTGTAAAATGGTCCAATTCAAGTAAGTTATTCATTTGGCATCATTCGAAGTGATAGAAATTAAGTTTTAATGACAATTATAATACTCGGCCAAAACATGCTTTTCAGCCTCTGAAAAGCACATTTTGGCCATAAAAACTGAAAATGTCCCCTGCAACCAAACGAACTGTCGGAGACACAAATCTACAATGGACATAGTGTAAAATGGTCCAATTCGAGTAAGTTATTCATTTGGCATCATTCGAAGTGATAGAAATCAAGTTTTAATGAAAATTATCATACTCGGCCAAAACATGCTTTTCAGCCCCTGAAAAGCACATTTTGGCCATAAAAACTGAAAATGTCCCCTGCAACCAAACGAACTGTCGGAGATACAAATCTACAATGGACATAGTGTAAAATGGTCCAATTCAAGTAAGTTATTCATTTGGCATCATTCGAAGTGATAGAAATCAAGTTTTAATGAAAATTATCAAACTCGGCCAAAACGTGCTTTTCAGCCCCTGAAAAGCACATTTTGGCCATAAAAACTGAATATGTCCCCTGCAACCAAACGAACTGTCAGAGACACAAATCTACAATGGACATAGTGTAAAATGGTCCAATTCAAGTAAGTTATTCATTTGGCATCATTCGAAGTGATAGAAATCAAGTTTTAATGAAAATTATCATACTCGGCCAAAACATGCTTTTCAGCCCCTGAAAAGCACATTTTGGCCATAAAAACTGAAAATGTCCCCTGCAACCAAACGAACTGTCGGAGACACAAATCTACAATGGACATAGTGTAAAATGGTCCAATTCAAGTAAGTTATTCATTTGTTATCAATCAAAGTGATAGAAATCAAGTTTTAATGAAAATTATCAAACTCGGCCAAAACATGCTTTTCAGCCCGTGAAAAGCACATTTTGGCCATAAAAACTGAATATGTCCCCTGCAACCAAACGAACTGTCAGAGACACAAATCTACAATGGACATAGTGTAAAATGGTCCAATTCAAGTAAGTTATTCATTTGGCATCATTCGAAGTGATAGAAATCAAGTTTTAATGAACATTATCATACTCGGCCAAAACATGCTTTTCAGCCCCTGAAAAGCACATTTTGGCCATAAAAACTGAATATGTCCCCTGCAACCAAACGAACTGTCAGAGACACAAATCTACAATGGACATAGTGTAAAATGGTCCAATTCAAGTAAGTTATTCATTTGGCATCATTCGAAGTGATAGAAATTAAGTTTTAATGAAAATTATCATACTCGGCCAAAACATGCTTTTCAGCCTCTGAAAAGCACATTTTGGCCATAAAAACTGAAAATGTCCCCTGCAACCAAACGAACTGTCAGAGACACAAATCTACAATGGACATAGTGTAAAATGGTCCAATTCAAGTAAGTTATTCATTTGGCATCATTCGAAGTGATAGAAATCAAGTTTTAATGAACATTATCATACTCGGCCAAAACATGCTTTTCAGCCCCTGAAAAGCACATTTTGGCCATAAAAACTGAATATGTCCCCTGCAACTAAACGAACTGTCAGAGACACAAATCTACAATGGACATAGTGTAAAATGGTCCAATTCAAGTAAGTTATTCATTTGGCATCATTCGAAGTGATAGAAATTAAGTTTTAATGAAAATTATCATACTCGGCCAAAACATGCTTTTCAGCCTCTGAAAAGCACATTTTGGCCATAAAAACTGAAAATGTCCCCTGCAACCAAACGAACTGTCGGAGACACAAATCTACAATGGGCATAGTGTAAAATGGTCCAATTCAAGTAAGTTATTCATTTGGCATCATTCGAAGTGATAGAAATCAAGTTTTAATGAAAATTATCATACTCGGCCAAAACATGCTTTTCAGCCCCTGAAAAGCACATTTTGGCCATAAAAACTGAATATGTCCCCTGCAACCAAACGAACTGTCAGAGACACAAATCTACAATGGACATAGTGTAAAATGGTCCAATTCAAGTAAGTTATTCATTTGGCATCATTCGAAGTGATAGAAATTAAGTTTTAATGAAAATTATAATACTCGGCCAAAACATGCTTTTCAGCCTCTGAAAAGCACATTTTGGCCATAAAAACTGAAAATGTCCCCTGCAACCAAACGAACTGTCGGAGACACAAATCTACAATGGACATAGTGTAAAATGGTCCAATTCGAGTAAGTTATTCATTTGGCATCATTCGAAGTGATAGAAATCAAGTTTTAATGAAAATTATCATACTCGGCCAAAACATGCTTTTCAGCCCCTGAAAAGCACATTTTGGCCATAAAAACTGAAAATGTCCCCTGCAACCAAACGAACTGTCGGAGATACAAATCTACAATGGACATAGTGTAAAATGGTCCAATTCAAGTAAGTTATTCATTTGGCATCATTCGAAGTGATATAAATCAAGTTTTAATGAAAATTATCAAACTCGGCCAAAACGTGCTTTTCAGCCCTGAAAAGCACATTTTGGCCATAAAAACTGAATATGTCCCCTGCAACCAAACGAACTGTCAGAGACACAAATCTACAATGGACATAGTGTAAAATGGTCCAATTCAAGTAAGTTATTCATTTGGCATCATTCGAAGTGATAGAAATCAAGTTTTAATGAAAATTATCATACTCGGCCAAAACATGCTTTTCAGCCCCTGAAAAGCACATTTTGGCCATAAAAACTGAAAATGTCCCCTGCAACCAAACGAACTGTCGGAGACACAAATCTACAATGGACATAGTGTAAAATGGTCCAATTCAAGTAAGTTATTCATTTGTTATCAATCAAAGTGATAGAAATCAAGTTTTAATGAAAATTATCAAACTCGGCCAAAACATGCTTTTCAGCCCGTGAAAAGCACATTTTGGCCATAAAAACTGAATATGTCCCCTGCAACCAAACGAACTGTCAGAGACACAAATCTACAATGGACATAGTGTAAAATGGTCCAATTCAAGTAAGTTATTCATTTGGCATCATTCGAAGTGATAGAAATCAAGTTTTAATGAACATTATCATACTCGGCCAAAACATGCTTTTCAGCCCCTGAAAAGCACATTTTGGCCATAAAAACTGAATATGTCCCCTGCAACCAAACGAACTGTCAGAGACACAAATCTACAATGGACATAGTGTAAAATGGTCCAATTCAAGTAAGTTATTCATTTGGCATCATTCGAAGTGATAGAAATTAAGTTTTAATGAAAATTATCATACTCGGCCAAAACATGCTTTTCAGCCTCTGAAAAGCACATTTTGGCCATAAAAACTGAAAATGTCCCCTGCAACCAAACGAACTGTCAGAGACACAAATCTACAATGGACATAGTGTAAAATGGTCCAATTCAAGTAAGTTATTCATTTGGCATCATTCGAAGTGATAGAAATCAAGTTTTAATGAACATTATCATACTCGGCCAAAACATGCTTTTCAGCCCCTGAAAAGCACATTTTGGCCATAAAAACTGAATATGTCCCCTGCAACCAAACGAACTGTCAGAGACACAAATCTACAATGGACATAGTGTAAAATGGTCCAATTCAAGTAAGTTATTCATTTGGCATCATTCGAAGTGATAGAAATTAAGTTTTAATGAAAATTATCATACTCGGCCAAAACATGCTTTTCAGCCTCTGAAAAGCACATTTTGGCCATAAAAACTGAAAATGTCCCCTGCAACCAAACGAACTGTCGGAGACACAAATCTACAATGGGCATAGTGTAAAATGGTCCAATTCAAGTAAGTTATTCATTTGGCATCATTCGAAGTGATAGAAATCAAGTTTTAATGAAAATTATCATACTCGGCCAAAACATGCTTTTCAGCCCCTGAAAAGCACATTTTGGCCATAAAAACTGAATATGTCCCCTGCAACCAAACGAACTGTCAGAGACACAAATCTACAATGGACATAGTGTAAAATGGTCCAATTCAAGTAAGTTATTCATTTGGCATCATTCGAAGTGATAGAAATTAAGTTTTAATGAAAATTATAATACTCGGCCAAAACATGCTTTTCAGCCTCTGAAAAGCACATTTTGGCCATAAAAACTGAAAATGTCCCCTGCAACCAAACGAACTGTCGGAGACACAAATCTACAATGGACATAGTGTAAAATGGTCCAATTCGAGTAAGTTATTCATTTGGCATCATTCGAAGTGATAGAAATCAAGTTTTAATGAAAATTATCATACTCGGCCAAAACATGCTTTTCAGCCCCTGAAAAGCACATTTTGGCCATAAAAACTGAAAATGTCCCCTGCAACCAAACGAACTGTCGGAGATACAAATCTACAATGGACATAGTGTAAAATGGTCCAATTCAAGTAAGTTATTCATTTGGCATCATTCGAAGTGATAGAAATCAAGTTTTAATGAAAATTATCAAACTCGGCCAAAACGTGCTTTTCAGCCCCTGAAAAGCACATTTTGGCCATAAAAACTGAATATGTCCCCTGCAACCAAACGAACTGTCAGAGACACAAATCTACAATGGACATAGTGTAAAATGGTCCAATTCAAGTAAGTTATTCATTTGGCATCATTCGAAGTGATAGAAATTAAGTTTTAATGTAAATTATCATACTCGGCCAAAACATGCTTTTCAGCCTCTGAAAAGCACATTTTGGCCATAAAAACTGAAAATGTCCCCTGCAACCAAACGAACTGTCAGAGACAGAAATCTACAATGGACATAGTGTAAAATGGTCCAATTCAAGTAAATTATTCATTTGGCATCATTCGAAGGGATAGAAATCAAGTTTTAATGAAAATTATCATACTCGGCCAAAACATGCTTTTCAGCCCCTGAAAAGCACATTTTGGCCATAAAAACTGAAAATGTCCCCTGCAACCAAACGAACTGTCAGAGACACAAATCTACAATGGACATAGTGTAAAATGGTCCAATTCAAGTAAGTTATTCATTTGGCATCATTCGAAGTGATAGAAATCAAGTTTTAATGAACATTATCATACTCGGCCAAAACATGCTTTTCAGCCCCTGAAAAGCACATTTTGGCCATAAAAACTGAATATGTCCCCTGCAACCAAACGAACTGTCAGAGACACAAATCTACAATGGACATAGTGTAAAATGGTCCAATTCAAGTAAGTTATTCATTTGGCATCATTCGAAGTGATAGAAATTAAGTTTTAATGAAAATTATAATACTCGGCCAAAACATGCTTTTCAGCCTCTGAAAAGCACATTTTGGCCATAAAAACTGAAAATGTCCCCTGCAACCAAACGAACTGTCGGAGACACAAATCTACAATGGACATAGTATAAAATGGTCCAATTCGAGTAAGTTATTCATTTGGCATCATTCGAAGTGATAGAAATCAAGTTTTAATGAAAATTATCACACTCGGCCAAAACATGCTTTTCAGCCCCTGAAAAGCACATTTTGGCCATAAAAACTGAAAATGTCCCCTGCAACCAAACGAACTGTCGGAGATACAAATCTACAATGGACATAGTGTAAAATGGTCCAATTCAAGTAAGTTATTCATTTGGCATCATTCGAAGTGATAGAAATCAAGTTTTAATGAAAATTATCAAACTCGGCCAAAACGTGCTTTTCAGCCCCTGAAAAGCACATTTTGGCTATAAAAACTGAATATGTCCCCTGCAACCAAACGAACTGTCAGAGACACAAATCTACAATGGACATAGTGTAAAATGGTCCAATTCAAGTAAGTTATTCATTTGGCATCATTCGAAGTGATAGAAATCAAGTTTTAATGAAAATTATCATACTCGGCCAAAACATGCTTTTCAGCCCCTGAAAAGCACATTTTGGCCATAAAAACTGAAAATGTCCCCTGCAACCAAACGAACTGTCGGAGACACAAATCTACAATGGACATAGTGTAAAATGGTCCAATTCAAGTAAGTTATTCATTTGTTATCAATCAAAGTGATAGAAATCAAGTTTTAATGAAAATTATCAAACTCGGCCAAAACATGCTTTTCAGCCCGTGAAAAGCACATTTTGGCCATAAAAACTGAAAATGTCCCCTGCAACCAAACGAACTGTCAGAGACACAAATCTACAATGGACATAGTGTAAAATGGTCCAATTCAAGTAAGTTATTCATTTGGCATCATTCGAAGTGATAGAAATCAAGTTTTAATGAACATTATCATACTCGGCCAAAACATGCTTTTCAGCCCCTGAAAAGCACATTTTGGCCATAAAAACTGAATATGTCCCCTGCAACCAAACGAACTGTCAGAGACACAAATCTACAATGGACATAGTGTAAAATGGTCCAATTCAAGTAAGTTATTCATTTGGCATCATTCGAAGTGATAGAAATTAAGTTTTAATGAAAATTATCATACTCGGCCAAAACATGCTTTTCAGCCTCTGAAAAGCACATTTTGGCCATAAAAACTGAATATGTCCCCTGCAACCAAACGAACTGTCAGAGACACAAATCTACAATGGACATAGTGTAAAATGGTCCAATTCAAGTAAGTTATTCATTTGGCATCATTCGAAGTGATAGAAATTAAGTTTTAATGTAAATTATCATACTCGGCCAAAACATGCTTTTCAGCCTCTGAAAAGCACATTTTGGCCATAAAAACTGAAAATGTCCCCTGCAACCAAACGAACTGTCAGAGACAGAAATCTACAATGGACATAGTGTAAAATGGTCCAATTCAAGTAAATTATTCATTTGGCATCATTCGAAGGGATAGAAATCAAGTTTTAATGAAAATTATCATACTCGGCCAAAACATGCTTTTCAGCCCCTGAAAAGCACATTTTGGCCATAAAAACTGAATATGTCCCCTGCAACCAAACGAACTGTCAGAGACACAAATCTACAATGGACATAGTGTAAAATGGTCCAATTCAAGTAAGTTATTCATTTGGCATCATTCGAAGTGATAGAAATTAAGTTTTAATGAAAATTATCATACTCGGCCAAAACATGCTTTTCAGCCTCTGAAAAGCACATTTTGGCCATAAAAACTGAAAATGTCCCCTGCAACCAAACGAACTGTCGGAGACACAAATCTACAATGGACATAGTGTAAAATGGTCCAATTCGAGTAAGTTATTCATTTGGCATCATTCGAAGTGATAGAAATCAAGTTTTAATGAAAATTATCATGCTCGGCCAAAACATGCTTTTCAGCCCCTAAAAGCACATTTTGGCCATAAAAACTGAAAATGTCCCCTGCAACCAAACGAACTGTCGGAGATACAAATCTACAATGGACATAGTGTAAAATGGTCCAATTCAAGTAAGTTATTCATTTGGCATCATTCGAAGTGATAGAAATTAAGTTTTAATGTAAATTATCATACTCGGCCAAAACATGCTTTTCAGCCTCTGAAAAGCACATTTTGGCCATAAAAACTGAAAATGTCCCCTGCAACCAAACGAACTGTCGGAGACACAAATCTACAATGGACATAGTGTAAAATGGTCCAATTCAAGTAAGTTATTCATTTGGCATCATTCGAAGTGATAGAAATCAAGTTTTAATGAAAATTATCATACTCGGCCAAAACATGCTTTTCAGCCCCTGAAAAGCACATTTTGGCCATAAAAACTGAAAATGTCCCCTGCAACCAAACGAACTGTCGGAGACACAAATCTACAATGGACATAGTGTAAAATGGTCCAATTCAAGTAAGTTATTCATTTGTTATCAATCAAAGTGATAGAAATCAAGTTTTAATGAAAATTATCAAACTCGGCCAAAACATGCTTTTCAGCCCGTGAAAAGCACATTTTGGCCATAAAAACTGAATATGTCCCCTGCAACCAAACGAACTGTCAGAGACACAAATCTACAATGGACATAGTGTAAAATGGTCCAATTCAAGTAAGTTATTCATTTGGCATCATTCGAAGTGATAGAAATCAAGTTTTAATGAACATTATCATACTCGGCCAAAACATGCTTTTCAGCCCCTGAAAAGCACATTTTGGCCATAAAAACTGAATATGTCCCCTGCAACCAAACGAACTGTCAGAGACACAAATCTACAATGGACATAGTGTAAAATGGTCCAATTCAAGTAAGTTATTCATTTGGCATCATTCGAAGTGATAGAAATTAAGTTTTAATGAAAATTATCATACTCGGCCAAAACATGCTTTTCAGCCTCTGAAAATCACATTTTGGCCATAAAAACTGAATATGTCCCCTGCAACCAAACGAACTGTCAGAGACACAAATCTACAATGGACATAGTGTAAAATGGTCCAATTCAAGTAAGTTATTCATTTGGCATCATTCGAAGTGATAGAAATTAAGTTTTAATGTAAATTATCATACTCGGCCAAAACATGCTTTTCAGCCTCTGAAAAGCACATTTTGGCCATAAAAACTGAAAATGTCCCCTGCAACCAAACGAACTGTCAGAGACAGAAATCTACAATGGACATAGTGTAAAATGGTCCAATTCAAGTAAATTATTCATTTGGCATCATTCGAAGGGATAGAAATCAAGTTTTAATGAAAATTATCATACTCGGCCAAAACATGCTTTTCAGCCCCTGAAAAGCACATTTTGGCCATAAAAACTGAATATGTCCCCTGCAACCAAACGAACTGTCAGAGACACAAATCTACAATGGACATAGTGTAAAATGGTCCAATTCAAGTAAGTTATTCATTTGGCATCATTCGAAGTGATAGAAATTAAGTTTTAATGAAAATTATCATACTCGGCCAAAACATGCTTTTCAGCCCCTGAAAAGCACATTTTGGCCATAAAAACTGAATATGTTTCCTGCAACCAAACGAACGGTCAGAGACACAAATCTACAATGGACATAGTGTAAAATGGTCCAATTCAAGTAAGTTATTCATTTGGCATCATTCGAAGTGATAGAAATTAAGTTTTAATGAAAATTATCATACTCGGCCAAAACATGCTTTTCAGCCTCTGAAAAGCACATTTTGGCCATAAAAACTGAAAATGTCCCCTGCAACCAAACGAACTGTCGGAGACACAAATCTACAATGGACATAGTGTAAAATGGTCCAATTCGAGTAAGTTATTCATTTGGCATCATTCGAAGTGATAGAAATCAAGTTTTAATGAAAATTATCATGCTCGGCCAAAACATGCTTTTCAGCCCCTAAAAGCACATTTTGGCCATAAAAACTGAAAATGTCCCCTGCAACCAAACGAACTGTCGGAGATACAAATCTACAATGGACATAGTGTAAAATGGTCCAATTCAAGTAAGTTATTCATTTGGCATCATTCGAAGTGATAGAAATTAAGTTTTAATGTAAATTATCATACTCGGCCAAAACATGCTTTTCAGCCTCTGAAAAGCACATTTTGGCCATAAAAACTGAAAATGTCCCCTGCAACCAAACGAACTGTCGGAGACACAAATCTACAATGGACATAGTGTAAAATGGTCCAATTCAAGTAAGTTATTCATTTGGCATCAATCGAAGTGAAAGAAATCAAGTTTTAATGAAAATTATCAAACTCGGCCAAAACATGCTTTTCAGCCCCTGAAAAGCACATTTTGGCCATAAAAACTGAATATGTCCCCTGCAACCAAACGAACTGTCAGAGACACAAATCTACAATGGACATAGTGTAAAATGGTCCAATTCAAGTAAGTTATTCATTTGGCATCATTCGAAGTGATAGAAATCAAGTTTTAATGAACATTATCATACTCGGCCAAAACATGCTTTTCAGCCCCTGAAAAGCACATTTTGGCCATAAAAACTGAATATGTCCCCTGCAACCAAACAAACTGTCAGAGACACAAATCTACAATGGACATAGTGTAAAATGGTCCAATTCAAGTAAGTTATTCATTTGGCATCATTCGAAGTGATAGAAATTAAGTTTTAATGAAAATTATCATACTCGGCCAAAACATGCTTTTCAGCCTCTGAAAAGCACATTTTGGCCATAAAAACTGAAAATGTCCCCTGCAACCAAACGAACTGTCGGAGACACAAATCTACAATGGGCATAGTGTAAAATGGTCCAATTCAAGTAAGTTATTCATTTGGCATCATTCGAAGTGATAGAAATCAAGTTTTAATGAAAATTATCATACTCGGCCAAAACATGCTTTTCAGCCTCTGAAAAGCACATTTTGGCCATAAAAACTGAAAATGTCCCCTGCAACCAAACGAACTGTCAGAGACAGAAATCTACAATGGACATAGTGTAAAATGGTCCAATTCAAGTAAATTATTCATTTGGCATCATTCGAAGGGATAGAAATCAAGTTTTAATGAAAATTATCATACTCGGCCAAAACATGCTTTTCAGCCCCTGAAAAGCACATTTTGGCCATAAAAACTGAATATGTCCCCTGCAACCAAACGAACTGTCAGAGACACAAATCTACAATGGACATAGTGTAAAATGGTCCAATTCAAGTAAGTTATTCATTTGGCATCATTCGAAGTGATAGAAATTAAGTTTTAATGAAAATTATCATACTCGGCCAAAACATGCTTTTCAGCCCCTGAAAAGCACATTTTGGCCATAAAAACTGAATATGTTTCCTGCAACCAAACGAACGGTCAGAGACACAAATCTACAATGGACATAGTGTAAAATGGTCCAATTCAAGTAAGTTATTCATTTGGCATCATTCGAAGTGATAGAAATTAAGTTTTAATGAAAATTATCATACTCGGCCAAAACATGCTTTTCAGCCTCTGAAAAGCACATTTTGGCCATAAAAACTGAAAATGTCCCCTGCAACCAAACGAACTGTCGGAGACACAAATCTACAATGGACATAGTGTAAAATGGTCCAATTCGAGTAAGTTATTCATTTGGCATCATTCGAAGTGATAGAAATCAAGTTTTAACGAAAATTATCATACTCGGCCAAAACATGCTTTTCAGCCCCTGAAAAGCACATTTTGGCCATAAAAACTGAATATGTCCCCTGCAACCAAACGAACTGTCAGAGACACAAATCTACAATGGGCATAGTGTAAAATGGTCCAATTCGAGTAAGTTATTCATTTGGCATCATTCGAAGTGATAGAAATCAAGTTTTAATGAAAATTATCATACTCGGCCAAAACATGCTTTTCAGCCCCTGAAAAGCACATTTTGGCCATAAAAACTGAATATGTCCCCTGCAACCAAACGAACTGTCAGAGACACAAATCTACAATGGACATAGTGTAAAATGGTCCAATTCAAGTAAGTTATTCATTTGGCATCATTCGAAGTGATAGAAATTAAGTTTTAATGAAAATTATAATACTCGGCCAAAACATGCTTTTCAGCCTCTGAAAAGCACATTTTGGCCATAAAAACTGAAAATGTCCCCTGCAACCAAACGAACTGTCGGAGACACAAATCTACAATGGACATAGTGTAAAATGGTCCAATTCGAGTAAGTTATTCATTTGGCATCATTCGAAGTGATAGAAATCAAGTTTTAATGAAAATTATCATACTCGGCCAAAACATGCTTTTCAGCCCCTGAAAAGCACATTTTGGCCATAAAAACTGAAAATGTCCCCAGCAACCAAACGAACTGTCGGAGATACAAATCTACAATGGACATAGTGTAAAATGGTCCAATTCAAGTAAGTTATTCATTTGGCATCATTCGAAGTGATAGAAATCAAGTTTTAATGAAAATTATCAAACTCGGCCAAAACGTGCTTTTCAGCCCCTGAAAAGCACATTTTGGCCATAAAAACTGAATATGTCCCCTGCAACCAAACGAACTGTCGGAGATACAAATCTACAATGGACATAGTGTAAAATGGTCCAATTCAAGTAAGTTATTCATTTGGCATCATTCGAAGTGATAGAAATCAAGTTTTAACGAAAATTATCATACTCGGCCAAAACATGCTTTTCAGCCCCTAAAAGCACATTTTGGCCATAAAAACTGAAAATGTCCCCTGCAACCAAACGAACTGTCGGAGATACAAATCTACAATGGACATAGTGTAAAATGGTCCAATTCAAGTAAGTTATTCATTTGGCATCATTCGAAGTGATAGAAATTAAGTTTTAATGTAAATTATCATTCTCGGCTAAAACATGCTTTTCAGCCTCTGAAAAGCACATTTTGGCCATAAAAACTGAAAATGTCCCCTGCAACCAAACGAACTGTCGGAGACACAAATCTACAATGGACATAGTGTAAAATGGTCCAATTCAAGTAAGTTATTCATTTGGCATCAATCGAAGTGAAAGAAATCAAGTTTTAATGAAAATTATCAAACTCGGCCAAAACATGCTTTTCAGCCCCTGAAAAGCACATTTTGGCCATAAAAACTGAATATGTCCCCTGCAACCAAACGAACTGTCAGAGACACAAATCTACAATGGACATAGTGTAAAATGGTCCAATTCAAGTAAGTTATTCATTTGGCATCATTCGAAGTGATAGAAATCAAGTTTTAATGAACATTATCATACTCGGCCAAAACATGCTTTTCAGCCCCTGAAAAGCACATTTTGGCCATAAAAACTGAATATGTCCCCTGCAACCAAACGAACTGTCAGAGACACAAATCTACAATGGACATAGTGTAAAATGGTCCAATTCAAGTAAGTTATTCATTTGGCATCATTCGAAGTGATAGAAATTAAGTTTTAATGAAAATTATCATACTCGGCCAAAACATGCTTTTCAGCCTCTGAAAAGCACATTTTGGCCATAAAAACTGAAAATGTCCCCTGCAACCAAACGAACTGTCGGAGACACAAATCTACAATGGGCATAGTGTAAAATGGTCCAATTCAAGTAAGTTATTCATTTGGCATCATTCGAAGTGATAGAAATCAAGTTTTAATGAAAATTATCATACTCGGCCAAAACATGCTTTTCAGCCCCTGAAAAGCACATTTTGGCCATAAAAACTGAATATGTCCCCTGCAACCAAACGAACTGTCAGAGACACAAATCTACAATGGACATAGTGTAAAATGGTCCAATTCGAGTAAGTTATTCATTTGGCATCATTCGAAGTGATAGAAATCAAGTTTTAATGAAAATTATCATACTCGGCCAAAACATGCTTTTCAGCCCCTAAAAGCACATTTTGGCCATAAAAACTGAATATGTCCCCTGCAACCAAACGAACTGTCAGAGACACAAATCTACAATGGACATAGTGTAAAATGGTCCAATTCAAGTAAGTTATTCATTTGGCATCATTCGAAGTGATAGAAATTAAGTTTTAATGAAAATTATCATACTCGGCCAAAACATGCTTTTCAGCCTCTGAAAAGCACATTTTGGCCATAAAAACTGAAAATGTCCCCTGCAACCAAACGAACTGTCGGAGACACAAATCTACAATGGGCATAGTGTAAAATGGTCCAATTCAAGTAAGTTATTCATTTGGCATCATTCGAAGTGATAGAAATCAAGTTTTAATGAAAATTATCATACTCGGCCAAAACATGCTTTTCAGCCCCTGAAAAGCACATTTTGGCCATAAAAACTGAATATGTCCCCTGCAACCAAACGAACTGTCAGAGACACAAATCTACAATGGACATAGTGTAAAATGGTCCAATTCAAGTAAGTTATTCATTTGGCATCATTCGAAGTGATAGAAATTAAGTTTTAATGAAAATTATAATACTCGGCCAAAACATGCTTTTCAGCCTCTGAAAAGCACATTTTGGCCATAAAAACTGAAAATGTCCCCTGCAACCAAACGAACTGTCGGAGACACAAATCTACAATGGACATAGTGTAAAATGGTCCAATTCGAGTAAGTTATTCATTTGGCATCATTCGAAGTGATAGAAATCAAGTTTTAATGAAAATTATCATACTCGGCCAAAACATGCTTTTCAGCCCCTGAAAAGCACATTTTGGCCATAAAAACTGAAAATGTCCCCTGCAACCAAACGAACTGTCGGAGATACAAATCTACAATGGACATAGTGTAAAATGGTCCAATTCAAGTAAGTTATTCATTTGGCATCATTCGAAGTGATAGAAATCAAGTTTTAATGAAAATTATCAAACTCGGCCAAAACGTGCTTTTCAGCCCCTGAAAAGCACATTTTGGCCATAAAAACTGAATATGTCCCCTGCAACCAAACGAACTGTCAGAGACACAAATCTACAATGGACATAGTGTAAAATGGTCCAATTCAAGTAAGTTATTCATTTGGCATCATTCGAAGTGATAGAAATTAAGTTTTAATGTAAATTATCATACTCGGCCAAAACATGCTTTTCAGCCTCTGAAAAGCACATTTTGGCCATAAAAACTGAAAATGTCCCCTGCAACCAAACGAACTGTCAGAGACAGAAATCTACAATGGACATAGTGTAAAATGGTCCAATTCAAGTAAATTATTCATTTGGCATCATTCGAAGGGATAGAAATCAAGTTTTAATGAAAATTATCATACTCGGCCAAAACATGATTTTCAGCCCCTGAAAAGCACATTTTGGCCATAAAAACTGAAAATGTCCCCTGCAACCAAACGAACTGTCAGAGACACAAATCTACAATGGACATAGTGTAAAATGGTCCAATTCAAGTAAGTTATTCATTTGGCATCATTCGAAGTGATAGAAATCAAGTTTTAATGAACATTATCATACTCGGCCAAAACATGCTTTTCAGCCCCTGAAAAGCACATTTTGGCCATAAAAACTGAATATGTCCCCTGCAACCAAACGAACTGTCAGAGACACAAATCTACAATGGACATAGTGTAAAATGGTCCAATTCAAGTAAGTTATTCATTTGGCATCATTCGAAGTGATAGAAATTAAGTTTTAATGAAAATTATAATACTCGGCCAAAACATGCTTTTCAGCCTCTGAAAAGCACATTTTGGCCATAAAAACTGAAAATGTCCCCTGCAACCAAACGAACTGTCGGAGACACAAATCTACAATGGACATAGTGTAAAATGGTCCAATTCGAGTAAGTTATTCATTTGGCATCATTCGAAGTGATAGAAATCAAGTTTTAATGAAAATTATCATACTCGGCCAAAACATGCTTTTCAGCCCCTGAAAAGCACATTTTGGCCATAAAAACTGAAAATGTCCCCTGCAACCAAACGAACTGTCGGAGATACAAATCTACAATGGACATAGTGTAAAATGGTCCAATTCAAGTAAGTTATTCATTTGGCATCATTCGAAGTGATAGAAATCAAGTTTTAATGAAAATTATCAAACTCGGCCAAAACGTGCTTTTCAGCCCCTGAAAAGCACATTTTGGCCATAAAAACTGAATATGTCCCCTGCAACCAAACGAACTGTCAGAGACACAAATCTACAATGGACATAGTGTAAAATGGTCCAATTCAAGTAAGTTATTCATTTGGCATCATTCGAAGTGATAGAAATCAAGTTTTAATGAAAATTATCATACTCGGCCAAAACATGCTTTTCAGCCCCTGAAAAGCACATTTTGGCCATAAAAACTGAAAATGTCCCCTGCAACCAAACGAACTGTCGGAGACACAAATCTACAATGGACATAGTGTAAAATGGTCCAATTCAAGTAAGTTATTCATTTGTTATCAATCAAAGTGATAGAAATCAAGTTTTAATCAAAATTATCAAACTCGGCCAAAACATGCTTTTCAGCCCGTGAAAAGCACATTTTGGCCATAAAAACTGAATATGTCCCCTGCAACCAAACGAACTGTCAGAGACACAAATCTACAATGGACATAGTGTAAAATGGTCCAATTCAAGTAAGTTATTCATTTGGCATCATTCGAAGTGATAGAAATCAAGTTTTAATGAACATTATCATACTCGGCCAAAACATGCTTTTCAGCCCCTGAAAAGCACATTTTGGCCATAAAAACTGAATATGTCCCCTGCAACCAAACGAACTGTCAGAGACACAAATCTACAATGGACATAGTGTAAAATGGTCCAATTCAAGTAAGTTATTCATTTGGCATCATTCGAAGTGATAGAAATTAAGTTTTAATGAAAATTATCATACTCGGCCAAAACATGCTTTTCAGCCTCTGAAAAGCACATTTTGGCCATAAAAACTGAATATGTCCCCTGCAACCAAACGAACTGTCAGAGACACAAATCTACAATGGACATAGTGTAAAATGGTCCAATTCGAGTAAGTTATTCATTTGGCATCATTCGAAGTGATAGAAATCAAGTTTTAATGAAAATTATCATACTCGGCCAAAACATGCTTTTCAGCCCCTGAAAAGCACATTTTGGCCATAAAAACTGAAAATGTCCCCTGCAACCAAACGAACTGTCGGAGATACAAATCTACAATGGACATAGTGTAAAATGGTCCAATTCAAGTAAGTTATTCATTTGGCATCATTCGAAGTGATAGAAATCAAGTTTTAATGAAAATTATCAAACTCGGCCAAAACGTGCTTTTCAGCCCCTGAAAAGCACATTTTGGCCATAAAAACTGAATATGTCCCCTGCAACCAAACGAACTGTCAGAGAAACAAATCTACAATGGACATAGTGTAAAATGGTCCAATTCAAGTAAGTTATTCATTTGGCATCATTCGAAGTGATAGAAATTAAGTTTTAATGTAAATTATCATACTCGGCCAAAACATGCTTTTCAGCCTCTGAAAAGCACATTTTGGCCATAAAAACTGAAAATGTCCCCTGCAACCAAACGAACTGTCAGAGACAGAAATCTACAATGGACATAGTGTAAAATGGTCCAATTCAAGTAAATTATTCATTTGGCATCATTCGAAGGGATAGAAATCAAGTTTTAATGAAAATTATCATACTCGGCCAAAACATGATTTTCAGCCCCTGAAAAGCACATTTTGGCCATAAAAACTGAAAATGTCCCCTGCAACCAAACGAACTGTCAGAGACACAAATCTACAATGGACATAGTGTAAAATGGTCCAATTCAAGTAAGTTATTCATTTGGCATCATTCGAAGTGATAGAAATCAAGTTTTAATGAACATTATCATACTCGGCCAAAACATGCTTTTCAGCCCCTGAAAAGCACATTTTGGCCATAAAAACTGAATATGTCCCCTGCAACCAAACGAACTGTCAGAGACACAAATCTACAATGGACATAGTGTAAAATGGTCCAATTCAAGTAAGTTATTCATTTGGCATCATTCGAAGTGATAGAAATTAAGTTTTAATGAAAATTATAATACTCGGCCAAAACATGCTTTTCAGCCTCTGAAAAGCACATTTTGGCCATAAAAACTGAAAATGTCCCCTGCAACCAAACGAACTGTCGGAGACACAAATCTACAATGGACATAGTGTAAAATGGTCCAATTCGAGTAAGTTATTCATTTGGCATCATTCGAAGTGATAGAAATCAAGTTTTAATGAAAATTATCATACTCGGCCAAAACATGCTTTTCAGCCCCTGAAAAGCACATTTTGGCCATAAAAACTGAAAATGTCCCCTGCAACCAAACGAACTGTCGGAGATACAAATCTACAATGGACATAGTGTAAAATGGTCCAATTCAAGTAAGTTATTCATTTGGCATCATTCGAAGTGATAGAAATCAAGTTTTAATGAAAATTATCAAACTCGGCCAAAACGTGCTTTTCAGCCCCTGAAAAGCACATTTTGGCCATAAAAACTGAATATGTCCCCTGCAACCAAACGAACTGTCAGAGACACAAATCTACAATGGACATAGTGTAAAATGGTCCAATTCAAGTAAGTTATTCATTTGGCATCATTCGAAGTGATAGAAATCAAGTTTTAATGAAAATTATCATACTCGGCCAAAACATGCTTTTCAGCCCCTGAAAAGCACATTTTGGCCATAAAAACTGAAAATGTCCCCTGCAACCAAACGAACTGTCGGAGACACAAATCTACAATGGACATAGTGTAAAATGGTCCAATTCAAGTAAGTTATTCATTTGTTATCAATCAAAGTGATAGAAATCAAGTTTTAATCAAAATTATCAAACTCGGCCAAAACATGCTTTTCAGCCCGTGAAAAGCACATTTTGGCCATAAAAACTGAATATGTCCCCTGCAACCAAACGAACTGTCAGAGACACAAATCTACAATGGACATAGTGTAAAATGGTCCAATTCAAGTAAGTTATTCATTTGGCATCATTCGAAGTGATAGAAATCAAGTTTTAATGAACATTATCATACTCGGCCAAAACATGCTTTTCAGCCCCTGAAAAGCACATTTTGGCCATAAAAACTGAATATGTCCCCTGCAACCAAACGAACTGTCAGAGACACAAATCTACAATGGACATAGTGTAAAATGGTCCAATTCAAGTAAGTTATTCATTTGGCATCATTCGAAGTGATAGAAATTAAGTTTTAATGAAAATTATCATACTCGGCCAAAACATGCTTTTCAGCCTCTGAAAAGCACATTTTGGCCATAAAAACTGAATATGTCCCCTGCAACCAAACGAACTGTCAGAGACACAAATCTACAATGGACATAGTGTAAAATGGTCCAATTCAAGTAAGTTATTCATTTGGCATCATTCGAAGTGATAGAAATTAAGTTTTAATGTAAATTATCATACTCGGCCAAAACATGCTTTTCAGCCTCTGAAAAGCACATTTTGGCCATAAAAACTGAAAATGTCCCCTGCAACCAAACGAACTGTCAGAGACAGAAATCTACAATGGACATAGTGTAAAATGGTCCAATTCAAGTAAATTATTCATTTGGCATCATTCGAAGGGATAGAAATCAAGTTTTAATGAAAATTATCATACTCGGCCAAAACATGCTTTTCAGCCCCTGAAAAGCACATTTTGGCCATAAAAACTGAATATGTCCCCTGCAACCAAACGAACTGTCAGAGACACAAATCTACAATGGACATAGTGTAAAATGGTCCAATTCAAGTAAGTTATTCATTTGGCATCATTCGAAGTGATAGAAATTAAGTTTTAATGAAAATTATCATACTCGGCCAAAACATGCTTTTCAGCCCCTGAAAAGCACATTTTGGCCATAAAAACTGAATATGTTTCCTGCAACCAAACGAACGGTCAGAGACACAAATCTACAATGGACATAGTGTAAAATGGTCCAATTCAAGTAAGTGATTCATTTGGCATCATTCGAAGTGATAGAAATTAAGTTTTAATGAAAATTATCATACTCGGCCAAAACATGCTTTTCAGCCTCTGAAAAGCACATTTTGGCCATAAAAACTGAAAATGTCCCCTGCAACCAAACGAACTGTCGGAGACACAAATCTACAATGGACATAGTGTAAAATGGTCCAATTCGAGTAAGTTATTCATTTGGCATCATTCGAAGTGATAGAAATCAAGTTTTAATGAAAATTATCATGCTCGGCCAAAACATGCTTTTCAGCCCCTAAAAGCACATTTTGGCCATAAAAACTGAAAATGTCCCCTGCAACCAAACAAACTGTCGGAGATACAAATCTACAATGGACATAGTGTAAAATGGTCCAATTCAAGTAAGTTATTCATTTGGCATCATTCGAAGTGATAGAAATTAAGTTTTAATGTAAATTATCATACTCGGCCAAAACATGCTTTTCAGCCTCTGAAAAGCACATTTTGGCCATAAAAACTGAAAATGTCCCCTGCAACCAAACGAACTGTCGGAGACACAAATCTACAATGGACATAGTGTAAAATGGTCCAATTCAAGTAAGTTATTCATTTGGCATCAATCGAAGTGAAAGAAATCAAGTTTTAATGAAAATTATCAAACTCGGCCAAAACATGCTTTTCAGCCCCTGAAAAGCACATTTTGGCCATAAAAACTGAATATGTCCCCTGCAACCAAACGAACTGTCAGAGACACAAATCTACAATGGACATAGTGTAAAATGGTCCAATTCAAGTAAGTTATTCATTTGGCATCATTCGAAGTGATAGAAATCAAGTTTTAATGAACATTATCATACTCGGCCAAAACATGCTTTTCAGCCCCTGAAAAGCACATTTTGGCCATAAAAACTGAATATGTCCCCTGCAACCAAACGAACTGTCAGAGACACAAATCTACAATGGACATAGTGTAAAATGGTCCAATTCAAGTAAGTTATTCATTTGGCATCATTCGAAGTGATAGAAATTAAGTTTTAATGAAAATTATCATACTCGGCCAAAACATGCTTTTCAGCCTCTGAAAAGCACATTTTGGCCATAAAAACTGAAAATGTCCCCTGCAACCAAACGAACTGTCGGAGACACAAATCTACAATGGGCATAGTGTAAAATGGTCCAATTCAAGTAAGTTATTCATTTGGCATCATTCGAAGTGATAGAAATCAAGTTTTAATGAAAATTATCATACTCGGCCAAAACATGCTTTTCAGCCTCTGAAAAGCACATTTTGGCCATAAAAACTGAAAATGTCCCCTGCAACCAAACGAACTGTCAGAGACAGAAATCTACAATGGACATAGTGTAAAATGGTCCAATTCAAGTAAATTATTCATTTGGCATCATTCGAAGGGATAGAAATCAAGTTTTAATGAAAATTATCATACTCGGCCAAAACATGCTTTTCAGCCCCTGAAAAGCACATTTTGGCCATAAAAACTGAATATGTCCCCTGCAACCAAACGAACTGTCAGAGACACAAATCTACAATGGACATAGTGTAAAATGGTCCAATTCAAGTAAGTTATTCATTTGGCATCATTCGAAGTGATAGAAATTAAGTTTTAATGAAAATTATCATACTCGGCCAAAACATGCTTTTCAGCCCCTGAAAAGCACATTTTGGCCATAAAAACTGAATATGTTTCCTGCAACCAAACGAACGGTCAGAGACACAAATCTACAATGGACATAGTGTAAAATGGTCCAATTCAAGTAAGTTATTCATTTGGCATCATTCGAAGTGATAGAAATTAAGTTTTAATGAAAATTATCATACTCGGCCAAAACATGCTTTTCAGCCTCTGAAAAGCACATTTTGGCCATAAAAACTGAAAATGTCCCCTGCAACCAAACGAACTGTCGGAGACACAAATCTACAATGGACATAGTGTAAAATGGTCCAATTCGAGTAAGTTATTCATTTGGCATCATTCGAAGTGATAGAAATCAAGTTTTAACGAAAATTATCATACTCGGCCAAAACATGCTTTTCAGCCCCTGAAAAGCACATTTTGGCCATAAAAACTGAATATGTCCCCTGCAACCAAACGAACTGTCAGAGACACAAATCTACAATGGACATAGTGTAAAATGGTCCAATTCGAGTAAGTTATTCATTTGGCATCATTCGAAGTGATAGAAATCAAGTTTTAATGAAAATTATCATACTCGGCCAAAACATGCTTTTCAGCCCCTAAAAGCACATTTTGGCCATAAAAACTGAAAATGTCCCCTGCAACCAAACGAACTGTCGGAGATACAAATCTACAATGGACATAGTGTAAAATGGTCCAATTCAAGTAAGTTATTCATTTGGCATCATTCGAAGTGATAGAAATTAAGTTTTAATGTAAATTATCATACTCGGCCAAAACATGCTTTTCAGCCTCTGAAAAGCACATTTTGGCCATAAAAACTGAAAATGTCCCCTGCAACCAAACGAACTGTCAGAGACACAAATCTACAATGGACATAGTGTAAAATGGTCCAATTCAAGTAAGTTATTCATTTGGCATCATTCGAAGTGATAGAAATCAAGTTTTAATGAACATTATCATACTCGGCCAAAACATGCTTTTCAGCCCCTGAAAAGCACATTTTGGCCATAAAAACTGAATATGTCCCCTGCAACCAAACGAACTGTCAGAGACACAAATCTACAATGGACATAGTGTAAAATGGTCCAATTCAAGTAAGTTATTCATTTGGCATCATTCGAAGTGATAGAAATTAAGTTTTAATGAAAATTATCATACTCGGCCAAAACATGCTTTTCAGCCTCTGAAAAGCACATTTTGGCCATAAAAACTGAAAATGTCCCCTGCAACCAAACGAACTGTCAGAGACACAAATCTACAATGGACATAGTGTAAAATGGTCCAATTCAAGTAAGTTATTCATTTGGCATCATTCGAAGTGATAGAAATTAAGTTTTAATGAAAATTATAATACTCGGCCAAAACATGCTTTTCAGCCTCTGAAAAGCACATTTTGGCCATAAAAACTGAAAATGTCCCCTGCAACCAAACGAACTGTCGGAGACACAAATCTACAATGGACATAGTGTAAAATGGTCCAATTCGAGTAAGTTATTCATTTGGCATCATTCGAAGTGATAGAAATCAAGTTTTAATGAAAATTATCATACTCGGCCAAAACATGCTTTTCAGCCCCTGAAAAGCACATTTTGGCCATAAAAACTGAAAATGTCCCCTGCAACCAAACGAACTGTCGGAGATACAAATCTACAATGGACATAGTGTAAAATGGTCCAATTCAAGTAAGTTATTCATTTGGCATCATTCGAAGTGATAGAAATCAAGTTTTAATGAAAATTATCAAACTCGGCCAAAACGTGCTTTTCAGCCCCTGAAAAGCACATTTTGGCCATAAAAACTGAATATGTCCCCTGCAACCAAACGAACTGTCGGAGATACAAATCTACAATGGACATAGTGTAAAATGGTCCAATTCAAGTAAGTTATTCATTTGGCATCATTCGAAGTGATAGAAATCAAGTTTTAACGAAAATTATCATACTCGGCCAAAACATGCTTTTCAGCCCCTAAAAGCACATTTTGGCCATAAAAACTGAAAATGTCCCCTGCAACCAAACGAACTGTCGGAGATACAAATCTACAATGGACATAGTGTAAAATGGTCCAATTCAAGTAAGTTATTCATTTGGCATCATTCGAAGTGATAGAAATTAAGTTTTAATGTAAATTATCATACTCGGCCAAAACATGCTTTTCAGCCTCTGAAAAGCACATTTTGGCCATAAAAACTGAAAATGTCCCCTGCAACCAAACGAACTGTCGGAGACACAAATCTGCAATGGACATAGTGTAAAATGGTCCAATTCAAGTAAGTTATTCATTTGGCATCAATCGAAGTGAAAGAAATCAAGTTTTAATGAAAATTATCAAACTCGGCCAAAACATGCTTTTCAGCCCCTGAAAAGCACATTTTGGCCATAAAAACTGAATATGTCCCCTGCAACCAAACGAACTGTCAGAGACACAAATCTACAATGAACATAGTGTAAAATGGTCCAATTCAAGTAAGTTATTCATTTGGCATCATTCGAAGTGATAGAAATCAAGTTTTAATGAACATTATCATACTCGGCCAAAACATGCTTTTCAGCCCCTGAAAAGCACATTTTGGCCATAAAAACTGAATATGTCCCCTGCAACCAAACGAACTGTCAGAGACACAAATCTACAATGGACATAGTGTAAAATGGTCCAATTCAAGTAAGTTATTCATTTGGCATCATTCAAATGGATAGAAATCAAGTTTTAATGAAAATTATCATACTCGGCCAAAACATGCTTTTCAGCCCCTGAAAAGCACATTTTGGCCATAAAAACTGAAAATGTCCCCTGCAACCAAACAAACTGTCGGAGACACAAATCTACAATGGACATAGTGTAAAATGGTCCAATTCAAGTAAGTTATTCATTTGGCATCATTCGAAGTGATAGAAATCAAGTTTTAATGAAAATTATCATATTCGGCCAAAACATGCTTTTCAGCCCCTGAAAAGCACATTTTGGCCATAAAAACTGAATATGTCCCCTGCAACCAAACGAACTGTCAGAGACACAAATCTACAATGGACATAGTGTAAAATGGTCCAATTCAAGTAAGTTATTCATTTGGCATCATTCGAAGTGATAGAAATCAAGTTTTAATGAAAATTATCAAACTCGGCCAAAACATGCTTTTCAGCCCCTGAAAAGCACATTTTGGCCATAAAAACTGAATATGTCCCCTGCAACCAAACGAACTGTCAGAGACACAAATCTACAATGGACATAGTGTAAAATGGTCCAATTCAAGTAAGTTATTCATTTGGCATCATTCGAAGTGATAGAAATTAAGTTTTAATGAAAATTATCATACTCGGCCAAAACATGCTTTTCAGCCTCTGAAAAGCACATTTAGCCATAAAAACTGAATATGTCCCCTGCAACCAAACGAACTGTCAGAGACACAAATCTACAATGGACATAGTGTAAAATGGTCCAATTCAAGTAAGTTATTCATTTGGCATCATTCGAATGGATAGAAATCAAGTTTTAATGAAAATTATCATACTCGGCCAAAACATGCTTTTCAGCCCCTGAAAAGCACATTTTGGCCTTAAAAACTGAATATGTCCCCTGCAACCAAACGAACTGTCAGAGACACAAATCTACAAAGGACATAGTGTAAAATGGTCCAATTCAAGCAAATTATTCATTTGGCATCATTCGAAGTGATAGAAATCAAGTTTTAATGAAAATTATCATACTCGGCCAAAACATGCTTTTCAGCCTCTGAAAAGCGCATTTTGACCATAAAAACTGAATATGTCCCCTGCAACCAAACGAACTGTCAGAGACACAAATCTACAATGGACATAGTGTAAAATGGTCCAATTCAAGCAAATTATTCATTTGGCATCATTCGAAGTGATAGAAATCAAGTTTTAATGAAAATTATCATACTCGGCCAAAACATGCTTTTCAGCCTCTGAAAAGCACATTTTGGCCATAAAAACTGAAAATGTCCCCTGCAACCAAACGAACTGTCGGAGACACAAATCTACAATGGACATAGTGTAAAATGGTCCAATTCAAGTAAGTTATTCATTTGGCATCATTCGAATGGATAGAAATCAAGTTTTAATGAAAATTATCATACTCTGCCAAAACGTGCTTTTCAGCCCCTGAAAAGCACATTTTGGCCATAAAAACTGAATATGTCCCCTGCAACCAATCGAACTGTCAGAGACACAAATCTACAATGGACATAGTGTAAAATGGTCCAATTCAAGTAAATTATTCATTTGGCATCATTCGAAGTGATAGAAATCAAGTTTTAATGAAAATTATCATACTCGGCCAAAACATGCTTTTCAGCCTCTGAAAAGCACATTTTGGCCATAAAAACTGAAAATGTCCCCTGCAACCAAACGAACTGTCGGAGACACAAATCTACAATGGACATAGTGTAAAATGTTCCAATTCAAGTAAGTTATTCATTTGGCATCATTCGAAGTGATAGAAATCAAGTTTTAATGAAAATTATCATATTCGGCCAAAACATGCTTTTCAGCCTCTGAAAAGCACATTTTGGCCATAAAAACTGAAAATGTCCCCTGCAACCAAACGAACTGTCGGAGACACAAATCTACAATGGACATAGTGTAAAATGGTCCAATTCAAGTAAGTTATTCATTTGGCATCATTCGAAGTGATAGAAATCAAGTTTTAATGAAAATTATCATACTCGGCCAAAACATGCTTTTCAGCCCCTGAAAAGCACATTTTGGCCATAAAAACTTAATATGTCCCCTTCAACCAAACGAACTGTCGGAGACACAAATCTACAATGGACATAGTGTAAAATGGTCCAATTCAAGTAAGTTATTCATTTGGCATCATTCGAAGTGATAGAAATTAAGTTTTAATGAAAATTATCAAACTCGGCCAAAACATGCTTTTCAGCCCCTGAAAAGCACATTTTGGCCATAAAAACTGAATATGTCCCCTGCAACCAAACGAACTGTCAGAGACACAAATCTACAATGGACATAGTGTAAAATGGTCCAATTCAAGTAAGTTATTCATTTGGCATCATTCAAATGGATAGAAATCAAGTTTTAATGAAAATTATCATACTCGGCCAAAACATGCTTTTCAGCCCCTGAAAAGCACATTTTGGCCATAAAAACTGAAAATGTCCCCTGCAACCAAACAAACTGTCGGAGACACAAATCTACAATGGACATAGTGTGAAATGGTCCAATTCAAGTAAGTTATTCATTTGGCATCATTCGAAGTGATAGAAATCAAGTTTTAATGAAAATTATCATATTCGGCCAAAACATGCTTTTCAGCCCCTGAAAAGCACATTTTGGCCATAAAAACTGAATATGTCCCCTGCAACCAAACGAACTGTCAGAGACACAAATCTACAATGGACATAGTGTAAAATGGTCCAATTCAAGTAAGTTATTCATTTGGCATCATTCGAAGTGATAGAAATCAAGTTTTAATGAAAATTATCAAACTTGGCCAAAACATGCTTTTCAGCCCCTGAAAAGCACATTTTGGCCATAAAAACTGAATATGTCCCCTGCAACCAAACGAACTGTCGGAGACACAAATCTACAATGGACATAGTGTAAAATGGTCCAATTCAAGTAAGTTATTCATTTGGCATCATTCGAATTGATAGAAATCAAGTTTTAATGAAAATTATCATACTCGGCCAAAACATGCTTTTCAGCCCCTGAAAAGCACATTTTGGCCATAAAAACTGAATATGTCCCCTGCAACCAAACGAACTGTCAGAGACACAAATCTACAATGGACATAGTGTAAAATGGTCCAATTCAAGTAAGTTATTCATTTGGCATCATTCGAAGTGATAGAAATTAAGTTTTAATGAAAATTATCATACTCGGCCAAAACATGCTTTTCAGCCTCTGAAAAGCACATTTAGCCATAAAAACTGAATATGTCCCCTGCAACCAAACGAACTGTCAGAGACACAAATCTACAATGGACATAGTGTAAAATGGTCCAATTCAAGTAAGTTATTCATTTGGCATCATTCGAATGGATAGAAATCAAGTTTTAATGAAAATTATCATACTCGGCCAAAACATGCTTTTCAGCCCCTGAAAAGCACATTTTGGCCTTAAAAACTGAATATGTCCCCTGCAACCAAACGAACTGTCAGAGACACAAATCTACAAAGGACATAGTGTAAAATGGTCCAATTCAAGCAAATTATTCATTTGGCATCATTCGAAGTGATAGAAATCAAGTTTTAATGAAAATTATCATACTCGGCCAAAACATGCTTTTCAGCCTCTGAAAAGCGCATTTTGACCATAAAAACTGAAAATGTCCCCTGCAACCAAACGAACTGTAGTTAGACACAAATCTACAATGGACATAGTGTAAAATGGTCCAATTCAAGTAAGTTATTCATTTGGCATCATTCGAATGGATAGAAATCAAGTTTTAATGAAAATTATCATACTCTGCCAAAACGTCCTTTTCAGCCCCTGAATAGCACATTTTGGCCTTAAAAACTGAATATGTCCCCTGCAACCAAACGAACTGTCAGAGACACAAATCTACAATGGACATAGTGTAAAATGGTCCAATTCAAGTAAGTTATTCATTTGGCATCATTCGAAGTGATAGAAATTAAGTTTTAATGAAAATTATCATACTCGGCCAAAACATGCTTTTCAGCCTCTGAAAAGCGCATTTTGACCATAAAAACTGAAAATGTCCCCTGCAACCAAACGAACTGTAGTGAGACACAAATCTACAATGGACATAGTGTAAAATGGTCCAATTCAAGTAAGTTATTCATTTGGCATCATTCGAATGGATAGAAATCAAGTTTTAATGAAAATTATCATACTCTGCCAAAACGTCCTTTTCAGCCCCTGAATAGCACATTTTGGCCTTAAAAACTGAATATGTCCCCTGCAACCAAACGAACTGTCAGAGACACAAATCTACAATGGACATAGTGTAAAATGGTCCAATTCAAGCAAATTATTCATTTGGCATCATTCGAAGTGATAGAAATCAAGTTTTAATGAAAATTATCATACTCGGCCAAAACATGCTTTTCAGCCTCTGAAAAGCACATTTTGGCCATAAAAACTGAAAATGTCCCCTGCAACCAAACGAACTGTCGGAGACACAAATCTACAATGGACATAGTGTAAAATGGTCCAATTCAAGTAAGTTATTCATTTGGCATCATTCGAATGGATAGAAATCAAGTTTTAATGAAAATTATCATACTCTGCCAAAACGTGCTTTTCAGCCCCTGAAAAGCACATTTTGGCCATAAAAACTGAATATGTCCCCTGCAACCAATCGAACTGTCAGAGACACAAATCTACAATGGACATAGTGTAAAATGGTCCAATTCAAGTAAATTATTCATTTGGCATCATTCGAAGTGATAGAAATCAAGTTTTAATGAAAATTATCATACTCGGCCAAAACATGCTTTTCAGCCTCTGAAAAGCACATTTTGGCCATAAAAACTGAAAATGTCCCCTGCAACCAAACGAACTGTCGGAGACACAAATCTACAATGGACATAGTGTAAAATGGTCCAATTCAAGTAAGTTATTCATTTGGCATCATTCGAATTGATAGAAATCAAGTTTTAATGAAAATTATCATACTCGGCCAAAACATGCTTTTCAGCCCCTGAAAAGCACATTTTGGCCTTAAAAACTGAATATGTCCCCTGCAACCAAACGAACTGTCAGAGACACAAATCTACAATGGACATAGTGTAAAATGGTCCAATTCAAGCAAATTATTCATTTGGCATCATTCGAAGTGATAGAAATCAAGTTTTAATGAAAATTATCATACTCGGCCAAAACATGCTTTTCAGCCTCTGAAAACCACATTTTGGCCATAAAAACTGAAAATGTCCCCTGCAACCAAACGAACTGTCGGAGACACAAATCTACAATGGACAGTGTAAAATGGTCCAATTCAAGTAAGTTATTCATTTGGCATCATTCGAATGGATAGAAATCAAGTTTTAATGAAAATTATCATACTCTGCCAAAACGTGCTTTTCAGCCCCTGAAAAGCACATTTTGGCCATAAAAACTGAAAATGTCCCCTGCAACCAAACGAACTGTCGGAGACACAAATCTACAATGGACATAGTGTAAAATGGTCCAATTCAAGTAAGTTATTCATTTGGCATCATTCGAAGGGATAGAAATCAAGTTTTAATGAAAATTATCATACTCTGCCAAAACGTGCTTTTCAGCCCCTGAAAAGCACATTTTGGCCATAAAAACTGAATATGTCCCCTGCAACCAATCGAACTGTCAGAGACACAAATCTACAATGGACATAGTGTAAAATGGTCCAATTCAAGTAAATTATTCATTTGGCATCATTCGAAGTGATAGAAATCAAGTTTTAATGAAAATTATCATACTCGGCCAAAGCATGCTTTTCAGCCCCTGAAAAGCACATTTTGGCCATAAAAACTTAATATGTCCCCTGCAACCAAACGAACTGTCGGAGACACAAATCTACAATGGACATAGTGTAAAATGTTCCAATTCAAGTAAGTTATTCATTTGGCATCATTCGAAGTGATAGAAATCAAGTTTTAATGAAAATTATCATATTCGGCCAAAACATGCTTTTCAGCCTCTGAAAAGCACATTTTGGCCATAAAAACTGAAAATGTCCCCTGCAACCAAACGAACTGTCGGAGACACAAATCTACAATGGACATAGTGTAAAATGGTCCAATTCAAGTAAGTTATTCATTTGGCATCAATCGAAGTGATAGAAATGAAGATTTAATGAAAATTATCAAACTCGGCCAAAACATGCTTTTCAGCCCCTGAAAAGCACATTTTGGCCATAAAAACTGAAAATGTCCCCTGCAACCAAACGAACTGTCGGAGACACAAATCTACAATGGACATAGTGTAAAATGGTCCAATTCAAGTAAGTTATTCATTTGGCATCATTCGAAGTGATAGAAATCAAGTTTTAATGAAAATTATCATACTCGGCCAAAACATGCTTTTCAGCCCCTGAAAAGCACATTTTGGCCATAAAAACTTAATATGTCCCCTGCAACCAAACGAACTGTCGGAGACACAAATCTACAATGGACATAGTGTAAAATGGTCCAATTCAAGTAAGTTATTCATTTGGCATCATTCGAAGTGATAGAAATTAAGTTTTAATGAAAATTATCAAACTCGGCCAAAACATGCTTTTCAGCCCCTGAAAAGCACATTTTGGCCATAAAAACTGAATATGTCCCCTGCAACCAAACGAACTGTCAGAGACACAAATCTACAATGGACATAGTGTAAAATGGTCCAATTCAAGTAAGTTATTCATTTGGCATCATTCAAATGGATAGAAATCAAGTTTTAATGAAAATTATCATACTCGGCCAAAACATGCTTTTCAGCCCCTGAAAAGCACATTTTGGCCATAAAAACTGAAAATGTCCCCTGCAACCAAACAAACTGTCGGAGACACAAATCTACAATGGACATAGTGTAAAATGGTCCAATTCAAGTAAGTTATTCATTTGGCATCATTCGAAGTGATAGAAATCAAGTTTTAATGAAAATTATCATATTCGGCCAAAACATGCTTTTCAGCCCCTGAAAAGCACATTTTGGCCATAAAAACTGAATATGTCCCCTGCAACCAAACGAACTGTCAGAGACACAAATCTACAATGGACATAGTGTAAAATGGTCCAATTCAAGTAAGTTATTCATTTGGCATCATTCGAAGTGATAGAAATCAAGTTTTAATGAAAATTATCATACTCGGCCAAAACATGCTTTTCAGCCTCTGAAAAGCGCATTTTGACCATAAAAACTGAATATGTCCCCTGCAACCAAACGAACTGTCAGAGACACAAATCTACAATGGACATAGTGTAAAATGGTCCAATTCAAGCAAATTATTCATTTGGCATCATTCGAAGTGATAGAAATCAAGTTTTAATGAAAATTATCATACTCGGCCAAAACATGCTTTTCAGCCTCTGAAAAGCACATTTTGGCCATAAAAACTGAAAATGTCCCCTGCAACCAAACGAACTGTCGGAGACACAAATCTACAATGGACATAGTGTAAAATGTTCCAATTCAAGTAAGTTATTCATTTGGCATCATTCGAAGTGATAGAAATCAAGTTTTAATGAAAATTATCATATTCGGCCAAAACATGCTTTTCAGCCTCTGAAAAGCACATTTTGGCCATAAAAACTGAAAATGTCCCCTGCAACCAAACGAACTGTCGGAGACACAAATCTACAATGGACATAGTGTAAAATGGTCCAATTCAAGTAAGTTATTCATTTGGCATCATTCGAAGTGATAGAAATCAAGTTTTAATGAAAATTATCATACTCGGCCAAAACATGCTTTTCAGCCCCTGAAAAGCACATTTTGGCCATAAAAACTTAATATGTCCCCTTCAACCAAACGAACTGTCAGAGACACAAATCTACAATGGACATAGTGTAAAATGGTCCAATTCAAGTAAGTTATTCATTTGGCATCATTCGAAGTGATAGAAATCAAGTTTTAATGAAAATTATCAAACTCGGCCAAAACATGCTTTTCAGCCCCTGAAAAGCACATTTTGGCCATAAAAACTGAATATGTCCCCTGCAACCAAACGAACTGTCGGAGACACAAATCTACAATGGACATAGTGTAAAATGGTCCAATTCAAGTAAGTTATTCATTTGGCATCATTCGAATTGATAGAAATCAAGTTTTAATGAAAATTATCATACTCGGCCAAAACATGCTTTTCAGCCCCTGAAAAGCACATTTTGGCCATAAAAACTGAATATGTCCCCTGCAACCAAACGAACTGTCAGAGACACAAATCTACAATGGACATAGTGTAAAATGGTCCAATTCAAGTAAGTTATTCATTTGGCATCATTCGAAGTGATAGAAATTAAGTTTTAATGAAAATTATCATACTCGGCCAAAACATGCTTTTCAGCCTCTGAAAAGCACATTTAGCCATAAAAACTGAATATGTCCCCTGCAACCAAACGAACTGTCAGAGACACAAATCTACAATGGACATAGTGTAAAATGGTCCAATTCAAGTAAGTTATTCATTTGGCATCATTCGAATGGATAGAAATCAAGTTTTAATGAAAATTATCATACTCGGCCAAAACATGCTTTTCAGCCCCTGAAAAGCACATTTTGGCTTTAAAAACTGAATATGTCCCCTGCAACCAAACGAACTGTCAGAGACACAAATCTACAAAGGACATAGTGTAAAATGGTCCAATTCAAGCAAATTATTCATTTGGCATCATTCGAAGTGATAGAAATCAAGTTTTAATGAAAATTATCATACTCGGCCAAAACATGCTTTTCAGCCTCTGAAAAGCGCATTTTGACCATAAAAACTGAAAATGTCCCCTGCAACCAAACGAACTGTAGTTAGACACAAATCTACAATGGACATAGTGTAAAATGGTCCAATTCAAGTAAGTTATTCATTTGGCATCATTCGAATGGATAGAAATCAAGTTTTAATGAAAATTATCATACTCTGCCAAAACGTCCTTTTCAGCCCCTGAATAGCACATTTTGGCCTTAAAAACTGAATATGTCCCCTGCAACCAAACGAACTGTCAGAGACACAAATCTACAATGGACATAGTGTAAAATGGTCCAATTCAAGCAAATTATTCATTTGGCATCATTCGAAGTGATAGAAATCAAGTTTTAATGAAAATTATCATACTCGGCCAAAACATGCTTTTCAGCCTCTGAAAAGCACATTTTGGCCATAAAAACTGAAAATGTCCCCTGCAACCAAACGAACTGTCGGAGACACAAATCTACAATGGACATAGTGTAAAATGGTCCAATTCAAGTAAGTTATTCATTTGGCATCATTCGAATGGATAGAAATCAAGTTTTAATGAAAATTATCATACTCTGCCAAAACGTGCTTTTCAGCCCCTGAAAAGCACATTTTGGCCATAAAAACTGGATATGTCCCCTGCAACCAATCGAACTGTCAGAGACACAAATCTACAATGGACATAGTGTAAAATGGTCCAATTCAAGTAAATTATTCATTTGGCATCATTCGAAGTGATAGAAATCAAGTTTTAATGAAAATTATCATACTCGGCCAAAACATGCTTTTCAGCCTCTGAAAAGCACATTTTGGCCATAAAAACTGAAAATGTCCCCTGCAACCAAACGAACTGTCGGAGACACAAATCTACAATGGACATAGTGTAAAATGGTCCAATTCAAGTAAGTTATTCATTTGGCATCATTCGAATTGATAGAAATCAAGTTTTAATGAAAATTATCATACTCGGCCAAAACATGCTTTTCAGCCCCTGAAAAGCACATTTTGGCCTTAAAAACTGAATATGTCCCCTGCAACCAAACGAACTGTCAGAGACACAAATCTACAATGGACATAGTGTAAAATGGTCCAATTCAAGCAAATTATTCATTTGGCATCATTCGAAGTTATAGAAATCAAGTTTTAATGAAAATTATCATACTCGGCCAAAACATGCTTTTCAGCCTCTGAAAACCACATTTTGGCCATAAAAACTGAAAATGTCCCCTGCAACCAAACGAACTGTCGGAGACACAAATCTACAATGGACAGTGTAAAATGGTCCAATTCAAGTAAGTTATTCATTTGGCATCATTCGAATGGATAGAAATCAAGTTTTAATGAAAATTATCATACTCTGCCAAAACGTGCTTTTCAGCCCCTGAAAAGCACATTTTGGCCATAAAAACTGAAAATGTCCCCTGCAACCAAACGAACTGTCGGAGACACAAATCTACAATGGACATAGTGTAAAATGGTCCAATTCAAGTAAGTTATTCATTTGGCATCATTCGAAGGGATAGAAATCAAGTTTTAATGAAAATTATCATACTCTGCCAAAACGTGCTTTTCAGCCCCTGAAAAGCACATTTTGGCCATAAAAACTGAATATGTCCCCTGCAACCAATCGAACTGTCAGAGACACAAATCTACAATGGACATAGTGTAAAATGGTCCAATTCAAGCAAATTATTCATTTGGCATCATTCGAAGTGATAGAAATCAAGTTTTAATGAAAATTATCATACTCGGCCAAAACATGCTTTTCAGCCTCTGAAAACCACATTTTGGCCATAAAAACTGAAAATGTCCCCTGCAACCAAACGAACTGTCGGAGACACAAATCTACAATGGACAGTGTAAAATGGTCCAATTCAAGTAAGTTATTCATTTGGCATCATTCGAATGGATAGAAATCAAGTTTTAATGAAAATTATCATACTCTGCCAAAACGTGCTTTTCAGCCCCTGAAAAGCACATTTTGGCCATAAAAACTGAATATGTCCCCTGCAACCAATCGAACTGTCAGAGACACAAATCTACAATGGACATAGTGTAAAATGGTCCAATTCAAGTAAATTATTCATTTGGCATCATTCGAAGTGATAGAAATCAAGTTTTAATGAAAATTATCATACTCGGCCAAAACATGCTTTTCAGCCTCTGAAAAGCACATTTTGGCCATAAAAACTGAAAATGTCCCCTGCAACCAAACGAACTGTCGGAGACACAAATCTACAATGGACATAGTGTAAAATGTTCCAATTCAAGTAAGTTATTCATTTGGCATCATTCGAAGTGATAGAAATCAAGTTTTAATGAAAATTATCATATTCGGCCAAAACATGCTTTTCAGCCTCTGAAAAGCACATTTTGGCCATAAAAACTGAAAATGTCCCCTGCAACCAAACGAACTGTCGGAGACACAAATCTACAATGGACATAGTGTAAAATGGTCCAATTCAAGTAAGTTATTCATTTGGCATCAATCGAAGTGATAGAAATGAAGATTTAATGAAAATTATCAAACTCGGCCAAAACATGCTTTTCAGCCCCTGAAAAGCACATTTTGGCCATAAAAACTGAAAATGTCCCCTGCAACCAAACGAACTGTCGGAGACACAAATCTACAATGGACATAGTGTAAAATGGTCCAATTCAAGTAAGTTATTCATTTGGCATCATTCGAAGTGATAGAAATCAAGTTTTAATGAAAATTATCATACTCGGCCAAAACATGCTTTTCAGCCCCTGAAAAGCACATTTTGGCCATAAAAACTTAATATGTCCCCTGCAACCAAACGAACTGTCGGAGACACAAATCTACAATGGACATAGTGTAAAATGGTCCAATTCAAGTAAGTTATTCATTTGGCATCATTCGAAGTGATAGAAATTAAGTTTTAATGAAAATTATCAAACTCGGCCAAAACATGCTTTTCAGCCCCTGAAAAGCACATTTTGGCCATAAAAACTGAATATGTCCCCTGCAACCAAACGAACTGTCAGAGACACAAATCTACAATGGACATAGTGTAAAATGGTCCAATTCAAGTAAGTTATTCATTTGGCATCATTCAAATGGATAGAAATCAAGTTTTAATGAAAATTATCATACTCGGCCAAAACATGCTTTTCAGCCCCTGAAAAGCACATTTTGGCCATAAAAACTGAAAATGTCCCCTGCAACCAAACAAACTGTCGGAGACACAAATCTACAATGGACATAGTGTAAAATGGTCCAATTCAAGTAAGTTATTCATTTGGCATCATTCGAAGTGATAGAAATCAAGTTTTAATGAAAATTATCATATTCGGCCAAAACATGCTTTTCAGCCCCTGAAAAGCACATTTTGGCCATAAAAACTGAATATGTCCCCTGCAACCAAACGAACTGTCAGAGACACAAATCTACAATGGACATAGTGTAAAATGGTCCAATTCAAGTAAGTTATTCATTTGGCATCATTCGAAGTGATAGAAATCAAGTTTTAATGAAAATTATCAAACTCGGCCAAAACATGCTTTTCAGCCCCTGAAAAGCACATTTTGGCCATAAAAACTGAATATGTCCCCTGCAACCAAACGAACTGTCGGAGACACAAATCTACAATGGACATAGTGTAAAATGGTCCAATTCAAGTAAGTTATTCATTTGGCATCATTCGAATTGATAGAAATCAAGTTTTAATGAAAATTATCATACTCGGCCAAAACATGCTTTTCAGCCCCTGAAAAGCACATTTTGGCCATAAAAACTGAATATGTCCCCTGCAACCAAACGAACTGTCAGAGACACAAATCTACAATGGACATAGTGTAAAATGGTCCAATTCAAGTAAGTTATTCATTTGGCATCATTCGAAGTGATAGAAATTAAGTTTTAATGAAAATTATCATACTCGGCCAAAACATGCTTTTCAGCCTCTGAAAAGCACATTTAGCCATAAAAACTGAATATGTCCCCTGCAACCAAACGAACTGTCAGAGACACAAATCTACAATGGACATAGTGTAAAATGGTCCAATTCAAGTAAGTTATTCATTTGGCATCATTCGAATGGATAGAAATCAAGTTTTAATGAAAATTATCATACTCGGCCAAAACATGCTTTTCAGCCCCTGAAAAGCACATTTTGGCCTTAAAAACTGAATATGTCCCCTGCAACCAAACGAACTGTCAGAGACACAAATCTACAAAGGACATAGTGTAAAATGGTCCAATTCAAGCAAATTATTCATTTGGCATCATTCGAAGTGATAGAAATCAAGTTTTAATGAAAATTATCATACTCGGCCAAAACATGCTTTTCAGCCTCTGAAAAGCGCATTTTGACCATAAAAACTGAAAATGTCCCCTGCAACCAAACGAACTGTAGTGAGACACAAATCTACAATGGACATAGTGTAAAATGGTCCAATTCAAGTAAGTTATTCATTTGGCATCATTCGAATGGATAGAAATCAAGTTTTAATGAAAATTATCATACTCTGCCAAAACGTCCTTTTCAGCCCCTGAATAGCACATTTTGGCCTTAAAAACTGAATATGTCCCCTGCAACCAAACGAACTGTCAGAGACACAAATCTACAATGGACATAGTGTAAAATGGTCCAATTCAAGCAAATTATTCATTTGGCATCATTCGAAGTGATAGAAATCAAGTTTTAATGAAAATTATCATACTCGGCCAAAACATGCTTTTCAGCCTCTGAAAAGCACATTTTGGCCATAAAAACTGAAAATGTCCCCTGCAACCAAACGAACTGTCGGAGACACAAATCTACAATGGACATAGTGTAAAATGGTCCAATTCAAGTAAGTTATTCATTTGGCATCATTCGAATGGATAGAAATCAAGTTTTAATGAAAATTATCATACTCTGCCAAAACGTGCTTTTCAGCCCCTGAAAAGCACATTTTGGCCATAAAAACTGAATATGTCCCCTGCAACCAATCGAACTGTCAGAGACACAAATCTACAATGGACATAGTGTAAAATGGTCCAATTCAAGTAAATTATTCATTTGGCATCATTCGAAGTGATAGAAATCAAGTTTTAATGAAAATTATCATACTCGGCCAAAACATGCTTTTCAGCCTCTGAAAAGCACATTTTGGCCATAAAAACTGAAAATGTCCCCTGCAACCAAACGAACTGTCGGAGACACAAATCTACAATGGACATAGTGTAAAATGGTCCAATTCAAGTAAGTTATTCATTTGGCATCATTCGAATTGATAGAAATCAAGTTTTAATGAAAATTATCATACTCGGCCAAAACATGCTTTTCAGCCCCTGAAAAGCACATTTTGGCCTTAAAAACTGAATATGTCCCCTGCAACCAAACGAACTGTCAGAGACACAAATCTACAATGGACATAGTGTAAAATGGTCCAATTCAAGCAAATTATTCATTTGGCATCATTCGAAGTGATAGAAATCAAGTTTTAATGAAAATTATCATACTCGGCCAAAACATGCTTTTCAGCCTCTGAAAACCACATTTTGGCCATAAAAACTGAAAATGTCCCCTGCAACCAAACGAACTGTCGGAGACACAAATCTACAATGGACAGTGTAAAATGGTCCAATTCAAGTAAGTTATTCATTTGGCATCATTCGAATGGATAGAAATCAAGTTTTAATGAAAATTATCATACTCTGCCAAAACGTGCTTTTCAGCCCCTGAAAAGCACATTTTGGCCATAAAAACTGAAAATGTCCCCTGCAACCAAACGAACTGTCGGAGACACAAATCTACAATGGACATAGTGTAAAATGGTCCAATTCAAGTAAGTTATTCATTTGGCATCATTCGAAGGGATAGAAATCAAGTTTTAATGAAAATTATCATACTCTGCCAAAACGTGCTTTTCAGCCCCTGAAAAGCACATTTTGGCCATAAAAACTGAATATGTCCCCTGCAACCAATCGAACTGTCAGAGACACAAATCTACAATGGACATAGTGTAAAATGGTCCAATTCAAGCAAATTATTCATTTGGCATCATTCGAAGTGATAGAAATCAAGTTTTAATGAAAATTATCATACTCGGCCAAAACATGCTTTTCAGCCTCTGAAAAGCGCATTTTGACCATAAAAACTGAAAATGTCCCCTGCAACCAAACGAACTGTAGTGAGACACAAATCTACAATGGACATAGTGTAAAATGGTCCAATTCAAGTAAGTTATTCATTTGGCATCATTCGAATGGATAGAAATCAAGTTTTAATGAAAATTATCATACTCTGCCAAAACGTCCTTTTCAGCCCCTGAATAGCACATTTTGGCCTTAAAAACTGAATATGTCCCCTGCAACCAAACGAACTGTCAGAGACACAAATCTACAATGGACATAGTGTAAAATGGTCCAATTCAAGCAAATTATTCATTTGGCATCATTCGAAGTGATAGAAATCAAGTTTTAATGAAAATTATCATACTCGGCCAAAACATGCTTTTCAGCCTCTGAAAAGCACATTTTGGCCATAAAAACTGAAAATGTCCCCTGCAACCAAACGAACTGTCGGAGACACAAATCTACAATGGACATAGTGTAAAATGGTCCAATTCAAGTAAGTTATTCATTTGGCATCATTCGAATGGATAGAAATCAAGTTTTAATGAAAATTATCATACTCTGCCAAAACGTGCTTTTCAGCCCCTGAAAAGCACATTTTGGCCATAAAAACTGAATATGTCCCCTGCAACCAATCGAACTGTCAGAGACACAAATCTACAATGGACATAGTGTAAAATGGTCCAATTCAAGTAAATTATTCATTTGGCATCATTCGAAGTGATAGAAATCAAGTTTTAATGAAAATTATCATACTCGGCCAAAACATGCTTTTCAGCCTCTGAAAAGCACATTTTGGCCATAAAAACTGAAAATGTCCCCTGCAACCAAACGAACTGTCGGAGACACAAATCTACAATGGACATAGTGTAAAATGGTCCAATTCAAGTAAGTTATTCATTTGGCATCATTCGAATTGATAGAAATCAAGTTTTAATGAAAATTATCATACTCGGCCAAAACATGCTTTTCAGCCCCTGAAAAGCACATTTTGGCCTTAAAAACTGAATATGTCCCCTGCAACCAAACGAACTGTCAGAGACACAAATCTACAATGGACATAGTGTAAAATGGTCCAATTCAAGCAAATTATTCATTTGGCATCATTCGAAGTGATAGAAATCAAGTTTTAATGAAAATTATCATACTCGGCCAAAACATGCTTTTCAGCCTCTGAAAACCACATTTTGGCCATAAAAACTGAAAATGTCCCCTGCAACCAAACGAACTGTCGGAGACACAAATCTACAATGGACAGTGTAAAATGGTCCAATTCAAGTAAGTTATTCATTTGGCATCATTCGAATGGATAGAAATCAAGTTTTAATGAAAATTATCATACTCTGCCAAAACGTGCTTTTCAGCCCCTGAAAAGCACATTTTGGCCATAAAAACTGAAAATGTCCCCTGCAACCAAACGAACTGTCGGAGACACAAATCTACAATGGACATAGTGTAAAATGGTCCAATTCAAGTAAGTTATTCATTTGGCATCATTCGAAGGGATAGAAATCAAGTTTTAATGAAAATTATCATACTCTGCCAAAACGTGCTTTTCAGCCCCTGAAAAGCACATTTTGGCCATAAAAACTGAATATGTCCCCTGCAACCAATCGAACTGTCAGAGACACAAATCTACAATGGACATAGTGTAAAATGGTCCAATTCAAGTAAGTTATTCATTTGGCATCATTCGAAGGGATAGAAATCAAGTTTTAATGAAAATTATCATACTCTGCCAAAACGTGCTTTTCAGCCCCTGAAAAGCACATTTTGGCCATAAAAACTGAAAATGTCCCCTGCAACCAAACGAACTGTCGGAGACACAAATCTACAATGGACAGTGTAAAATGGTCCAATTCAAGTAAGTTATTCATTTGGCATCATTCGAATGGATAGAAATCAAGTTTTAATGAAAATTATCATACTCTGCCAAAACGTGCTTTTCAGCCCCTGAAAAGCACATTTTGGCCATAAAAACTGAAAATGTCCCCTGCAACCAAACGAACTGTCGGAGACACAAATCTACAATGGACATAGTGTAAAATGGTCCAATTCAAGTAAGTTATTCATTTGGCATCATTCGAAGGGATAGAAATCAAGTTTTAATGAAAATTATCATACTCTGCCAAAATGTGCTTTTCAGCCCCTGAAAAGCACATTTTGGCCATAAAAACTGAATATGTCCCCTGCAACCAATCGAACTGTCAGAGACACAAATCTACAATGGACATAGTGTAAAATGGTCCAATTCAAGCAAATTATTCATTTGGCATCATTCGAAGTGATAGAAATCAAGTTTTAATGAAAATTATCATACTCGGCCAAAACATGCTTTTCAGCCTCTGAAAACCACATTTTGGCCATAAAAACTGAAAATGTCCCCTGCAACCAAACGAACTGTCGGAGACACAAATCTACAATGGACAGTGTAAAATGGTCCAATTCAAGTAAGTTATTCATTTGGCATCATTCGAATGGATAGAAATCAAGTTTTAATGAAAATTATCATACTCTGCCAAAACGTGCTTTTCAGCCCCTGAAAAGCACATTTTGGCCATAAAAACTGAATATGTCCCCTGCAACCAATCGAACTGTCAGAGACACAAATCTACAATGGACATAGTGTAAAATGGTCCAATTCAAGTAAATTATTCATTTGGCATCATTCGAAGTGATAGAAATCAAGTTTTAATGAAAATTATCATACTCGGCCAAAACATGCTTTTCAGCCTCTGAAAAGCACATTTTGGCCATAAAAACTGAAAATGTCCCCTGCAACCAAACGAACTGTCGGAGACACAAATCTACAATGGACATAGTGTAAAATGTTCCAATTCAAGTAAGTTATTCATTTGGCATCATTCGAAGTGATAGAAATCAAGTTTTAATGAAAATTATCATATTCGGCCAAAACATGCTTTTCAGCCTCTGAAAAGCACATTTTGGCCATAAAAACTGAAAATGTCCCCTGCAACCAAACGAACTGTCGGAGACACAAATCTACAATGGACATAGTGTAAAATGGTCCAATTCAAGTAAGTTATTCATTTGGCATCAATCGAAGTGATAGAAATGAAGATTTAATGAAAATTATCAAACTCGGCCAAAACATGCTTTTCAGCCCCTGAAAAGCACATTTTGGCCATAAAAACTGAAAATGTCCCCTGCAACCAAACGAACTGTCGGAGACACAAATCTACAATGGACATAGTGTAAAATGGTCCAATTCAAGTAAGTTATTCATTTGGCATCATTCGAAGTGATAGAAATCAAGTTTTAATGAAAATTATCATACTCGGCCAAAACATGCTTTTCAGCCCCTGAAAAGCACATTTTGGCCATAAAAACTTAATATGTCCCCTGCAACCAAACGAACTGTCGGAGACACAAATCTACAATGGACATAGTGTAAAATGGTCCAATTCAAGTAAGTTATTCATTTGGCATCATTCGAAGTGATAGAAATTAAGTTTTAATGAAAATTATCAAACTCGGCCAAAACATGCTTTTCAGCCCCTGAAAAGCACATTTTGGCCATAAAAACTGAATATGTCCCCTGCAACCAAACGAACTGTCAGAGACACAAATCTACAATGGACATAGTGTAAAATGGTCCAATTCAAGTAAGTTATTCATTTGGCATCATTCAAATGGATAGAAATCAAGTTTTAATGAAAATTATCATACTCGGCCAAAACATGCTTTTCAGCCCCTGAAAAGCACATTTTGGCCATAAAAACTGAAAATGTCCCCTGCAACCAAACAAACTGTCGGAGACACAAATCTACAATGGACATAGTGTAAAATGGTCCAATTCAAGTAAGTTATTCATTTGGCATCATTCGAAGTGATAGAAATCAAGTTTTAATGAAAATTATCATATTCGGCCAAAACATGCTTTTCAGCCCCTGAAAAGCACATTTTGGCCATAAAAACTGAATATGTCCCCTGCAACCAAACGAACTGTCAGAGACACAAATCTACAATGGACATAGTGTAAAATGGTCCAATTCAAGTAAGTTATTCATTTGGCATCATTCGAAGTGATAGAAATCAAGTTTTAATGAAAATTATCAAACTCGGCCAAAACATGCTTTTCAGCCCCTGAAAAGCACATTTTGGCCATAAAAACTGAATATGTCCCCTGCAACCAAACGAACTGTCGGAGACACAAATCTACAATGGACATAGTGTAAAATGGTCCAATTCAAGTAAGTTATTCATTTGGCATCATTCGAATTGATAGAAATCAAGTTTTAATGAAAATTATCATACTCGGCCAAAACATGCTTTTCAGCCCCTGAAAAGCACATTTTGGCCATAAAAACTGAATATGTCCCCTGCAACCAAACGAACTGTCAGAGACACAAATCTACAATGGACATAGTGTAAAATGGTCCAATTCAAGTAAGTTATTCATTTGGCATCATTCGAAGTGATAGAAATTAAGTTTTAATGAAAATTATCATACTCGGCCAAAACATGCTTTTCAGCCTCTGAAAAGCACATTTAGCCATAAAAACTGAATATGTCCCCTGCAACCAAACGAACTGTCAGAGACACAAATCTACAATGGACATAGTGTAAAATGGTCCAATTCAAGTAAGTTATTCATTTGGCATCATTCGAATGGATAGAAATCAAGTTTTAATGAAAATTATCATACTCGGCCAAAACATGCTTTTCAGCCCCTGAAAAGCACATTTTGGCCTTAAAAACTGAATATGTCCCCTGCAACCAAACGAACTGTCAGAGACACAAATCTACAAAGGACATAGTGTAAAATGGTCCAATTCAAGCAAATTATTCATTTGGCATCATTCGAAGTGATAGAAATCAAGTTTTAATGAAAATTATCATACTCGGCCAAAACATGCTTTTCAGCCTCTGAAAAGCGCATTTTGACCATAAAAACTGAAAATGTCCCCTGCAACCAAACGAACTGTAGTGAGACACAAATCTACAATGGACATAGTGTAAAATGGTCCAATTCAAGTAAGTTATTCATTTGGCATCATTCGAATGGATAGAAATCAAGTTTTAATGAAAATTATCATACTCTGCCAAAACGTCCTTTTCAGCCCCTGAATAGCACATTTTGGCCTTAAAAACTGAATATGTCCCCTGCAACCAAACGAACTGTCAGAGACACAAATCTACAATGGACATAGTGTAAAATGGTCCAATTCAAGCAAATTATTCATTTGGCATCATTCGAAGTGATAGAAATCAAGTTTTAATGAAAATTATCATACTCGGCCAAAACATGCTTTTCAGCCTCTGAAAAGCACATTTTGGCCATAAAAACTGAAAATGTCCCCTGCAACCAAACGAACTGTCGGAGACACAAATCTACAATGGACATAGTGTAAAATGGTCCAATTCAAGTAAGTTATTCATTTGGCATCATTCGAATGGATAGAAATCAAGTTTTAATGAAAATTATCATACTCTGCCAAAACGTGCTTTTCAGCCCCTGAAAAGCACATTTTGGCCATAAAAACTGAATATGTCCCCTGCAACCAATCGAACTGTCAGAGACACAAATCTACAATGGACATAGTGTAAAATGGTCCAATTCAAGTAAATTATTCATTTGGCATCATTCGAAGTGATAGAAATCAAGTTTTAATGAAAATTATCATACTCGGCCAAAACATGCTTTTCAGCCTCTGAAAAGCACATTTTGGCCATAAAAACTGAAAATGTCCCCTGCAACCAAACGAACTGTCGGAGACACAAATCTACAATGGACATAGTGTAAAATGGTCCAATTCAAGTAAGTTATTCATTTGGCATCATTCGAATTGATAGAAATCAAGTTTTAATGAAAATTATCATACTCGGCCAAAACATGCTTTTCAGCCCCTGAAAAGCACATTTTGGCCTTAAAAACTGAATATGTCCCCTGCAACCAAACGAACTGTCAGAGACACAAATCTACAATGGACATAGTGTAAAATGGTCCAATTCAAGCAAATTATTCATTTGGCATCATTCGAAGTGATAGAAATCAAGTTTTAATGAAAATTATCATACTCGGCCAAAACATGCTTTTCAGCCTCTGAAAACCACATTTTGGCCATAAAAACTGAAAATGTCCCCTGCAACCAAACGAACTGTCGGAGACACAAATCTACAATGGACAGTGTAAAATGGTCCAATTCAAGTAAGTTATTCATTTGGCATCATTCGAATGGATAGAAATCAAGTTTTAATGAAAATTATCATACTCTGCCAAAACGTGCTTTTCAGCCCCTGAAAAGCACATTTTGGCCATAAAAACTGAAAATGTCCCCTGCAACCAAACGAACTGTCGGAGACACAAATCTACAATGGACATAGTGTAAAATGGTCCAATTCAAGTAAGTTATTCATTTGGCATCATTCGAAGGGATAGAAATCAAGTTTTAATGAAAATTATCATACTCTGCCAAAACGTGCTTTTCAGCCCCTGAAAAGCACATTTTGGCCATAAAAACTGAATATGTCCCCTGCAACCAATCGAACTGTCAGAGACACAAATCTACAATGGACATAGTGTAAAATGGTCCAATTCAAGTAAATTATTCATTTGGCATCATTCGAAGTGATAGAAATCAAGTTTTAATGAAAATTATCATACTCGGCCAAAACATGCTTTTCAGCCTCTGAAAAGCACATTTTGGCCATAAAAACTGAAAATGTCCCCTGCAACCAAACGAACTGTCGGAGACACAAATCTACAATGGACATAGTGTAAAATGGTCCAATTCAAGTAAGTTATTCATTTGGCATCATTCGAATTGATAGAAATCAAGTTTTAATGAAAATTATCATACTCGGCCAAAACATGCTTTTCAGCCCCTGAAAAGCACATTTTGGCCATAAAAACTGAATATGTCCCCTGCAACCAAACGAACTGTCAGAGACACAAATCTACAATGGACATAGTGTAAAATGGTCCAATTCAAGCAAATTATTCATTTGGCATCATTCGAAGTGATAGAAATCAAGTTTTAATGAAAATTATCATACTCGGCCAAAACATGCTTTTCAGCCTCTGAAAACCACATTTTGGCCATAAAAACTGAAAATGTCCCCTGCAACCAAACGAACTGTCGGAGACACAAATCTACAATGGACAGTGTAAAATGGTCCAATTCAAGTAAGTTATTCATTTGGCATCATTCGAATGGATAGAAATCAAGTTTTAATGAAAATTATCATACTCTGCCAAAACGTGCTTTTCAGCCCCTGAAAAGCACATTTTGGCCATAAAAACTGAATATGTCCCCTGCAACCAAACGAACTGTCAGAGACACAAATCTACAATGGACATAGTGTAAAATGGTCCGATTCAAGTAAATTATTCATTTGGCATCATTCGAAGGGATAGAAATCAAGTTTTAATGAAAATTATCATACTCGGCCAAAACATGCTTTTCAGCCTCTGAAAAGCACATTTTGGCCATAAAAACTGAAAATGTCCCCTGCAACCAAACGAACTGTCGGAGACACAAATCTACAATGGACATAGTGTAAAATGGTCCAATTCAAGTAAGTTATTCATTTGGCATCAATCGAAGTAATAAAAATCAAGTTTTAATGAAATTTATCAAACTCGGCCAAAACATGCTTTTCAGCCCCTGAAAAGCACATTTTGGCCATAAAAACTGAATATGTCCCCTGCAACCAAACGAACTGTCAGAGACACAAATCTACAATGGACATAGTGTAAAATGGTCCAATTCAAGTAAGTTATTCATTTGGCATCATTCGAAGTGATAGAAATCAAGTTTTAATGAAAATTATCATACTCGGCCAAAACATGCTTTTCAGCCCCTGAAAAGCACATTTTGGCCATAAAAACTTAATATGTCCCCTGCAACCAAACGAACTGTCAGAGACACAAATCTACAATGGACATAGTGTAAAATGGTCCAATTCAAGTAAGTTATTCATTTGGCATCATTCGAAGTGATAGAAATTAAGTTTTAATGAAAATTATCATACTCGGCCAAAACATGCTTTTCAGCCTCTGAAAAGCACATTTTGGCCATAAAAACTGAATATGTCCCCTGCAACCAAACGAACTGTCAGAGACACAAATCTACAATGGACATAGTGTAAAATGGTCCAATTCAAGTAAGTTATTCATTTGGCATCATTCGAATGGATAGAAATCAAGTTTTAATGAAAATTATCATACTCTGCCAAAACGTCCTTTTCAGCCCCTGAATAGCACATTTTGGCCTTAAAAACTGAATATGTCCCCTGCAACCAAACGAACTGTCAGAGACACAAATCTACAATGGACATAGTGTAAAATGGTCCAATTCAAGCAAATTATTCATTTGGCATCATTCGAAGTGATAGAAATCAAGTTTTAATGAAAATTATCATACTCGGCCAAAACATGCTTTTCAGCCCCTGAAAAGCACATTTTGGCCATAAAAACTGAAAATGTCCCCTGCAACCAAACGAACTGTCGGAGACACAAATCTACAATGGACATAGTGTAAAATGGTCCAATTCAAGTAAGTTATTCATTTGGCATCAATCGAAGTGATAGAAATGAAGATTTAATGAAAATTATCAAACTCGGCCAAAACATGCTTTTCAGCCCCTGAAAAGCACATTTTGGCCATAAAAACTGAAAATGTCCCCTGCAACCAAACGAACTGTCGGAGACACAAATCTACAATGGACATAGTGTAAAATGGTCCAATTCAAGTAAGTTATTCATTTGGCATCATTCGAAGTGATAGAAATCAAGTTTTAATGAAAATTATCATACTCGGCCAAAACATGCTTTTCAGCCCCTGAAAAGCACATTTTGGCCATAAAAACTTAATATGTCCCCTGCAACCAAACGAACTGTCGGAGACACAAATCTACAATGGACATAGTGTAAAATGGTCCAATTCAAGTAAGTTATTCATTTGGCATCATTCGAAGTGATAGAAATTAAGTTTTAATGAAAATGATCAAACTCGGCCAAAACATGCTTTTCAGCCCCTGAAAAGCACATTTTGGCCATAAAAACTGAATATGTCCCCTGCAACCAAACGAACTGTCAGAGACACAAATCTACAATGGACATAGTGTAAAATGGTCCAATTCAAGTAAGTTATTCATTTGGCATCATTCAAATGGATAGAAATCAAGTTTTAATGAAAATTATCATACTCGGCCAAAACATGCTTTTCAGCCCCTGAAAAGCACATTTTGGCCATAAAAACTGAAAATGTCCCCTGCAACCAAACAAACTGTCGGAGACACAAATCTACAATGGACATAGTGTAAAATGGTCCAATTCAAGTAAGTTATTCATTTGGCATCATTCGAAGTGATAGAAATCAAGTTTTAATGAAAATTATCATATTCGGCCAAAACATGCTTTTCAGCCCCTGAAAAGCACATTTTGGCCATAAAAACTGAATATGTCCCCTGCAACCAAACGAACTGTCAGAGACACAAATCTACAATGGACATAGTGTAAAATGGTCCAATTCAAGTAAGTTATTCATTTGGCATCATTCGAAGTGATAGAAATCAAGTTTTAATGAAAATTATCAAACTCGGCCAAAACATGCTTTTCAGCCCCTGAAAAGCACATTTTGGCCATAAAAACTGAATATGTCCCCTGCAACCAAACGAACTGTCGGAGACACAAATCTACAATGGACATAGTGTAAAATGGTCCAATTCAAGTAAGTTATTCATTTGGCATCATTCGAATTGATAGAAATCAAGTTTTAATGAAAATTATCATACTCGGCCAAAACATGCTTTTCAGCCCCTGAAAAGCACATTTTGGCCATAAAAACTGAATATGTCCCCTGCAACCAAACGAACTGTCAGAGACACAAATCTACAATGGACATAGTGTAAAATGGTCCAATTCAAGTAAGTTATTCATTTGGCATCATTCGAAGTGATAGAAATTAAGTTTTAATGAAAATTATCATACTCGGCCAAAACATGCTTTTCAGCCTCTGAAAAGCACATTTAGCCATAAAAACTGAATATGTCCCCTGCAACCAAACGAACTGTCAGAGACACAAATCTACAATGGACATAGTGTAAAATGGTCCAATTCAAGTAAGTTATTCATTTGGCATCATTCGAATGGATAGAAATCAAGTTTTAATGAAAATTATCATACTCGGCCAAAACATGCTTTTCAGCCCCTGAAAAGCACATTTTGGCCTTAAAAACTGAATATGTCCCCTGCAACCAAACGAACTGTCAGAGACACAAATCTACAAAGGACATAGTGTAAAATGGTCCAATTCAAGCAAATTATTCATTTGGCATCATTCGAAGTGATAGAAATCAAGTTTTAATGAAAATTATCATACTCGGCCAAAACATGCTTTTCAGCCTCTGAAAAGCGCATTTTGACCATAAAAACTGAAAATGTCCCCTGCAACCAAACGAACTGTAGTGAGACACAAATCTACAATGGACATAGTGTAAAATGGTCCAATTCAAGTAAGTTATTCATTTGGCATCATTCGAATGGATAGAAATCAAGTTTTAATGAAAATTATCATACTCTGCCAAAACGTCCTTTTCAGCCCCTGAATAGCACATTTTGGCCTTAAAAACTGAATATGTCCCCTGCAACCAAACGAACTGTCAGAGACACAAATCTACAATGGACATAGTGTAAAATGGTCCAATTCAAGCAAATTATTCATTTGGCATCATTCGAAGTGATAGAAATCAAGTTTTAATGAAAATTATCATACTCGGCCAAAACATGCTTTTCAGCCTCTGAAAAGCACATTTTGGCCATAAAAACTGAAAATGTCCCCTGCAACCAAACGAACTGTCGGAGACACAAATCTACAATGGACATAGTGTAAAATGGTCCAATTCAAGTAAGTTATTCATTTGGCATCATTCGAATGGATAGAAATCAAGTTTTAATGAAAATTATCATACTCTGCCAAAACGTGCTTTTCAGCCCCTGAAAAGCACATTTTGGCCATAAAAACTGAATATGTCCCCTGCAACCAATCGAACTGTCAGAGACACAAATCTACAATGGACATAGTGTAAAATGGTCCAATTCAAGTAAATTATTCATTTGGCATCATTCGAAGTGATAGAAATCAAGTTTTAATGAAAATTATCATACTCGGCCAAAACATGCTTTTCAGCCTCTGAAAAGCACATTTTGGACATAAAAAATGAAAATGTCCCCTGCAACCAAACGAACTGTCGGAGACACAAATCTACAATGGACATAGTGTAAAATGGTCCAATTCAAGTAAGTTATTCATTTGGCATCATTCGAATTGATAGAAATCAAGTTTTAATGAAAATTATCATACTCGGCCAAAACATGCTTTTCAGCCCCTGAAAAGCACATTTTGGCCTTAAAAACTGAATATGTCCCCTGCAACCAAACGAACTGTCAGAGACACAAATCTACAATGGACATAGTGTAAAATGGTCCAATTCAAGCAAATTATTCATTTGGCATCATTCGAAGTGATAGAAATCAAGTTTTAATGAAAATTATCATACTCGGCCAAAACATGCTTTTCAGCCTCTGAAAACCACATTTTGGCCATAAAAACTGAAAATGTCCCCTGCAACCAAACGAACTGTCGGAGACACAAATCTACAATGGACAGTGTAAAATGGTCCAATTCAAGTAAGTTATTCATTTGGCATCATTCGAATGGATAGAAATCAAGTTTTAATGAAAATTATCATACTCTGCCAAAACGTGCTTTTCAGCCCCTGAAAAGCACATTTTGGCCATAAAAACTGAAAATGTCCCCTGCAACCAAACGAACTGTCGGAGACACAAATCTACAATGGACATAGTGTAAAATGGTCCAATTCAAGTAAGTTATTCATTTGGCATCATTCGAAGGGATAGAAATCAAGTTTTAATGAAAATTATCATACTCTGCCAAAACGTGCTTTTCAGCCCCTGAAAAGCACATTTTGGCCATAAAAACTGAATATGTCCCCTGCAACCAATCGAACTGTCAGAGACACAAATCTACAATGGACATAGTGTAAAATGGTCCAATTCAAGTAAATTATTCATTTGGCATCATTCGAAGTGATAGAAATCAAGTTTTAATGAAAATTATCATACTCGGCCAAAACATGCTTTTCAGCCTCTGAAAAGCACATTTTGGCCATAAAAACTGAAAATGTCCCCTGCAACCAAACGAACTGTCGGAGACACAAATCTACAATGGACATAGTGTAAAATGGTCCAATTCAAGTAAGTTATTCATTTGGCATCATTCGAATTGATAGAAATCAAGTTTTAATGAAAATTATCATACTCGGCCAAAACATGCTTTTCAGCCCCTGAAAAGCACATTTTGGCCATAAAAACTGAATATGTCCCCTGCAACCAAACGAACTGTCAGAGACACAAATCTACAATGGACATAGTGTAAAATGGTCCAATTCAAGCAAATTATTCATTTGGCATCATTCGAAGTGATAGAAATCAAGTTTTAATGAAAATTATCATACTCGGCCAAAACATGCTTTTCAGCCTCTGAAAACCACATTTTGGCCATAAAAACTGAAAATGTCCCCTGCAACCAAACGAACTGTCGGAGACACAAATCTACAATGGACAGTGTAAAATGGTCCAATTCAAGTAAGTTATTCATTTGGCATCATTCGAATGGATAGAAATCAAGTTTTAATGAAAATTATCATACTCTGCCAAAACGTCCTTTTCAGCCCCTGAATAGCACATTTTGGCCTTAAAAACTGAATATGTCCCCTGCAACCAAACGAACTGTCAGAGACACAAATCTACAATGGACATAGTGTAAAATGGTCCAATTCAAGCAAATTATTCATTTGGCATCATTCGAAGTGATAGAAATCAAGTTTTAATGAAAATTATCATACTCGGCCAAAACATGCTTTTCAGCCTCTGAAAAGCACATTTTGGCCATAAAAACTGAAAATGTCCCCTGCAACCAAACGAACTGTCGGAGACACAAATCTACAATGGACATAGTGTAAAATGGTCCAATTCAAGTAAGTTATTCATTTGGCATCATTCGAATGGATAGAAATCAAGTTTTAATGAAAATTATCATACTCTGCCAAAACGTGCTTTTCAGCCCCTGAAAAGCACATTTTGGCCATAAAAACTGAATATGTCCCCTGCAACCAATCGAACTGTCAGAGACACAAATCTACAATGGACATAGTGTAAAATGGTCCAATTCAAGTAAATTATTCATTTGGCATCATTCGAAGTGATAGAAATCAAGTTTTAATGAAAATTATCATACTCGGCCAAAACATGCTTTTCAGCCTCTGAAAAGCACATTTTGGCCATAAAAACTGAAAATGTCCCCTGCAACCAAACGAACTGTCGGAGACACAAATCTACAATGGACATAGTGTAAAATGGTCCAATTCAAGTAAGTTATTCATTTGGCATCATTCGAATTGATAGAAATCAAGTTTTAATGAAAATTATCATACTCGGCCAAAACATGCTTTTCAGCCCCTGAAAAGCACATTTTGGCCTTAAAAACTGAATATGTCCCCTGCAACCAAACGAACTGTCAGAGACACAAATCTACAATGGACATAGTGTAAAATGGTCCAATTCAAGCAAATTATTCATTTGGCATCATTCGAAGTGATAGAAATCAAGTTTTAATGAAAATTATCATACTCGGCCAAAACATGCTTTTCAGCCTCTGAAAACCACATTTTGGCCATAAAAACTGAAAATGTCCCCTGCAACCAAACGAACTGTCGGAGACACAAATCTACAATGGACAGTGTAAAATGGTCCAATTCAAGTAAGTTATTCATTTGGCATCATTCGAATGGATAGAAATCAAGTTTTAATGAAAATTATCATACTCTGCCAAAACGTGCTTTTCAGCCCCTGAAAAGCACATTTTGGCCATAAAAACTGAAAATGTCCCCTGCAACCAAACGAACTGTCGGAGACACAAATCTACAATGGACATAGTGTAAAATGGTCCAATTCAAGTAAGTTATTCATTTGGCATCATTCGAAGGGATAGAAATCAAGTTTTAATGAAAATTATCATACTCTGCCAAAACGTGCTTTTCAGCCCCTGAAAAGCACATTTTGGCCATAAAAACTGAATATGTCCCCTGCAACCAATCGAACTGTCAGAGACACAAATCTACAATGGACATAGTGTAAAATGGTCCAATTCAAGTAAATTATTCATTTGGCATCATTCGAAGTGATAGAAATCAAGTTTTAATGAAAATTATCATACTCGGCCAAAACATGCTTTTCAGCCTCTGAAAAGCACATTTTGGCCATAAAAACTGAAAATGTCCCCTGCAACCAAACGAACTGTCGGAGACACAAATCTACAATGGACATAGTGTAAAATGGTCCAATTCAAGTAAGTTATTCATTTGGCATCATTCGAATTGATAGAAATCAAGTTTTAATGAAAATTATCATACTCGGCCAAAACATGCTTTTCAGCCCCTGAAAAGCACATTTTGGCCATAAAAACTGAATATGTCCCCTGCAACCAAACGAACTGTCAGAGACACAAATCTACAATGGACATAGTGTAAAATGGTCCAATTCAAGCAAATTATTCATTTGGCATCATTCGAAGTGATAGAAATCAAGTTTTAATGAAAATTATCATACTCGGCCAAAACATGCTTTTCAGCCTCTGAAAACCACATTTTGGCCATAAAAACTGAAAATGTCCCCTGCAACCAAACGAACTGTCGGAGACACAAATCTACAATGGACAGTGTAAAATGGTCCAATTCAAGTAAGTTATTCATTTGGCATCATTCGAATGGATAGAAATCAAGTTTTAATGAAAATTATCATACTCTGCCAAAACGTGCTTTTCAGCCCCTGAAAAGCACATTTTGGCCATAAAAACTGAATATGTCCCCTGCAACCAAACGAACTGTCAGAGACACAAATCTACAATGGACATAGTGTAAAATGGTCCGATTCAAGTAAATTATTCATTTGGCATCATTCGAAGGGATAGAAATCAAGTTTTAATGAAAATTATCATACTCGGCCAAAACATGCTTTTCAGCCTCTGAAAAGCACATTTTGGCCATAAAAACTGAAAATGTCCCCTGCAACCAAACGAACTGTCGGAGACACAAATCTACAATGGACATAGTGTAAAATGGTCCAATTCAAGTAAGTTATTCATTTGGCATCAATCGAAGTAATAAAAATCAAGTTTTAATGAAATTTATCAAACTCGGCCAAAACATGCTTTTCAGCCCCTGAAAAGCACATTTTGGCCATAAAAACTGAATATGTCCCCTGCAACCAAACGAACTGTCAGAGACACAAATCTACAATGGACATAGTGTAAAATGGTCCAATTCAAGTAAGTTATTCATTTGGCATCATTCGAAGTGATAGAAATCAAGTTTTAATGAAAATTATCATACTCGGCCAAAACATGCTTTTCAGCCCCTGAAAAGCACATTTTGGCCATAAAAACTTAATATGTCCCCTGCAACCAAACGAACTGTCAGAGACACAAATCTACAATGGACATAGTGTAAAATGGTCCAATTCAAGTAAGTTATTCATTTGGCATCATTCGAAGTGATAGAAATTAAGTTTTAATGAAAATTATCATACTCGGCCAAAACATGCTTTTCAGCCTCTGAAAAGCACATTTTGGCCATAAAAACTGAATATGTCCCCTGCAACCAAACGAACTGTCAGAGACACAAATCTACAATGGACATAGTGTAAAATGGTCCAATTCAAGTAAGTTATTCATTTGGCATCATTCGAATGGATAGAAATCAAGTTTTAATGAAAATTATCATACTCTGCCAAAACGTCCTTTTCAGCCCCTGAATAGCACATTTTGGCCTTAAAAACTGAATATGTCCCCTGCAACCAAACGAACTGTCAGAGACACAAATCTACAATGGACATAGTGTAAAATGGTCCAATTCAAGCAAATTATTCATTTGGCATCATTCGAAGTGATAGAAATCAAGTTTTAATGAAAATTATCATACTCGGCCAAAACATGCTTTTCAGCCCCTGAAAAGCACATTTTGGCCATAAAAACTGAAAATGTCCCCTGCAACCAAACAAACTGTCGGAGACACAAATCTACAATGGACATAGTGTAAAATGGTCCAATTCAAGTAAGTTATTCATTTGGCATCATTCGAAGTGATAGAAATCAAGTTTTAATGAAAATTATCATATTCGGCCAAAACATGCTTTTCAGCCCCTGAAAAGCACATTTTGGCCATAAAAACTGAATATGTCCCCTGCAACCAAACGAACTGTCAGAGACACAAATCTACAATGGACATAGTGTAAAATGGTCCAATTCAAGTAAGTTATTCATTTGGCATCATTCGAAGTGATAGAAATCAAGTTTTAATGAAAATTATCAAACTCGGCCAAAACATGCTTTTCAGCCCCTGAAAAGCACATTTTGGCCATAAAAACTGAATATGTCCCCTGCAACCAAACGAACTGTCGGAGACACAAATCTACAATGGACATAGTGTAAAATGGTCCAATTCAAGTAAGTTATTCATTTGGCATCATTCGAATTGATAGAAATCAAGTTTTAATGAAAATTATCATACTCGGCCAAAACATGCTTTTCAGCCCCTGAAAAGCACATTTTGGCCATAAAAACTGAATATGTCCCCTGCAACCAAACGAACTGTCAGAGACACAAATCTACAATGGACATAGTGTAAAATGGTCCAATTCAAGTAAGTTATTCATTTGGCATCATTCGAAGTGATAGAAATTAAGTTTTAATGAAAATTATCATACTCGGCCAAAACATGCTTTTCAGCCTCTGAAAAGCACATTTAGCCATAAAAACTGAATATGTCCCCTGCAACCAAACGAACTGTCAGAGACACAAATCTACAATGGACATAGTGTAAAATGGTCCAATTCAAGTAAGTTATTCATTTGGCATCATTCGAATGGATAGAAATCAAGTTTTAATGAAAATTATCATACTCGGCCAAAACATGCTTTTCAGCCCCTGAAAAGCACATTTTGGCCTTAAAAACTGAATATGTCCCCTGCAACCAAACGAACTGTCAGAGACACAAATCTACAATGGACATAGTGTAAAATGGTCCAATTCAAGCAAATTATTCATTTGGCATCATTCGAAGTGATAGAAATCAAGTTTTAATGAAAATTATCATACTCGGCCAAAACATGCTTTTCAGCCTCTGAAAAGCGCATTTTGACCATAAAAACTGAAAATGTCCCCTGCAACCAAATGAACTGTAGTGAGACACAAATCTACAATGGACATAGTGTAAAATGGTCCAATTCAAGTAAGTTATTCATTTGGCATCATTCGAATGGATAGAAATCAAGTTTTAATGAAAATTATCATACTCTGCCAAAACGTCCTTTTCAGCCCCTGAATAGCACATTTTGGCCTTAAAAACTGAATATGTCCCCTGCAACCAAACGAACTGTCAGAGACACAAATCTACAATGGACATAGTGTAAAATGGTCCAATTCAAGCAAATTATTCATTTGGCATCATTCGAAGTGATAGAAATCAAGTTTTAATGAAAATTATCATACTCGGCCAAAACATGCTTTTCAGCCTCTGAAAAGCACATTTTGGCCATAAAAACTGAAAATGTCCCCTGCAACCAAACGAACTGTCGGAGACACAAATCTACAATGGACATAGTGTAAAATGGTCCAATTCAAGTAAGTTATTCATTTGGCATCATTCGAATGGATAGAAATCAAGTTTTAATGAAAATTATCATACTCTGCCAAAACGTGCTTTTCAGCCCCTGAAAAGCACATTTTGGCCATAAAAACTGAATATGTCCCCTGCAACCAATCGAACTGTCAGAGACACAAATCTACAATGGACATAGTGTAAAATGGTCCAATTCAAGTAAATTATTCATTTGGCATCATTCGAAGTGATAGAAATCAAGTTTTAATGAAAATTATCATACTCGGCCAAAACATGCTTTTCAGCCTCTGAAAAGCACATTTTGGCCATAAAAACTGAAAATGTCCCCTGCAACCAAACGAACTGTCGGAGACACAAATCTACAATGGACATAGTGTAAAATGGTCCAATTCAAGTAAGTTATTCATTTGGCATCATTCGAATTGATAGAAATCAAGTTTTAATGAAAATTATCATACTCGGCCAAAACATGCTTTTCAGCCCCTGAAAAGCACATTTTGGCCTTAAAAACTGAATATGTCCCCTGCAACCAAACGAACTGTCAGAGACACAAATCTACAATGGACATAGTGTAAAATGGTCCAATTCAAGCAAATTATTCATTTGGCATCATTCGAAGTGATAGAAATCAAGTTTTAATGAAAATTATCATACTCGGCCAAAACATGCTTTTCAGCCTCTGAAAACCACATTTTGGCCATAAAAACTGAAAATGTCCCCTGCAACCAAACGAACTGTCGGAGACACAAATCTACAATGGACAGTGTAAAATGGTCCAATTCAAGTAAGTTATTCATTTGGCATCATTCGAATGGATAGAAATCAAGTTTTAATGAAAATTATCATACTCTGCCAAAACGTGCTTTTCAGCCCCTGAAAAGCACATTTTGGCCATAAAAACTGAAAATGTCCCCTGCAACCAAACGAACTGTCGGAGACACAAATCTACAATGGACATAGTGTAAAATGGTCCAATTCAAGTAAGTTATTCATTTGGCATCATTCGAAGGGATAGAAATCAAGTTTTAATGAAAATTATCATACTCTGCCAAAACGTGCTTTTCAGCCCCTGAAAAGCACATTTTGGCCATAAAAACTGAATATGTCCCCTGCAACCAATCGAACTGTCAGAGACACAAATCTACAATGGACATAGTGTAAAATGGTCCAATTCAAGTAAATTATTCATTTGGCATCATTCGAAGTGATAGAAATCAAGTTTTAATGAAAATTATCATACTCGGCCAAAACATGCTTTTCAGCCTCTGAAAAGCACATTTTGGCCATAAAAACTGAAAATGTCCCCTGCAACCAAACGAACTGTCGGAGACACAAATCTACAATGGACATAGTGTAAAATGGTCCAATTCAAGTAAGTTATTCATTTGGCATCATTCGAATTGATAGAAATCAAGTTTTAATGAAAATTATCATACTCGGCCAAAACATGCTTTTCAGCCCCTGAAAAGCACATTTTGGCCATAAAAACTGAATATGTCCCCTGCAACCAAACGAACTGTCAGAGACACAAATCTACAATGGACATAGTGTAAAATGGTCCAATTCAAGCAAATTATTCATTTGGCATCATTCGAAGTGATAGAAATCAAGTTTTAATGAAAATTATCATACTCGGCCAAAACATGCTTTTCAGCCTCTGAAAACCACATTTTGGCCATAAAAACTGAAAATGTCCCCTGCAACCAAACGAACTGTCGGAGACACAAATCTACAATGGACAGTGTAAAATGGTCCAATTCAAGTAAGTTATTCATTTGGCATCATTCGAATGGATAGAAATCAAGTTTTAATGAAAATTATCATACTCGGCCAAAACGTGCTTTTCAGCCCCTGAAAAGCACATTTTGGCCATAAAAACTGAATATGTCCCCTGCAACCAAACGAACTGTCAGAGACACAAATCTACAATGGACATAGTGTAAAATGGTCCGATTCAAGTAAATTATTCATTTGGCATCATTCGAAGGGATAGAAATCAAGTTTTAATGAAAATTATCATACTCGGCCAAAACATGCTTTTCAGCCTCTGAAAAGCACATTTTGGCCATAAAAACTGAAAATGTCCCCTGCAACCAAACGAACTGTCGGAGACACAAATCTACAATGGACATAGTGTAAAATGGTCCAATTCAAGTAAGTTATTCATTTGGCATCAATCGAAGTAATAAAAATCAAGTTTTAATGAAAATTATCAAACTCGGCCAAAACATGCTTTTCAGCCACTGAAAAGCACATTTTGGCCATAAAAACTGAATATGTCCCCTGCAACCAAACGAACTGTCAGAGACACAAATCTACAATGGACATAGTGTAAAATGGTCCAATTCAAGTAAGTTATTCATTTGGCATCATTCGAAGTGATAGAAATCAAGTTTTAATGAAAATTATCATACTCGGCCAAAACATGCTTTTCAGCCCCTGAAAAGCACATTTTGGCCATAAAAACTTAATATGTCCCCTGCAACCAAACGAACTGTCAGAGACACAAATCTACAATGGACATAGTGTAAAATGGTCCAATTCAAGTAAGTTATTCATTTGGCATCATTCGAAGTGATAGAAATTAAGTTTTAATGAAAATTATCATACTCGGCCAAAACATGCTTTTCAGCCTCTGAAAAGCACATTTTGGCCATAAAAACTGAATATGTCCCCTGCAACCAAACGAACTGTCAGAGACACAAATCTACAATGGACATAGTGTAAAATGGTCCAATTCAAGTAAGTTATTCATTTGGCATCATTCGAATGGATAGAAATCAAGTTTTAATGAAAATTATCATACTCTGCCAAAACGTCCTTTTCAGCCCCTGAATAGCACATTTTGGCCTTAAAAACTGAATATGTCCCCTGCAACCAAACGAACTGTCAGAGACACAAATCTACAATGGACATAGTGTAAAATGGTCCAATTCAAGCAAATTATTCATTTGGCATCATTCGAAGTGATAGAAATCAAGTTTTAATGAAAATTATCATACTCGGCCAAAACATGCTTTTCAGCCTCTGAAAAGCACATTTTGGCCATAAAAACTGAAAATGTCCCCTGCAACCAAACGAACTGTCAGAGACACAAATCTACAATGGACATAGTGTAAAATGGTCCAATTCAAGTAAGTTATTCATTTGGCATCATTCGAATGGATAGAAATCAAGTTTTAATGAAAATTATCATACTCTGCCAAAACGTGCTTTTCAGCCCCTGAAAAGCACATTTTGGCCATAAAAACTGAATATGTCCCCTGCAACCAAACGAACTGTCAGAGACACAAATCTACAATGGACATAGTGTAAAATGGTCCAATTCAAGTAAGTTATTCATTTGGCATCATTCGAATTGATAGAAATCAAGTTTTAATGAAAATTATCATACTCGGCCAAAACATGCTTTTCAGCCCCTGAAAAGCACATTTTGGCCTTAAAAACTGAATATGTCCCCTGCAACCAAACGAACTGTCAGAGACACAAATCTACAATGGACATAGTGTAAAATGGTCCAATTCAAGCAAATTATTCATTTGGCATCATTCGAAGTGATAGAAATCAAGTTTTAATGAAAATTATCATACTCTGCCAAAACGTGCTTTTCAGCCCCTGAAAAGCACATTTTGGCCATAAAAACTGAAAATGTCCCCTGCAACCAAACAAACTGTCAGAGACACAAATCTACAATGGACATAGTGTAAAATGGTCCAATTCAAGTAAGTTATTCATTTGGCATCATTCGAATTGATAGAAATCAAGTTTTAATGAAAATTATCATACTCGGCCAAAACATGCTTTTCAGCCCCTGAAAAGCACATTTTGGCCTTAAAAACTGAATATGTCCCCTGCAACCAAACGAACTGTCAGAGACACAAATCTACAATGGACATAGTGTAAAATGGTCCAATTCAAGCAAATTATTCATTTGGCATCATTCGAAGTGATAGAAATCAAGTTTTAATGAAAATTATCATACTCGGCCAAAACATGCTTTTCAGCCTCTGAAAACCACATTTTGGCCATAAAAACTGAAAATGTCCCCTGCAACCAAACGAACTGTCGGAGACACAAATCTACAATGGACAGTGTAAAATGGTCCAATTCAAGTAAGTTATTCATTTGGCATCATTCGAATGGATAGAAATCAAGTTTTAATGAAAATTATCATACTCTGCCAAAACGTGCTTTTCAGCCCCTGAAAAGCACGTTTTGGCCATAAAAACTGAATATGTCCCCTGCAACCAAACGAACTGTCAGAGACACAAATCTACAATGGACATAGTGTAAAATGGTCCAATTCAAGTAAATTATTCATTTGGCATCATTCGAAGGGATAGAAATCAAGTTTTAATGAAAATTATCATACTCGGCCAAAACATGCTTTTCAGCCTCTGAAAAGCACATTTTGGCCATAAAAACTGAAAATGTCCCCTGCAACCAAACGAACTGTCGGAGACACAAATCTACAATGGACATAGTGTAAAATGGTCCAATTCAAGTAAGTTATTCATTTGGCATCAATCGAAGTGATAAAAATCAAGTTTTAATGAAAATTATCAAACTCGGCCAAAACATGCTTTTCAGCCCCTGAAAAGCACATTTTGGCCATAAAAACTGAATATGTCCCCTGCAACCAAACGAACTGTCAGAGACACAAATCTACAATGGACATAGTGTAAAATGGTCCAATTCAAGTAAGTTATTCATTTGGCATCATTCAAATGGATAGAAATCAAGTTTTAATGAAAATTATAATACTCGGCCAAAACATGCTATTCAGCCCCTGAAAAGCCCATTTTGGCCATAAAAACTGAAAATGTCCCCTGCAACCAAACAAACTGTCGGAGACACAAATCTACAATGGACATAGTGTAAAATGGTCCAATTCAAGTAAGTTATTCATTTGGCATCATTCGAAGTGATAGAAATCAAGTTTTAATGAAAATTATCATATTCGGCCAAAACATGCTTTTCAGTCCCTGAAAAGCACATTTTGGCCATAAAACTGAATATGTCCCCTGCAACCAAACGAACTGTCAGAGACACAAATCTACAATGGACATAGTGTAAAATGGTCCAATTCAAGTAAGTTATTCATTTGGCATCATTCGAAGTGATAGAAATCAAGTTTTAATGAAAATTATCATATTCGGCCAAAACATGCTTTTCAGCCCCTGAAAAGCACATTTTGGCCATAAAAACTGAATATGTCCCCTGCAACCAAACGCACTGTCAGAGACACAAATCTACAATGGACATAGTGTAAAATGGTCCAATTCACGTAAGTTATTCATTTGGCATCATTCAAATGGATAGAAATCAAGTTTTAATGAAAATTATCATAATCGGCCAAAACATGCTTTTCAGCCCCTGAAAAGCATATTTTGGCCATAAAAACTGAAAATGTCCCCTGCAACCAAACGAACTGTCGGACACACAAATCTACAATGGACATAGTGTAAAATGGTCCAATTCAAGTAAATTATTCATTTGGCATCATTCGAAGTGATAGAAATTAAGTTTTAATGAAAATCATCGTACTCGGCCAAAACATGCTTTTCAGCCCCTGAAAAGCACATTTTGGCCATAAAAACTGAAAATGTCCCCTGCAACCAAACGAACTGTCGGACACACAAATCTACAATGGACATAGTGTAAAATGGTCCAATTCAAGTAAATTATTCATTTGGCATCATTCGAAGTGATAGAAATCAAGTTTTAATGAAAATTATCATACTCGGCCAAAACATGCTTTTGGATTGGATTGGATTGGATTGGATAACTTTATTCATCCCGTATTCGGGAAATTTCGTTGTTCCAGTGGCAAGAGGATGCAGGAATAGGAAAGGCATTTTAGACATAAATAGATAGGTAATAGATAGGTAATAAGTAGGTCAAGAAATAAATACATGAATAAATATATAATTAAATAAGCGTGTTGCTTAGGACATATATACATACATACATACACATAAATGTACATGCATGCATACGGTAGGTCTTAACACACAGCCATTTTTTTGTTAAAGAGCCTGACAGCTGATGGGAGGAAGGATCTGCGGAAGCGCTCCTTCCTGCAATGAGGGTGCCGCAGTCTATTGCTAAAGGAGCTTCGGAGGGACTCCACAGACTCATGCAGGGGGTGGGAGGTGCTGTCCATGATGGACATCATCCTGGTCAGCATCCTCCGCTCTCCCACTTCCTCCACAGAGTCCAAAGGACAGCCCAGAACAGAGCTGGCCCTCCTGACCAGCTTATTCAGCCTGTTCCTGTCCCTCTCCGTGCTCCCGCATCCCCAACAAAGCACTGCATAAAACACTGCAGAGGCCACCACAGTGTCGTAGAAAGTCCTCAGCAGTGTCCTGCACACTCCAAAGGACCGTAGACTCCTCAGTAGGTAGAGGCGGCTCTGGCCCCTTTTGTACAGGGCATCTGTGTTTGTGGACCAGTCTAGTTTGTTGTTGAGGTGAACACCCAGGTACTTAAAATTCTCCACGATTTCAATGTCTGTACCCTGGATGTTCACCTGAGTGGTCTGTTGAGGATTCCTCCGAAAATCGATGACCATTTCCTTTGTCTTACTGGTGTTGATGTAGAGGTGGTTTTGCCTACACCAGTCAACAAAGGCTGTGATGACTCCCCTGTACTCCAGGTCGTTCCCGTCCGTCACTCGTCCAACAATAGCGGTGTCGTCAGAGAACTTCTGGAGGTGGCAGGTGTCTGTATTATGTTTAAAGTCCGATGTGTAGAGGGAGAAGAGGAGTGGAGAGAGCACTGTGCCTTGTGGGGCCCCCGTGCTGCAAGCTACCACATCAGACGTACAGACCTGGAGTCTCACATATTGTGGTCTGTCAGTGAGGAAGTCGATGATCCATGCGGCTAGGTGGTTCCTTACTCCAGCCTCTTCCAGTTTCCCTCTCAGTAGAACCGGCTGAATGGTGTTGAAGGCACTGGAGAGGTCAAAAAACATCATTCTCAGCGTGCTTCCCGCGTTCTCCAGGTGTGAAAGAGACCTGTGCATCAGGTAGGTGGTAGCATCTTCCACACCAATGCCTGGACGATAGGCGAACTGCAGAGGGTCCAGCTCTGCATTCATCAGGGGGCTGAGGTGATTGAGGATAATTCTCTCCAATGTCTTGATCAGGTGAGAGGTTAATGCTACCGGCCTGAAGTGGTTTGGCTCCCTGGGGTACGCAGTCTTAGGAACTGGGACCACGCAGGAAGTTTTTAGCCTCTGAAAAGCACATTTTGGCCATAAAAACTGAAAATGTCCCCTGCAACCAAACGAACTGTCGGAGACACAAATCTACAATGGACATAGTGTAAAATGGTCCAATTCAAGTAAGTTATTCATTTGGCATCAATCGAAGTGATAGAAATCAAGTTTTAATGAAAATTATCAAACTCGGCCAAAACATGCTTTTCAGCCCCTGAAAAGCACATTTTGGCCATAAAAACTGAAAATGTCCCCTGCAACCAAACGAACTGTCGGAGACACAAATCTACAATGGACATAGTGTAAAATGGTCCAATTCAAGTAAGTTATTCATTTGGCATCATTCAAATGGATAGAAATCAAGTTTTAATGAAAATTATCATAATCGGCCAAAACATGCTTTTCAGCCCCTGAAAAGCACATTTTGGCCATAAAACTGAATATGTCCCCTGCAACCAAACGAACTGTCAGAGACACAAACCTACAATGGACATAGTGTAAAATGGTCCAATTCAAGTAATTTATTCATTTGGCATCATTCAAATGGATAGAAATCAAGTTTTAATGAAAATTATCATAATCGGCCAAAACATGCTTTTCAGCCCCTGAAAAGCACATTTTGGCCATAAAACTGAATATGTCCCCTGCAACCAAACGAACTGTCAGAGACACAAATCTACAATGGACATAGTGTAAAATGGTCCAATTCAAGCAAATTATTCATTTGGCATCATTCGAAGTGATAGAAATCAAGTTTTAATGAAAATTATCATACTCTGCCAAAACGTGCTTTTCAGCCCCTGAAAAGCACATTTTGGCCATAAAAACTGAAAATGTCCCCTGCAACCAAACGAACTGTCGGAGACACAAATCTACAATGGACATAGTGTAAAATGGTCCAATTCAAGTAAGTTATTCATTTGGCATCAATCGAAGTGATAAAAATCAAGTTTTAATGAAAATTATCAAACTCGGCCAAAACATGCTTTTCAGCCCCTGAAAAGCACATTTTGGCCATAAAAACTGAATATGTCCCCTGCAACCAAACGAACTGTCAGAGACACAAATCTACAATGGACATAGTGTAAAATGGTCCAATTCAAGTAAGTTATTCATTTGGCATCATTCGAAGTGATAGAAATCAAGTTTTAATGAAAATTATCATACTCGGCCAAAACATGCTTTTCAGCCCCTGAAAAGCACATTTTGGCCATAAAAACTGAATATGTCCCCTGCAACCAAACGAACTGTCAGAGACACAAATCTACAATGACCATAGTGTAAAATGGTCCAATTCAAGTAAGTTATTCATTTGGCATCATTCGAAGTGATAGAAATCAAGTTTTAATGAAAATTATCATACTCGGCCAAAACATGCTTTTCAGCCTCTGAAAAGCACATTTTGACCATAAAAACTGAAAATGTCCCCTGCAACCAAACGAACTGTAGTGAGACACAAATCTACAATGGACATAGTGTAAAATGGTCCAATTCAAGTAAGTTATTCATTTGGCATCATTCGAATGGATAGAAATCAAGTTTTAATGAAAATTATCATACCCTGACAAAACGTCCTTTTCAGCCCCTGAATAGCACATTTTGGCCTTAAAAACTGAATATGTCCCCTGCAACCAAACGAACTGTCAGAGACACAAATCTACAATGGACATAGTGTAAAATGGTCCAATTCAAGCAAATTATTCATTTGGCATCATTCGAAGTGATAGAAATCAAGTTTTAATGAAAATTATCATACTCGGCCAAAACATGCTTTTCAGCCTCTGAAAAGCACATTTTGGCCATAAAAACTGAAAATGTCCCCTGCAACCAAACAAACTGTCGGAGACACAAATCTACAATGGACATAGTGTAAAATGGTCCAATTCAAGTAAGTTATTCATTTGGCATCATTCGAATGGATAGAAATCAAGTTTTAATGAAAATTATCATACTCTGCCAAAACGTCCTTTTCAGCCCCTGAATAGCACATTTTGGCCTTAAAAACTGAATATGTCCCCTGCAACCAAACGAACTGTCAGAGACACAAATCTACAATGGACATAGTGTAAAATGGTCCAATTCAAGCAAATTATTCATTTGGCATCATTCGAAGTGATAGAAATCAAGTTTTAATGAAAATTATCATACTCGGCCAAAACATGCTTTTCAGCCTCTGAAAAGCACATTTTGGCCATAAAAACTGAAAATGTCCCCTGCAACCAAACAAACTGTCGGAGACACAAATCTACAATGGACTTAGTGTAAAATGGTCCAATTCAAGTAAGTAATTCATTTGGCATCATTCAAATGGATAGAAATCAAGTTTTAATGAAAATTATCATAATCGGCCAAAACATGCTTTTCAGCCCCTGAAAAGCACATTTTGGCCATAAAACTGAATATGTCCCCTGCAACCAAACGAACTGTCAGAGACACAAACCTACAATGGACATAGTGTAAAATGGTCCAATTCAAGTAAGTTATTCATTTGGCATCATTCAAATGGATAGAAATCAAGTTTTAATGAAAATTATCATAATCGGCCAAAACATGCTTTTCAGCCCCTGAAAAGCACATTTTGGCCATAAAACTGAATATGTCCCCTGCAACCAAACGAACTGTCAGAGACACAAATCTACAATGGACATAGTGTAAAATGGTCCAATTCAAGTAAGTTATTCATTTGGCATCATTCGAAGTGATAGAAATCAAGTTTTAATGAAAATTATCATATTCGGCCAAAACATGCTTTTCAGCCCCTGAAAAGCACATTTTGGCCATAAAAACTGAATATGTCCCCTGCAACCAAACGAACTGTCAGAGACACAAATCTACAATGGACATAGTGTAAAATGGTCCAATTCAAGTAAGTTATTCATTTGGCATCATTCAAATGGATAGAAATCAAGTTTTAATGAAAATTATCATAATCGGCCAAAACATGCTTTTCAGCCCCTGAAAAGCACATTTTGGCCATAAAAACTGAAAATGTCCCCTGCAACCAAACAAACTGTCGGAGACACAAATCTACAATGGACATAGTGTAAAATGGTCCAATTCAAGTAAATTATTCATTTGGCATCATTCGAAGTGATAGAAATCAAGTTTTAATGAAAATTATCATACTCGGCCAAAACATGCTTTTCAGCCTCTGAAAACCACATTTTGGCCATAAAAACTGAAAATGTCCCCTGCAACCAAACGAACTGTCGGAGACACAAATCTACAATGGACATAGTGTAAAATGGTCCAATTCAAGTAAGTTATTCATTTGGCATCAATCGAAGTGATAGAAATCAAGTTTTAATGAAAATTATCAAACTCGGCCAAAACATGCTTTTCAGCCCCTGAAAAGCACATTTTGGCCATAAAAACTGAATATGTCCCCTGCAACCAAACGAACTGTCAGAGACACAAATCTACAATGGACATAGTGTAAAATGGTCCAATTCAAGTAAGTTATTCATTTGGCATCATTCGAAGTGATAGAAATCAAGTTTTAATGAAAATTATCATACTCGGCCAAAACATGCTTTTCAGCCCCTGAAAAGCACATTTTGGCCATAAAAACTGAATATGTTCCCTGCAACCAAACGAACTGTCAGAGACACAAATCTACAATGGACATAGTGTAAAATGGTCCAATTCAAGTAAGTTATTCATTTGGCATCATTCGAAGTGATAGAAATTAAGTTTTAATGTAAATTATCATACTCGGCCAAAACATGCTTTTCAGCCTCTGAAAAGCACATTTTGGCCATAAAAACTGAAAATGTCCCCTGCAACCAAACGAACTGTCGGAGACACAAATGTACAATGGACATAGTGTAAAATGGTCCAATTTAAGTAAGTTATTCATTTGGCATCATTCGAAGTGATAGAAATCAAGTTTTAATGAAAATTATCATACTCGGCCAAAACATGCTTTTCAGCCCTTGAAAAGCACATTTTGGCCATAAAAACTGAATATGTCCCCTGCAACCAAACGAACTGTCAGAGACACAAATCTACAATGGACATAGTGTAAAATTGTCCAATTCAAGTAAGTTATTCATTTGGCATCATTCGAAGTGATAGAAATCAAGTTTTAATGAAAATTATCATACTCGGCCAAAACATGCTTTTCAGCCCTTGAAAAGCACATTTTGGCCATAAAAACTGAATATGTCCCCTGCAACCAAACGAACTGTCAGAGACACAAATCTACAATGGACATAGTGTAAAATGGTCCAATTCAAGTAAGTTATTCATTTGGCATCATTCGAAGTGATAGAAATCAAGTTTTAATGAAAATTATCATACTCGGCCAAAACATGCTTTTCAGCCCCTGAAAAGCAGATTTTGGCCATAAAAACTGAATATGTCCCCTGCAACCAAACGAACTGTCAGAGACACAAATCTACAATGGACATAGTGTAAAATGGTCCAATTCAAGTAAGTTATTCATTTGGCATCATTCAAATGGATAGAAATCAAGTTTTAATGAAAATTATCATAATCGGCCAAAACATGCTTTTCAGCCCCTGAAAAGCACATTTTGGCCATAAAAACTGAAAATGTCCCCTGCAACCAAACAAACTGTCGGAGACACAAATCTACAATGGACATAGTGTAAAATGGTCCAATTCAAGTAAATTATTCATTTGGCATCATTCGAAGTGATAGAAATCAAGTTTTAATGAAAATTATCATACTCGGCCAAAACATGCTTTTCAGCCTCTGAAAACCACATTTTGGCCATAAAAACTGAAAATGTCCCCTGCAACCAAACGAACTGTCGGAGACACAAATCTACAATGGACATAGTGTAAAATGGTCCAATTCAAGTAAGTTATTCATTTGGCATCAATCGAAGTGATAGAAATCAAGTTTTAATGAAAATTATCATACTCGGCCAAAACATGCTTTTCAGCCCCTGAAAAGCACATTTTGGCCATAAAAACTGAATATGTCCCCTGCAACCAAACGAACTGTCAGAGACACAAATCTACAATGGACATAGTGTAAAATGGTCCAATTCAAGTAAGTTATTCATTTGGCATCATTCGAAGTGATAGAAATCAAGTTTTAATGAAAATTATCATACTCGGCCAAAACATGCTTTTCAGCCCCTGAAAAGCACATTTTGGCCATAAAAACTGAATATGTTCCCTGCAACCAAACGAACTGTCAGAGACACAAATCTACAATGGACATAGTGTAAAATGGTCCAATTCAAGTAAGTTATTCATTTGGCATCATTCGAAGTGATAGAAATTAAGTTTTAATGAAAATTATCATACTCGGCCAAAACATGCTTTTCAGCCTCTGAAAAGCACATTTTGGCCATAAAAACTGGAAATGTCCCCTGCAACAAAACGAACTGTCGGAGACACAAATCTACAATGGACATAGTGTAAAATGGTCCAATTCGAGTAAGTTATTCATTTGGCATCATTCGAAGTGATAGAAATCAAGTTTTAATGAAAATTATCATACTCGGCCAAAACATGCTTTTCAGCCCCTGAAAAGCAGATTTTGGCCATAAAAACTGAATATGTCACCTGCAACCAAACGAACTGTCAGAGACACAAATCTACAATAGACATAGTGTAAAATGGTCCAATTCAAGTAAGTTATTCATTTGGCATCATTCGAAGTGATAGAAATTAAGTTTTAATGTAAATTATCATACTCGGCCAAAACATGCTTTTCAGCCCCTGAAAAGCACATTTTGGCCATAAAAACTGAATATGTCCCCTGCAACCAAACGAACTGTCAGAGACACAAATCTACAATGGACATAGTGTAAAATGGTCCAATTCAAGTAAGTTATTCATTTGGCATCATTCGAATGGATAGAAATCAAGTTTTAATGAAAATTATCATACTCGGCCAAAACATGCTTTTCAGCCTCTGAAAAGCACATTTTGGCCATAAAAACTGAAAATGTCCCCTGCAACCAAACGAACAGTCGGAGACACAAATCTACAATGGACATAGTGTAAAATGGTCCAATTCAAGTAAGTTATTCATTTGGCATCAATCGAAGTGATAGAAATCAAGTTTTAATGAAAATTATCATACTCGGCCAAAACATGCTTTTCAGCCCCTGAAAAGCACATTTTGGCCATAAAAACTGAATATGTTCCCTGCAACCAAACGAACTGTCAGAGACACAAATCTACAATGGACATAGTGTAAAATGGTCCAATTCAAGTAAGTTATTCATTTGGCATCATTCGAATGGATAGAAATCAAGTTTTAATGAAAATTATCATACTCTGCCAAAACGTGCTTTTCAGCCCCTGAAAAGCACATTTTGGCCATAAAAACTGAATATGTCCCCTGCAACCAAACGAACTGTCAGAGACACAAATCTACAATGGACATAGTGTAAAATGGTCCAATTCAAGTAAGTTATTCATTTGGCATCATTCAAATGGATAGAAATCAAGTTTTAATGAAAATTATCATACTCGGCCAAAACATGCTTTTCAGCCCCTGAAAAGCACATTTTGGCCATAAAAACTGAAAATGTCCCCTGCAACCAAACGAACTGTCGGAGACACAAATCTACAATGGACATAGTGTAAAATGGTCCAATTCAAGTAAGTTATTCATTTGGCATCATTCGAAGTGATAGAAATTAAGTTTTAATGAAAATTATCATACTCGGCCAAAACATGCTTTTCAGCCTCTGAAAAGCACATTTTGGCCATAAAAACTGAAAATGTCCCCTGCAACCAAACGAACTGTCGGAGACACAAATCTACAATGGACATAGTGTAAAATGGTCCAATTCGAGTAAGTTATTCATTTGGCATTATTCGAAGTGATAGAAATCAAGTTTTAATGAAAATTACCATACTCGGCCAAAACATGCTTTTCAGCCCCTGAAAAGCACATTTTGGCCTTAAAAACTGAATATGTCCCCTGCAACCAAACAAACTGTCAGAGATACAAATCTACAATGGACATAGTGTAAAATGGTCCAATTCAAGTAAATTATTCATTTGGCATCATTCGAAGTGATAGAAATTAAGTTTTAATGAAAATTATCATACTCGGCCAAAACATGCTTTTCAGCCTCTGAAAAGCACATTTTGGCCATAAAAACTGAAAATGTCCCCTGCAACCAAACGAACTGTCAGAGACACAAATCTACAATGGACATAGTGTAAAATGGTCCAAATTTAAGTAAGTTATTCATTTGGCATCATTCGAAGTGATAGAAATCAAGTTTTAATGAAAATTATCATACTCGGCCAAAACATGCTTTTCAGCCCCTGAAAAGCACATTTTTGCCATAAAAACTGAATATGTCCCCTGCAACCAAACGAACTGTCAGAGACACAAATCTACAATGGACATAGTGTAAAATGGTCCAATTCAAGTAAGTTATTCATTTGGCATCATTCGAATGGATAGAAATCAAGTTTTAATGAAAATTATCATACTCTGCCAAAACGTGCTTTTCAGCCCCTGAAAAGCACATTTTGGCCATAAAAACTGAATATGTCCCCTGCAACCAAACGAACTGTCAGAGACACAAATCTACAATGGACATAGTGTAAAATGGTCCAATTCAAGTAAGTTATTCATTTGGCATCATTCAAATGGATAGTAATCAAGTTTTAATGAAAATTATCATACTCGGCCAAAACATGCTTTTCAGCCCCTGAAAAGCACATTTTGGCCATAAAAACTGAAAATGTCCCCTGCAACCAAACGAACTGTCGGAGACATAAATCTACAATGGACATAATGTAAAATGGTCCAATTCAAGTAAGTTATTCATTTGGCATCATTCGAAGTGATAGAAATCAAGTTTTAATGAAAATTATCATACTCGGCCAAAACATGCTTTTCAGCCCCTGAAAAGCACATTTTGGCCATAAAAACTGAATATGTCCCCTGCAACCAAACGAACTGACAGAGACACAAATCTACAATGGACATAGTGTAAAATGGTCCAATTCAAGTAAGTTATTCATTTGGCATCATTCGAATGGATAGAAATCAAGTTTTAATGAAAATTATCATACTCGGCCAAAACATGCTTTTCAGCCCCTGAAAAGCAGATTTTGGCCATAAAAACTGAATATGTCACCTGCAACCAAACGAACTGTCAGAGACACAAATCTACAATAGACATAGTGTAAAATGGTCCAATTCAAGTAAGTTATTCATTTGGCATCATTCGAAGTGATAGAAATTAAGTTTTAATGAAAATTATCATACTCGGCCAAAACATGCTTTTCAGCCCCTGAAAAGCACATTTTGGCCATAAAAAGTGAATATGTCCCCTGCAACCAAACGAACTGTCAGAGACACAAATCTACAATGGACATAGTGTAAAATGGTCCAATTCAAGTAAGTTATTCATTTGGCATCATTCGAATGGATAGAAATCAAGTTTTAATGAAAATTATCATACTCGGCCAAAACATGCTTTTCAGCCTCTGAAAAGCACATTTTGGCCATAAAAACTGAAAATGTCCCCTGCAACCAAACAAACTGTCGGAGACACAAATCTACAATGGACATAGTGTAAAATGGTCCAATTCAAGTAAGTTATTCATTTGGCATCATTCGAAGTGATAGAAATCAAGTTTTAATGAAAATTATCATACTCGGCCAAAACATGCTTTTCAGCCCCTGAAAAGCACATTTTGGCCATAAAAACTGAATATGTCCCCTGCAACCAAACGAACTGTCAGAGACACAAATCTACAATGGACATAGTGTAAAATGGTCCAATTCAAGTAAGTTATTCATTTGGCATCATTCAAATGGATAGAAATCAAGTTTTAATGAAAATTATCATATTCGGCCAAAACATGCTTTTCAGCCCCTGAAAAGCACATTTTGGCCATAAAAACTGAAAATGTCCCCTGCAACCAAACGAACTGTCGGAGACACAAACCTACAATGGACATAGTGTAAAATGGTCCAATTCAAGTAAGTTATTCATTTGGCATCATTCGAAGTGATAGAAATTAAGTTTTAATGAAAATTATCATACTCGGCCAAAACATGCTTTTCAGCCTCTGAAAAGCACATTTTGGCCATAAAAACTGAATATGTCCCCTGCAACCAAACAAACTGTCAGAGACACAAATCTACAATGGACATAGTGTAAAATGGTCCAATTCAAGTAAGTTATTCATTTGGCATCATTCGAAGTGATAGAAATTAAGTTTTAATGTAAATTATCATACTCGGCCAAAACATGCTTTTCAGCCTCTGAAAAGCACATTTTGGCCATAAAAACTGAAAATGTCCCCTGCAACCAAACGAACTGTCGGAAACACAAATCTACAATGGACATAGTGTAAAATGGTCCAATTCAAGTAAGTTATTCATTTGGCATCATTCGAAGTGATAGAAATCAAGTTTTAATGAAAATTACCATACTCGGCCAAAACATGCTTTTCAGCCCCTGAAAAGCACATTTTGGCCTTAAAAACTGAATATGTCCCCTGCAACCAAACGAACTGTCAGAGATACAAATCTACAATGGACATAGTGTAAAATGGTCCAATTCAAGTAAATTATTCATTTGGCATCATTCGAAGTGATAGAAATTAAGTTTTAATGAAAATTATCATACTCGGCCAAAACATGCTTTTCAGCCTCTGAAAAGCACATTTTGGCCATAAAAACTGAAAATGTCCCCTGCAACCAAACGAACTGTCGGAGACACAAATCTACAATGGACATAGTGTAAAATGGTCCAAATTTAAGTAAGTTATTCATTTGGCATCATTCGAAGTGATAGAAATCAAGTTTTAATGAAAATTATCATACTCGGCCAAAACATGCTTTTCAGCCCCTGAAAAGCACATTTTGGCCATAAAAACTGAATATGTCCCCTGCAACCAAACGAACTGTCAGAGACACAAATCTACAATGGACATAGTGTAAAATGGTCCAATTCAAGTAAGTTATTCATTTGGCATCATTCGAATGGATAGAAATCAAGTTTTAATGAAAATTATCATACTCGGCCAAAACATGCTTTTCAGCCTCTGAAAAGCACATTTTGGCCATAAAAACTGAAAATGTCCCCTGCAACCAAACGAACTGTCGGAGACACAAATCTACAATGGACATAGTGTAAAATGGTCCAATTCAAGTAAGTTATTCATTTGGCATCATTCGAAGTGATAAAAATCAAGTTTTAATGAAAATTATCATACTCGGCCAAAACATGCTTTTCAGCCCCTGAAAAGCACATTTTGGCCATAAAAACTGAATATGTCCCCTGCAACCAAACGAACTGTCAGAGACACAAATCTACAATGGACATAGTGTAAAATGGTCCAATTCAAGTAAGTTATTCATTTGGCATCATTCAAATGGATAGAAATAAGTTTTAATGAAAATTATCATACTCGGCCAAAACATGCTTTTCAGCCCCTGAAAAGCACATTTTGGCCATAAAAACTGAAAATGTCCCCTGCAACCAAACAAACTGTCGGAGACACAAATCTACAATGGACATAGTGTAAAATGGTCCAATTCAAGTAAGTTATTCATTTGGCATCATTCGAAGTGATAGAAATCAAGTTTTAATGAAAATTATCATATTCGGCCAAAACATGCTTTTCAGCCCCTGAAAAGCACATTTTGGCCATAAAAACTGAAAATGTCCCCTGCAACCAAACGAACTGTCGGAGACACAAATCTACAATGGACATAGTGTAAAATGGTCCAATTCAAGTAAGTTATTCATTTGGCATCATTCGAAGTGATAGAAATTAAGTTTTAATGAAAATTATCATACTCGGCCAAAACATGCTTTTCAGCCTCTGAAAAGCACATTTTGGCCATAAAAACTGAAAATGTCCCCTGCAACCAAACGAACTGTCGGAGACACAAATCTACAATGGACATAGTGTAAAATGGTCCAATTCGAGTAAGTTATTCATTTGGCATCATTCGAAGTGATAGAAATCAAGTTTTAATGAAAATTATCATACTCGGCCAAAACATGCTTTTCAGTCCCTGAAAAGCACATTTTGGCCATAAAAACTGAATATGTCCCCTGCAACCAAAACAAACTGTCAGAGACACAAATCTACAATGGACATAGTGTAAAATGGTCCAATTCAAGTAAGTTATTCATTTGGCATCATTCGAATGGATAGAAATCAAGTTTTAATGAAAATTATCATACTCGGCCAAAACATGCTTTTCAGCCCCTGAAAAGCAGATTTTGGCCATAAAAACTGAATATGTCACCTGCAACCAAACGAACTGTCAGAGACACAAATCTACAATAGACATAGTGTAAAATGGTCCAATTCAAGTAAGTTATTCATTTGGCATCATTCGAAGTGATAGAAATTAAGTTTTAATGAAAATTATCATACTCGGCCAAAACATGCTTTTCAGCCTCTGAAAAGCACATTTTGGCCATAAAAACTGAAAATGTCCCCTGCAACCAAACGAACTGTCGGAGACACAAATCTACAATGGACATAGTGTAAAATGGTCCAAATTTAAGTAAGTTATTCATTTGGCATCATTCGAAGTGATAGAAATCAAGTTTTAATGAAAATTATCATACTCGGCCAAAACATGCTTTTCAGTCCCTGAAAAGCACATTTTGGCCATAAAAACTGAATATGTCACCTGCAACCAAACGAACTGTCAGAGACACAAATCTACAATAGACATAGTGTAAAATGGTCCAATTCAAGTAAGTTATTCATTTGGCATCATTCGAAGTGATAGAAATTAAGTTTTAATGTAAATTATCATACTCGGCCAAAACATGCTTTTCAGCCTCTGAAAAGCACATTTTGGCCATAAAAACTGAAAATGTCCCCTGCAACCAAACGAACTGTCGGAAACACAAATCTACAATGGACATAGTGTAAAATGGTCCAATTCAAGTAAGTTATTCATTTGGCATCATTCGAAGTGATAGAAATCAAGATTTAATGAAAATTACCATACTCGGCCAAAACATGCTTTTCAGCCCCTGAAAAGCACATTTTGGCCTTAAAAACTGAATATGTCCCCTGCAACCAAACGAACTGTCAGAGATACAAATCTACAATGGACATAGTGTAAAATGGTCCAATTCAAGTAAATTATTCATTTGGCATCATTCGAAGTGATAGAAATTAAGTTTTAATGAAAATTATCATACTCGGCCAAAACATGCTTTTCAGCCTCTGAAAAGCACATTTTGGCCATAAAAACTGAAAATGTCCCCTGCAACCAAACGAACTGTCGGAGACACAAATCTACAATGGACATAGTGTAAAATGGTCCAAATTTAAGTAAGTTATTCATTTGGCATCATTCGAAGTGATAGAAATCAAGTATTAATGAAAATTATCATACTCGGCCAAAACATGCTTTTCAGCCCCTGAAAAGCACATTTTGGCCATAAAAACTGAATATGTCCCCTGCAACCAAACGAACTGTCAGAGACACAAATCTACAATGGACATAGTGTAAAATGGTCCAATTCAAGTAAGTTATTCATTTGGCATCATTCAAATGGATAGAAATCAAGTTTTAATGAAAATTATCATACTCGGCCAAAACATGCTTTTCAGTCCCTGAAAAGCACATTTTGGCCATAAAAACTGAAAATGTCCCCTGCAACCAAACGAACTGTCGGAAACAAATCTACAATGGACATAGTGTAAAATGGTCCAAATTTAAGTAAGTTATTCATTTGGCATCATTCGAAGTGATAGAAATCAAGTTTTAATGAAAATTATCATACTCGGCCAAAACATGCTTTTCAGCCCCTGAAAAGCACATTTTGGCCATAAAAACTGAATATGTCCCCTGCAACCAAACGAACTGTCAGAGACACAAATCTACAATGGACATAGTGTAAAATGGTCCAATTCAAGTAAGTTATTCATTTGGCATCATTCGAATGGATAGAAATCAAGTTTTAATGAAAATTATCATACTCGGCCAAAACATGCTTTTCAGCCTCTGAAAAGCACATTTTGGCCATAAAAACTGAAAATGTCCCCTGCAACCAAACGAACTGTCGGAGACACAAATCTACAATGGACATAGTGTAAAATGGTCCAATTCAAGTAAGTTATTCATTTGGCATCATTTGAAGTGATAGAAATCAAGTTTTAATGAAAATTATCATACTCGGCCAAAACATGCTTTTCAGCCCCTGAAAAGCACATTTTGGCCATAAAAACTGAATATGTCCCCTGCAACCAAACGAACTGTCAGAGACACAAATCTACAATGGACATAGTGTAAAATGGTCCAATTCAAGTAAGTTATTCATTTGGCATCATTCGAAGTGATAGAAATTAAGTTTTAATGAAAATTATCATACTCGGCCAAAACATGCTTTTCAGCCCCTGAAAAGCACATTTTGGCCATAAAAAGTGAATATGTCCCCTGCAACCAAACGAACTGTCAGAGACACAAACCTACAATGGACATAGTGTAAAATGGTCCAATTCAAGTAAGTTATTCATTTGGCATCATTCGAAGTGATAGAAATTAAGTTTTAATGAAAATTATCATACTCGGCCAAAACATGCTTTTCAGCCTCTGAAAAGCACATTTTGGCCATAAAAACTGAATATGTCCCCTGCAACCAAACAAACTGTCAGAGACACAAATCTACAATGGACATAGTGTAAAATGGTCCAATTCAAGTAAGTTATTCATTTGGCATCATTCGAAGTGATAGAAATTAAGTTTTAATGTAAATTATCATACTCGGCCAAAACATGCTTTTCAGCCTCTGAAAAGCACATTTTGGCCATAAAAACTGAAAATGTCCCCTGCAACCAAACGAACTGTCGGAAACACAAATCTACAATGGACATAGTGTAAAATGGTCCAATTCAAGTAAGTTATTCATTTGGCATCATTCGAAGTGATAGAAATCAAGTTTTAATGAAAATTACCATACTCGGCCAAAACATGCTTTTCAGCCCCTGAAAAGCACATTTTGGCCTTAAAAACTGAATATGTCCCCTGCAACCAAACGAACTGTCAGAGATACAAATCTACAATGGACATAGTGTAAAATGGTCCAATTCAAGTAAATTATTCATTTGGCATCATTCGAAGTGATAGAAATTAAGTTTTAATGAAAATTATCATACTCGGCCAAAACATGCTTTTCAGCCTCTGAAAAGCACATTTTGGCCATAAAAACTGAAAATGTCCCCTGCAACCAAACGAACTGTCGGAGACACAAATCTACAATGGACATAGTGTAAAATGGTCCAAATTTAAGTAAGTTATTCATTTGGCATCATTCGAAGTGATAGAAATCAAGTTTTAATGAAAATTATCATACTCGGCCAAAACATGCTTTTCAGCCCCTGAAAAGCACATTTTGGCCATAAAAACTGAATATGTCCCCTGCAACCAAACGAACTGTCAGAGACACAAATCTACAATGGACATAGTGTAAAATGGTCCAATTCAAGTAAGTTATTCATTTGGCATCATTCGAATGGATAGAAATCAAGTTTTAATGAAAATTATCATACTCGGCCAAAACATGCTTTTCAGCCTCTGAAAAGCACATTTTGGCCATAAAAACTGAAAATGTCCCCTGCAACCAAACGAACTGTCGGAGACACAAATCTACAATGGACATAGTGTAAAATGGTCCAATTCAAGTAAGTTATTCATTTGGCATCATTCGAAGTGATAAAAATCAAGTTTTAATGAAAATTATCATACTCGGCCAAAACATGCTTTTCAGCCCCTGAAAAGCACATTTTGGCCATAAAAACTGAATATGTCCCCTGCAACCAAACGAACTGTCAGAGACACAAATCTACAATGGACATAGTGTAAAATGGTCCAATTCAAGTAAGTTATTCATTTGGCATCATTCAAATGGATAGAAATAAGTTTTAATGAAAATTATCATACTCGGCCAAAACATGCTTTTCAGCCCCTGAAAAGCACATTTTGGCCATAAAAACTGAAAATGTCCCCTGCAACCAAACAAACTGTCGGAGACACAAATCTACAATGGACATAGTGTAAAATGGTCCAATTCAAGTAAGTTATTCATTTGGCATCATTCGAAGTGATAGAAATCAAGTTTTAATGAAAATTATCATATTCGGCCAAAACATGCTTTTCAGCCCCTGAAAAGCACATTTTGGCCATAAAAACTGAAAATGTCCCCTGCAACCAAACGAACTGTCGGAGACACAAATCTACAATGGACATAGTGTAAAATGGTCCAATTCAAGTAAGTTATTCATTTGGCATCATTCGAAGTGATAGAAATTAAGTTTTAATGAAAATTATCATACTCGGCCAAAACATGCTTTTCAGCCTCTGAAAAGCACATTTTGGCCATAAAAACTGAAAATGTCCCCTGCAACCAAACGAACTGTCGGAGACACAAATCTACAATGGACATAGTGTAAAATGGTCCAATTCGAGTAAGTTATTCATTTGGCATCATTCGAAGTGATAGAAATCAAGTTTTAATGAAAATTATCATACTCGGCCAAAACATGCTTTTCAGTCCCTGAAAAGCACATTTTGGCCATAAAAACTGAATATGTCCCCTGCAACCAAAACAAACTGTCAGAGACACAAATCTACAATGGACATAGTGTAAAATGGTCCAATTCAAGTAAGTTATTCATTTGGCATCATTCGAATGGATAGAAATCAAGTTTTAATGAAAATTATCATACTCGGCCAAAACATGCTTTTCAGCCCCTGAAAAGCAGATTTTGGCCATAAAAACTGAATATGTCACCTGCAACCAAACGAACTGTCAGAGACACAAATCTACAATAGACATAGTGTAAAATGGTCCAATTCAAGTAAGTTATTCATTTGGCATCATTCGAAGTGATAGAAATTAAGTTTTAATGAAAATTATCATACTCGGCCAAAACATGCTTTTCAGCCTCTGAAAAGCACATTTTGGCCATAAAAACTGAAAATGTCCCCTGCAACCAAACGAACTGTCGGAGACACAAATCTACAATGGACATAGTGTAAAATGGTCCAAATTTAAGTAAGTTATTCATTTGGCATCATTCGAAGTGATAGAAATCAAGTTTTAATGAAAATTATCATACTCGGCCAAAACATGCTTTTCAGTCCCTGAAAAGCACATTTTGGCCATAAAAACTGAATATGTCACCTGCAACCAAACGAACTGTCAGAGACACAAATCTACAATAGACATAGTGTAAAATGGTCCAATTCAAGTAAGTTATTCATTTGGCATCATTCGAAGTGATAGAAATTAAGTTTTAATGTAAATTATCATACTCGGCCAAAACATGCTTTTCAGCCTCTGAAAAGCACATTTTGGCCATAAAAACTGAAAATGTCCCCTGCAACCAAACGAACTGTCGGAAACACAAATCTACAATGGACATAGTGTAAAATGGTCCAATTCAAGTAAGTTATTCATTTGGCATCATTCGAAGTGATAGAAATCAAGATTTAATGAAAATTACCATACTCGGCCAAAACATGCTTTTCAGCCCCTGAAAAGCACATTTTGGCCTTAAAAACTGAATATGTCCCCTGCAACCAAACGAACTGTCAGAGATACAAATCTACAATGGACATAGTGTAAAATGGTCCAATTCAAGTAAATTATTCATTTGGCATCATTCGAAGTGATAGAAATTAAGTTTTAATGAAAATTATCATACTCGGCCAAAACATGCTTTTCAGCCTCTGAAAAGCACATTTTGGCCATAAAAACTGAAAATGTCCCCTGCAACCAAACGAACTGTCGGAGACACAAATCTACAATGGACATAGTGTAAAATGGTCCAAATTTAAGTAAGTTATTCATTTGGCATCATTCGAAGTGATAGAAATCAAGTATTAATGAAAATTATCATACTCGGCCAAAACATGCTTTTCAGCCCCTGAAAAGCACATTTTGGCCATAAAAACTGAATATGTCCCCTGCAACCAAACGAACTGTCAGAGACACAAATCTACAATGGACATAGTGTAAAATGGTCCAATTCAAGTAAGTTATTCATTTGGCATCATTCAAATGGATAGAAATCAAGTTTTAATGAAAATTATCATACTCGGCCAAAACATGCTTTTCAGTCCCTGAAAAGCACATTTTGGCCATAAAAACTGAAAATGTCCCCTGCAACCAAACGAACTGTCGGAAACAAATCTACAATGGACATAGTGTAAAATGGTCCAAATTTAAGTAAGTTATTCATTTGGCATCATTCGAAGTGATAGAAATCAAGTTTTAATGAAAATTATCATACTCGGCCAAAACATGCTTTTCAGCCCCTGAAAAGCACATTTTGGCCATAAAAACTGAATATGTCCCCTGCAACCAAACGAACTGTCAGAGACACAAATCTACAATGGACATAGTGTAAAATGGTCCAATTCAAGTAAGTTATTCATTTGGCATCATTCGAATGGATAGAAATCAAGTTTTAATGAAAATTATCATACTCGGCCAAAACATGCTTTTCAGCCTCTGAAAAGCACATTTTGGCCATAAAAACTGAAAATGTCCCCTGCAACCAAACGAACTGTCGGAGACACAAATCTACAATGGACATAGTGTAAAATGGTCCAATTCAAGTAAGTTATTCATTTGGCATCATTTGAAGTGATAGAAATCAAGTTTTAATGAAAATTATCATACTCGGCCAAAACATGCTTTTCAGCCCCTGAAAAGCACATTTTGGCCATAAAAACTGAATATGTCCCCTGCAACCAAACGAACTGTCAGAGACACAAATCTACAATGGACATAGTGTAAAATGGTCCAATTCAAGTAAGTTATTCATTTGGCATCATTCAAATGGATAGAAATCAAGTTTTAATGAAAATTATCATACTCGGCCAAAACATGCTTTTCAGCCCCTGAAAAGCACATTTTGGCCATAAAAACTGAAAATGTCCCCTGCAACCAAACAAACTGTCGGAGACACAAATCTACAATGGACATAGTGTAAAATGGTCCAATTCAAGTAAGTTATTCATTTGGCATCATTCGAAGTGATAGAAATCAAGTTTTAATGAAAATTATCATATTCGGCCAAAACATGCTTTTCAGCCCCTGAAAAGCACATTTTGGCCATAAAAACTGAAAATGTCCCCTGCAACCAAACGAACTGTCGGAGACACAAATCTACAATGGACATAGTGTAAAATGGTCCAATTCGAGTAAGTTATTCATTTGGCATCATTCGAAGTGATAGAAATCAAGTTTTAATGAAAATTATCATACTCGGCCAAAACATGCTTTTCAGTCCCTGAAAAGCACATTTTGGCCATAAAAACTGAATATGTCCCCTGCAACCAAACAAACTGTCAGAGACACAAATCTACAATGGACATAGTGTAAAATGGTCCAATTCAAGTAAGTTATTCATTTGGCATCATTCGAATGGATAGAAATCAAGTTTTAATTAAAATTATCATACTCGGCCAAAACATGCTTTTCAGCCCCTGAAAAGCAGATTTTGGCTTTAAAAACTGAATATGTCACCTGCAACCAAACGAACTGTCAGAGACACAAATCTACAATAGACATAGTGTAAAATGGTCCAATTCAAGTAAGTTATTCATTTGGCATCATTCGAAGTGATAGAAATTAAGTTTTAATGTAAATTATCATACTCGGCCAAAACATGCTTTTCAGCCTCTGAAAAGCACATTTTGGCCATAAAAACTGAAAATGTCCCCTGCAACCAAACGAACTGTCGGAGACACAAATCTACAATGGACATAGTGTACAATGGACCAATTCAAGTAAGTTATTCATTTGGCATCATTCGAAGTGATGAAATTAAGTTTTAATGAAAATTATCATACTCGGCCAAAACATGCTTTTCAGCCTCTGAAAAGCACATTTTGGCCATAAAAACTGAAAATGTCCCCTGCAACCAAACGAACTGTCGGAGACACAAATCTACAATGGACATAGTGTAAAATGGTCCAATTCGAGTAAGTTATTCATTTGGCATCATTCGAAGTGATAGAAATCAAGTTTTAATGAAAATTATCATACTCGGCCAAAACATGCTTTTCAGTCCCTGAAAAGCACATTTTGGCCATAAAAACTGAATATGTCCCCTGCAACCAAACAAACTGTCAGAGACACAAATCTACAATGGACATAGTGTAAAATGGTCCAATTCAAGTAAGTTATTCATTTGGCATCATTCGAATGGATAGAAATCAAGTTTTAATGAAAATTATCATACTCGGCCAAAACATGCTTTTCAGCCCCTGAAAAGCACATTTTGGCCATAAAAACTGAAAATGTCCCCTGCAACCAAACAAACTGTCGGAGACACAAATCTACAATGGACATAGTGTAAAATGGTCCAATTCAAGTAAGTTATTCATTTGGCATCATTCGAAGTGATAGAAATCAAGTTTTAATGAAAATTATCATACTCGGCCAAAACATGCTTTTCAGCCTCTGAAAAGCACACTTTGGCCATAAAAACTGAAAATGTCCCCTGCAACCAAACGAACTGTCGGAGACACAAATCTACAATGGACATAGTGTAAAATGGTCCAATTCAAGTAAGTTATTTATTTGGCATCATTCGAAGTGATAGAAATCAAGTTTTAATGAAAATTATCATACTCGGCCAAAACATGCTTTTCAGCCCCTGAAAAGCACATTTTGGCCATAAAAACTGAATATGTCCCCTGCAACCAAACGAACTGTCAGAGACACAAATCTACAATGGACATAGTGTAAAATGGTCCAATTCAAGTAAGTTATTCATTTGGCATCATTCGAATGGATAGAAATCAAGTTTTAATGAAAATTATCATACTCGGCCAAAACATGCTTTTCAGCCTCTGAAAAGCACATTTTGGCCATAAAAACTGAAAATGTCCCCTGCAACCAAACGAACTGTCGGAGACACAAATCTACAATGGACATAGTGTAAAATGGTCCAATTCAAGTAAGTTATTCATTTGGCATCATTTGAAGTGATAGAAATCAAGTTTTAATGAAAATTATCATACTCGGCCAAAACATGCTTTTCAGCCCCTGAAAAGCACATTTTGGCCATAAAAACTGAATATGTCCCCTGCAACCAAACGAACTGTCAGAGACACAAATCTACAATGGACATAGTGTAAAATGGTCCAATTCAAGTAAGTTATTCATTTGGCATCATTCAAATGGATAGAAATCAAGTTTTAATGAAAATTATCATACTCGGCCAAAACATGCTTTTCAGCCCCTGAAAAGCACATTTTGGCCATAAAAACTGAAAATGTCCCCTGCAACCAAACAAACTGTCGGAGACACAAATCTACAATGGACATAGTGTAAAATGGTCCAATTCAAGTAAGTTATTCATTTGGCATCATTCGAAGTGATAGAAATCAAGTTTTAATGAAAATTATCATATTCGGCCAAAACATGCTTTTCAGCCCCTGAAAAGCACATTTTGGCCATAAAAACTGAAAATGTCCCCTGCAACCAAACGAACTGTCGGAGACACAAATCTACAATGGACATAGTGTAAAATGGTCCAATTCGAGTAAGTTATTCATTTGGCATCATTCGAAGTGATAGAAATCAAGTTTTAATGAAAATTATCATACTCGGCCAAAACATGCTTTTCAGTCCCTGAAAAGCACATTTTGGCCATAAAAACTGAATATGTCCCCTGCAACCAAACAAACTGTCAGAGACACAAATCTACAATGGACATAGTGTAAAATGGTCCAATTCAAGTAAGTTATTCATTTGGCATCATTCGAATGGATAGAAATCAAGTTTTAATTAAAATTATCATACTCGGCCAAAACATGCTTTTCAGCCCCTGAAAAGCAGATTTTGGCTTTAAAAACTGAATATGTCACCTGCAACCAAACGAACTGTCAGAGACACAAATCTACAATAGACATAGTGTAAAATGGTCCAATTCAAGTAAGTTATTCATTTGGCATCATTCGAAGTGATAGAAATTAAGTTTTAATGTAAATTATCATACTCGGCCAAAACATGCTTTTCAGCCTCTGAAAAGCACATTTTGGCCATAAAAACTGAAAATGTCCCCTGCAACCAAACGAACTGTCGGAGACACAAATCTACAATGGACATAGTGTACAATGGACCAATTCAAGTAAGTTATTCATTTGGCATCATTCGAAGTGATGAAATTAAGTTTTAATGAAAATTATCATACTCGGCCAAAACATGCTTTTCAGCCTCTGAAAAGCACATTTTGGCCATAAAAACTGAAAATGTCCCCTGCAACCAAACGAACTGTCGGAGACACAAATCTACAATGGACATAGTGTAAAATGGTCCAATTCGAGTAAGTTATTCATTTGGCATCATTCGAAGTGATAGAAATCAAGTTTTAATGAAAATTATCATACTCGGCCAAAACATGCTTTTCAGTCCCTGAAAAGCACATTTTGGCCATAAAAACTGAATATGTCCCCTGCAACCAAACAAACTGTCAGAGACACAAATCTACAATGGACATAGTGTAAAATGGTCCAATTCAAGTAAGTTATTCATTTGGCATCATTCGAAGTGATAGAAATTAAGTTTTAATGTAAATTATCATACTCGGCCAAAACATGCTTTTCAGCCTCTGAAAAGCACATTTTGGCCATAAAAACTGAAAATGTCCCCTGCAACCAAACGAACTGTCGGAAACACAAATCTACAATGGACATAGTGTAAAATGGTCCAATTCAAGTAAGTTATTCATTTGGCATCATTCGAAGTGATAGAAATCAAGTTTTAATGAAAATTACCATACTCGGCCAAAACATGCTTTTCAGCCCCTGAAAAGCACATTTTGTCCTTAAAAACTGAATATGTCCCCTGCAACCAAACGAACTGTCAGAGATACAAATCTACAATGGACATAGTGTAAAATGGTCCAATTCAAGTAAATTATTCATTTGGCATCATTCGAAGTGATAGAAATTAAGTTTTAATGAAAATTATCATACTCGGCCAAAACATGCTTTTCAGCCTCTGAAAAGCACATTTTGGCCATAAAAACTGAAAATGTCCCCTGCAACCAAACGAACTGTCGGAGACACAAATCTACAATGGACATAGTGTAAAATGGTCCAAATTTAAGTAAGTTATTCATTTGGCATCATTCGAAGTGATAGAAATCAAGTTTTAATGAAAATTATCATACTCGGCCAAAACATGCTTTTCAGCCCCTGAAAAGCACATTTTGGCCATAAAAACTGAATATGTCCCCTGCAACCAAACGAACTGTCAGAGACACAAATCTACAATGGACATAGTGTAAAATGGTCCAATTCAAGTAAGTTATTCATTTGGCATCATTCGAATTGATAGAAATCAAGTTTTAATGAAAATTATCATACTTGGCCAAAACACGCTTTTCAGCCTCTGAAAAGCACATTTTGGCCATAAAAACTGAAAATGTCCCCTGCAACCAAACGAACTGTCGGAGACACAAATCTACAATGGACATAGTGTAAAATGGTCCAATTCAAGTAAGTTATTCATTTGGCATCATTCGAAGTGATAGAAATTAAGTTTTAATGAAAATTATCATACTCGGCCAAAACATGCTTTTCAGCCTCTGAAAAGCACATTTTGGCCATAAAAACTGAAAATGTCCCCTGCAACCAAACGAACTGTCGGAGACACAAATCTACAATGGACATAGTGTAAAATGGTCCAATTCGAGTAAGTTATTCATTTGGCATCATTCGAAGTGATAGAAATCAAGTTTTAATGAAAATTATCATACTCGGCCAAAACATGCTTTTCAGTCCCTGAAAAGCACATTTTGGCCATAAAAACTGAATATGTCCCCTGCAACCAAACAAACTGTCAGAGACACAAATCTACAATGGACATAGTGTAAAATGGTCCAATTCAAGTAAGTTATTCATTTGGCATCATTCGAATGGATAGAAATCAAGTTTTAATGAAAATTATCATACTCGGCCAAAACATGCTTTTCAGCCCCTGAAAAGCACATTTTGGCCATAAAAACTGAAAATGTCCCCTGCAACCAAACAAACTGTCGGAGACACAAATCTACAATGGACATAGTGTAAAATGGTCCAATTCAAGTAAGTTATTCATTTGGCATCATTCGAAGTGATAGAAATCAAGTTTTAATGAAAATTATCATACTCGGCCAAAACATGCTTTTCAGCCTCTGAAAAGCACATTTTGGCCATAAAAACTGAAAATGTCCCCTGCAACCAAACGAACTGTCGGAGACACAAATCTACAATGGACATAGTGTAAAATGGTCCAATTCAAGTAAGTTATTTATTTGGCATCATTCGAAGTGATAGAAATCAAGTTTTAATGAAAATTATCATACTCGGCCAAAACATGCTTTTCAGCCCCTGAAAAGCACATTTTGGCCATAAAAACTGAATATGTCCCCTGCAACCAAACGAACTGTCAGAGACACAAATCTACAATGGACATAGTGTAAAATGGTCCAATTCAAGTAAGTTATTCATTTGGCATCATTCAAATGGATAGAAATCAAGTTTTAATGAAAATTATCATACTCGGCCAAAACATGCTTTTCAGCCCCTGAAAAGCACATTTTGGCCATAAAAACTGAAAATGTCCCCTGCAACCAAACAAACTGTCGGAGACACAAATCTACAATGGACATAGTGTAAAATGGTCCAATTCAAGTAAGTTATTCATTTGGCATCATTCGAAGTGATAGAAATCAAGTTTTAATGAAAATTATCATATTCGGCCAAAACATGCTTTTCAGCCCCTGAAAAGCACATTTTGGCCATAAAAACTGAAAATGTCCCCTGCAACCAAACGAACTGTCGGAGACACAAATCTACAATGGACATAGTGTAAAATGGTCCAATTCAAGTAAGTTATTCATTTGGCATCATTCGAAGTGATAGAAATTAAGTTTTAATGAAAATTATCATACTCGGCCAAAACATGCTTTTCAGCCCCTGAAAAGCACATTTTGGCCATAAAAACTGAATATGTCCCCTGCAACCAAACGAACTGTCAGAGACACAAATCTACAATGGACATAGTGTAAAATGGTCCAATTCAAGTAAGTTATTCATTTGGCATCATTCAAATGGATAGAATTCAAGTTTTAATGAAAATTATCATACTCGGCCAAAACATGCTTTTCAGCCCCTGAAAAGCACATTTTGGCCATAAAAACTGAAAATGTCCCCTGCAACCAAACAAACTGTCGGAGACACAAATCTACAATGGACATAGTGTAAAATGGTCCAATTCAAGTAAGTTATTCATTTGGCATCATTCGAAGTGATAGAAATCAAGTTTTAATGAAAATTATCATATTCGGCCAAAACATGCTTTTCAGCCCCTGAAAAGCACATTTTGGCCATAAAAACTGAAAATGTCCCCTGCAACCAAACGAACTGTCGGAGACATAAATCTACAATGGACATAATGTAAAATGGTCCAATTCAAGTAAGTTATTCATTTGGCATCATTCGAAGTGATAGAAATCAAGTTTTAATGAAAATTATCATACTCGGCCAAAACATGCTTTTCAGCCCCTGAAAAGCAGATTTTGGCCATAAAAACTGAATATGTCACCTGCAACCAAACGAACTGTCGGAGACACAAATCTACAATGGACATAGTGTAAAATGGTCCAATTCAAGTAAGTTATTCATTTGGCATCATTCGAATGGATAGAAATCAAGTTTTAATGAAAATTATCATACTCGGCCAAAACATGCTTTTCAGCCTCTGAAAAGCACATTTTGGCCATAAAAACTGAAAATGTCCCCTGCAACCAAACGAACTGTCGGAGACACAAATCTACAATGGACATAGTGTACAATGGACCAATTCAAGTAAGTTATTCATTTGGCATCATTCGAAGTGATGAAATTAAGTTTTAATGAAAATTATCATACTCGGCCAAAACATGCTTTTCAGCCTCTGAAAAGCACATTTTGGCCATAAAAACTGAAAATGTCCCCTGCAACCAAACGAACTGTCGGAGACACAAATCTACAATGGACATAGTGTAAAATGGTCCAATTCGAGTAAGTTATTCATTTGGCATCATTCGAAGTAATAGAAATCAAGTTTTAATGAAAATTATCATACTCGGCCAAAACATGCTTTTCAGTCCCTGAAAAGCACATTTTGGCCATAAAAACTGAATATGTCCCCTGCAACCAAACAAACTGTCAGAGACACAAATCTACAATGGACATAGTGTAAAATGGTCCAATTCAAGTAAGTTATTCATTTGGCATCATTCGAAGTGATAGAAATTAAGTTTTAATGTAAATTATCATACTCGGCCAAAACATGCTTTTCAGCCTCTGAAAAGCACATTTTGGCCATAAAAACTGAAAATGTCCCCTGCAACCAAACGAACTGTCGGAAACACAAATCTACAATGGACATAGTGTAAAATGGTCCAATTCAAGTAAGTTATTCATTTGGCATCATTCGAAGTGATAGAAATCAAGTTTTAATGAAAATTACCATACTCGGCCAAAACATGCTTTTCAGCCCCTGAAAAGCACATTTTGGCCTTAAAAACTGAATATGTCCCCTGCAACCAAACGAACTGTCAGAGATACAAATCTAAAATGGACATAGTGTAAAATGGTCCAATTCAAGTAAATTATTCATTTGGCATCATTCGAAGTGATAGAAATTAAGTTTTAATGAAAATTATCATACTCGGCCAAAACATGCTTTTCAGCCTCTGAAAAGCACATTTTGGCCATAAAAACTGAAAATGTCCCCTGCAACCAAACGAACTGTCGGAGACACAAATCTACAATGGACATAGTGTAAAATGGTCCAAATTTAAGTAAGTTATTCATTTGGCATCATTCGAAGTGATAGAAATCAAGTTTTAATGAAAATTATCATACTCGGCCAAAACATGCTTTTCAGCCCCTGAAAAGCACATTTTGGCCATAAAAACTGAATATGTCCCCTGCAACCAAACGAACTGTCAGAGACACAAATCTACAATGGACATAGTGTAAAATGGTCCAATTCAAGTAAGTTATTCATTTGGCATCATTCGAATGGATAGAAATCAAGTTTTAATGAAAATTATCATACTCGGCCAAAACATGCTTTTCAGCCTCTGAAAAGCACATTTTGGCCATAAAAACTGAAAATGTCCCCTGCAACCAAACGAACTGTCGGAGACACAAATCTACAATGGACATAGTGTAAAATGGTCCAATTCAAGTAAGTTATTCATTTGGCATCATTCGAAGTGATAGAAATCAAGTTTTAATGAAAATTATCATACTCGGCCAAAACATGCTTTTCAGCCCCTGAAAAGCACATTTTGGCCATAAAAACTGAATATGTCCCCTGCAACCAAACGAACTGTCAGAGACACAAATCAACAATGGACATAGTGTAAAATGGTCCAATTCAAGTAAGTTATTCATTTGGCATCATTCAAATGGATAGAAATCAAGTTTTAATGAAAATTATCATATTCGGCCAAAACATGCTTTTCAGTCCCTGAAAAGCACATTTTGGCCATAAAAACTGAATATGTCCCCTGCAACCAAACAAACTGTCAGAGACACAAATCTACAATGGACATAGTGTAAAATGGTCCAATTCAAGTAAGTTATTCATTTGGCATCATTCGAATGGATAGAAATCAAGTTTTAATGAAAATTATCATACTCGGCCAAAACATGCTTTTCAGCCCCTGAAAAGCAGATTTTGGCCATAAAAACTGAATATGTCACCTGCAACAAAACGAACTGTCAGAGACACAAATCTACAATAGACATAGTGTAAAATGGTCCAATTCAAGTAAGTTATTCATTTGGCATCATTCGAAGTGATAGAAATTAAGTTTTAATGTAAATTATCATACTCGGCCAAAACATGCTTTTCAGCCTCTGAAAAGCACATTTTGGCCATAAAAACTGAAAATGTCCCCTGCAACCAAACGAACTGTCGGAGACACACATCTACAATGGACATAGTGTACAATGGACCAATTCAAGTAAGTTATTCATTTGGCATCATTCGAAGTGATAGAAATCAAGTTTTAATGAAAATTATCATACTCGGCCAAAACATGCTTTTCAGCCCCTGAAAAGCACATTTTGGCCATAAAAACTGAATATGTCCCCTGCAACCAAACGAACTGTCAGAGACACAAATCTACAATGGACATAGTGTAAAATGGTCCAATTCAAGTAAGTTATTCATTTGGCATCATTCGAATGGATAGAAATCAAGTTTTAATGAAAATTATCATACTCGGCCAAAACATGCTTTTCAGCCTCTGAAAAGCACATTTTGGCCATAAAAACTGAAAATGTCCCCTGCAACCAAACGAACTGTCGGAGACACAAATCTACAATGGACATAGTGTAAAATGGTCAAATTCAAGTAAGTTATTCATTTGGCATCATTCGAAGTGATAGAAATCAAGTTTTAATGAAAATTATCATACTCGGCCAAAACATGCTTTTCAGCCCCTGAAAAGCACATTTTGGCCATAAAAACTGAATATGTCCCCTGCAACCAAACGAACTGTCAGAGACACAAATCTACAATGGACATAGTGTAAAATGGTCCAATTCAAGTAAGTTATTCATTTGGCATCATTCAAATGGATAGAAATCAAGTTTTAATGAAAATTATCATACTCGGCCAAAACATGCTTTTCAGCCCCTGAAAAGCACATTTTGGCCATAAAAACTGAAAATGTCCCCTGCAACCAAACAAACTGTCGGAGACACAAATCTACAATGGACATAGTGTAAAATGGTCCAATTCAAGTAAGTTATTCATTTGGCATCATTCGAAGTGATAGAAATCAAGTTTTAATGAAAATTATCATATTCGGCCAAAACATGCTTTTCAGCCCCTGAAAAGCACATTTTGGCCATAAAAACTGAAAATGTCCCCTGCAACCAAACGAACTGTCGGAGACACAAATCTACAATGGACATAGTGTAAAATGGTCCAATTCAAGTAAGTTATTCATTTGGCATCATTCGAAGTGATAGAAATTAAGTTTTAATGAAAATTATCATACTCGGCCAAAACATGCTTTTCAGCCCCTGAAAAGCACATTTTGGCCATAAAAACTGAATATGTCCCCTGCAACCAAACGAACTGTCAGAGACACAAATCTACAATGGACATAGTGTAAAATGGTCCAATTCAAGTAAGTTATTCATTTGGCATCATTCAAATGGATAGAAATCAAGTTTTAATGAAAATTATCATACTCGGCCAAAACATGCTTTTCAGCCCCTGAAAAGCACATTTTGGCCATAAAAACTGAAAATGTCCCCTGCAACCAAACAAACTGTCGGAGACACAAATCTACAATGGACATAGTGTAAAATGGTCCAATTCAAGTAAGTTATTCATTTGGCATCATTCGAAGTGATAGAAATCAAGTTTTAATGAAAATTATCATACTCGGCCAAAACATGCTTTTCAGCCCCTGAAAAGCACATTTTGGCCATAAAAACTGAAAATGTCCCCTGCAACCAAACAAACTGTCGGAGACACAAATCTACAATGGACATAGTGTAAAATGGTCCAATTCGAGTAAGTTATTCATTTGGCATCATTCGAAGTGATAGAAATCAAGTTTTAATGAAAATTATCATACTCGGCCAAAACATGCTTTTCAGTCCCTGAAAAGCACATTTTGGCCATAAAAACTGAATATGTCCCCTGCAACCAAACAAACTGTCAGAGACACAAATCTACAATGGACATAGTGTAAAATGGTCCAATTCAAGTAAGTTATTCATTTGGCATCATTCGAAGTGATAGAAATTAAGTTTTAATGTAAATTATCATACTCGGCCAAAACATGCTTTTCAGCCTCTGAAAAGCACATTTTGGCCATAAAAACTGAAAAAGTCCCCTGCAACCAAACGAACTGTCGGAAACAAATCTACAATGGACATAGTGTAAAATGGTCCAAATTTAAGTAAGTTATTCATTTGGCATCATTCGAAGTGATAGAAATCAAGTTTTAATGAAAATTATCATACTCGGCCAAAACATGCTTTTCAGCCCCTGAAAAGCACATTTTGGCCATAAAAACTGAATATGTCCCCTGCAACCAAACGAACTGTCAGAGACACAAATCTACAATGGACATAGTGTAAAATGGTCCAATTCAAGTAAGTTATTCATTTGGCATCATTCGAATGGATAGAAATCAAGTTTTAATGAAAATTATCATACTCGGCCAAAACATTCTTTTCAGCCTCTGAAAAGCACATTTTGGCCATAAAAACTGAAAATGTCCCCTGCAACCAAACGAACTGTCGGAGACACAAATCTACAATGGACATAGTGTAAAATGGTCCAATTCAAGTAAGTTATTCATTTGGCATCATTCGAAGTGATAGAAATCAAGTTTTAATGAAAATTATCATACTCGGCCAAAACATGCTTTTCAGCCCCTGAAAAGCACATTTTGGCCATAAAAACTGAATATGTCCCCTGCAACCAAACGAACTGTCAGAGACACAAATCTACAATGGACATTGTGTAAAATGGTCCAATTCAAGTAAGTTATTCATTTGGCATCATTCAAATGGATAGAAATCAAGTTTTAATGAAAATTATCATACTCGGCCAAAACATGCTTTTCAGCCCCTGAAAAGCACATTTTGGCCATAAAAACTGAAAATGTCCCCTGCAACCAAACAAACTGTCGGAGACACAAATCTACAATGGACATAGTGTAAAATGGTCCAATTCAAGTAAGTTATTCATTTGGCATCATTTGAAGTGATAGAAATCAAGTTTTAATGAAAATTATCATATTCGGCCAAAACATGCTTTTCAGCCCCTGAAAAGCACATTTTGGCCATAAAAACTGAAAATGTCCCCTGCAACCAAACGAACTGTCGGAGACACAAATCTACAATGGACATAGTGTAAAATGGTCCAATTCAAGTAAGTTATTCATTTGGCATCATTCGAAGTGATAGAAATTAAGTTTTAATGAAAATTATCATACTCGGCCAAAACATGCTTTTCAGCCTCTGAAAAGCACATTTTGGCCATAAAAACTGAAAATGTCCCCTGCAACCAAATGAACTGTCGGAGACACAAATCTACAATGGACATAGTGTAAAATGGTCCAATTCGAGTAAGTTATTCATTTGGCATCATTCGAAGTGATAGAAATCAAGTTTTAATGAAAATTATCATACTCGGCCAAAACATGCTTTTCAGTCCCTGAAAAGCACATTTTGGCCATAAAAACTGAATATGTCCCCTGCAACCAAACAAACTGTCAGAGACACAAATCTACAATGGACATAGTGTAAAATGGTCCAATTCAAGTAAGTTATTCATTTGGCATCATTCGAATGGATAGAAATCAAGTTTTAATTAAAATTATCATACTCGGCCAAAACATGCTTTTCAGCCCCTGAAAAGCAGATTTTGGCTTTAAAAACTGAATATGTCACCTGCAACCAAACGAACTGTCGGAGACACAAATCTACAATGGACATAGTGTAAAATGGTCCAATTCGAGTAAGTTATTCATTTGGCATCATTAGAAGTGATAGAAATCAAGTTTTAATGAAAATTATCATACTCGGCCAAAACATGCTTTTCAGTCCCTGAAAAGCACATTTTGGCCATAAAAACTGAATATGTCCCCTGCAACCAAACAAACTGTCAGAGACACAAATCTACAATGGACATAGTGTAAAATGGTCCAATTCAAGTAAGTTATTCATTTGGCATCATTCGAAGTGATAGAAATTAAGTTTTAATGTAAATTATCATACTCGGCCAAAACATGCTTTTCAGCCTCTGAAAAGCACATTTTGGCCATAAAAACTGAAAATGTCCCCTGCAACCAAACGAACTGTCGGAAACAAATCTACAATGGACATAGTGTAAAATGGTCCAAATTTAAGTAAGTTATTCATTTGGCATCATTCGAAGTGATAGAAATCAAGTTTTAATGAAAATTATCATACTCGGCCAAAACATGCTTTTCAGCCCCTGAAAAGCACATTTTGGCCATAAAAACTGAATATGTCCCCTGCAACCAAACGAACTGTCAGAGACACAAATCTACAATGGACATAGTGTAAAATGGTCCAATTCAAGTAAGTTATTCATTTGGCATCATTCGAATGGATAGAAATCAAGTTTTAATGAAAATTATCATACTCGGCCAAAACATGCTTTTCAGCCTCTGAAAAGCACATTTTGGCCATAAAAACTGAAAATGTCCCCTGCAACCAAACGAACTGTCGGAGACACAAATCTACAATGGACATAGTGTAAAATGGTCCAATTCAAGTAAGTTATTCATTTGGCATCATTTGAAGTGATAGAAATCAAGTTTTAATGAAAATTATCATACTCGGCCAAAACATGCTTTTCAGCCCCTGAAAAGCACATTTTGGCCATAAAAACTGAATATGTCCCCTGCAACCAAACGAACTGTCAGAGACACAAATCTACAATGGACATAGTGTAAAATGGTCCAATTCAAGTAAGTTATTCATTTGGCATCATTCAAATGGATAGAAATCAAGTTTTAATGAAAATTATCATACTCGGCCAAAACATGCTTTTCAGCCCCTGAAAAGCACATTTTGGCCATAAAAACTGAAAATGTCCCCTGCAACCAAACAAACTGTCGGAGACACAAATCTACAATGGACATAGTGTAAAATGGTCCAATTCAAGTAAGTTATTCATTTGGCATCATTCGAAGTGATAGAAATCAAGTTTTAATGAAAATTATCATATTCGGCCAAAACATGCTTTTCAGCCCCTGAAAAGCACATTTTGGCCATAAAAACTGAAAATGTCCCCTGCAACCAAACGAACTGTCGGAGACACAAATCTACAATGGACATAGTGTAAAATGGTCCAATTCGAGTAAGTTATTCATTTGGCATCATTCGAAGTGATAGAAATCAAGTTTTAATGAAAATTATCATACTCGGCCAAAACATGCTTTTCAGTCCCTGAAAAGCACATTTTGGCCATAAAAACTGAATATGTCCCCTGCAACCAAACAAACTGTCAGAGACACAAATCTACAATGGACATAGTGTAAAATTGTCCAATTCAAGTAAGTTATTCATTTGGCATCATTCGAATGGATAGAAATCAAGTTTTAATTAAAATTATCATACTCGGCCAAAACATGCTTTTCAGCCCCTGAAAAGCAGATTTTGGCTTTAAAAACTGAATATGTCACCTGCAACCAAACGAACTGTCAGAGACACAAATCTACAATAGACATAGTGTAAAATGGTCCAATTCAAGTAAGTTATTCATTTGGCATCATTCGAAGTGATAGAAATTAAGTTTTAATGTAAATTATCATACTCGGCCAAAACATGCTTTTCAGCCTCTGAAAAGCACATTTTGGCCATAAAAACTGAAAATGTCCCCTGCAACCAAACGAACTGTCGGAGACACAAATCTACAATGGACATAGTGTACAATGGACCAATTCAAGTAAGTTATTCATTTGGCATCATTCGAAGTGATGAAATTAAGTTTTAATGAAAATTATCATACTCGGCCAAAAAATGCTTTTCAGCCTCTGAAAAGCACATTTTGGCCATAAAAACTGAAAATGTCCCCTGCAACCAAACGAACTGTCGGAGACACAAATCTACAATGGACATAGTGTAAAATGGTCCAATTCGAGTAAGTTATTCATTTGGCATCATTCGAAGTGATAGAAATCAAGTTTTAATGAAAATTATCATACTCGGCCAAAACATGCTTTTCAGTCCCTGAAAAGCACATTTTGGCCATAAAAACTGAATATGTCCCCTGCAACCAAACAAACTGTCAGAGACACAAATCTACAATGGACATAGTGTAAAATGGTCCAATTCAAGTAAGTTATTCATTTGGCATCATTCGAAGTGATAGAAATTAAGTTTTAATGTAAATTATCATACTCGGCCAAAACATGCTTTTCAGCCTCTGAAAAGCACATTTTGGCCATAAAAACTGAAAATGTCCCCTGCAACCAAACGAACTGTCGGAAACACAAATCTACAATGGACATAGTGTAAAATGGTCCAATTCAAGTAAGTTATTCATTTGGCATCATTCGAAGTGATAGAAATCAAGTTTTAATGAAAATTACCATACTCGGCCAAAACATGCTTTTCAGCCCCTGAAAAGCACATTTTGTCCTTAAAAACTGAATATGTCCCCTGCAACCAAACGAACTGTCAGAGATACAAATCTACAATGGACATAGTGTAAAATGGTCCAATTCAAGTAAATTATTCATTTGGCATCATTCGAAGTGATAGAAATTAAGTTTTAATGAAAATTATCATACTCGGCCAAAACATGCTTTTCAGCCTCTGAAAAGCACATTTTGGCCATAAAAACTGAAAATGTCCCCTGCAACCAAACGAACTGTCGGAGACACAAATCTACAATGGACATAGTGTAAAATGGTCCAAATTTAAGTAAGTTATTCATTTGGCATCATTCGAAGTGATAGAAATCAAGTTTTAATGAAAATTATCATACTCGGCCTAAACATGCTTTTCAGCCCCTGAAAAGCACATTTTGGCCATAAAAACTGAATATGTCCCCTGCAACCAAACGAACTGTCAGAGACACAAATCTACAATGGACATAGTGTAAAATGGTCCAATTCAAGTAAGTTATTCATTTGGCATCATTCGAATGGATAGAAATCAAGTTTTAATGAAAATTATCATACTCGGCCAAAACATTCTTTTCAGCCTCTGAAAAGCACATTTTGGCCATAAAAACTGAAAATGTCCCCTGCAACCAAACGAACTGTCGGAGACACAAATCTACAATGGACATAGTGTAAAATGGTCCAATTCAAGTAAGTTATTCATTTGGCATCATTCGAAGTGATAGAAATCAAGTTTTAATGAAAATTATCATACTCGGCCAAAACATGCTTTTCAGCCCCTGAAAAGCACATTTTGGCCATAAAAACTGAATATGTCCCCTGCAACCAAACGAACTGTCAGAGACACAAATCTACAATGGACATTGTGTAAAATGGTCCAATTCAAGTAAGTTATTCATTTGGCATCATTCAAATGGATAGAAATCAAGTTTTAATGAAAATTATCATACTCGGCCAAAACATGCTTTTCAGCCCCTGAAAAGCACATTTTGGCCATAAAAACTGAAAATGTCCCCTGCAACCAAACAAACTGTCGGAGACACAAATCTACAATGGACATAGTGTAAAATGGTCCAATTCAAGTAAGTTATTCATTTGGCATCATTTGAAGTGATAGAAATCAAGTTTTAATGAAAATTATCATATTCGGCCAAAACATGCTTTTCAGCCCCTGAAAAGCACATTTTGGCCATAAAAACTGAAAATGTCCCCTGCAACCAAACGAACTGTCGGAGACACAAATCTACAATGGACATAGTGTAAAATGGTCCAATTCAAGTAAGTTATTCATTTGGCATCATTCGAAGTGATAGAAATTAAGTTTTAATGAAAATTATCATACTCGGCCAAAACATGCTTTTCAGCCTCTGAAAAGCACATTTTGGCCATAAAAACTGAAAATGTCCCCTGCAACCAAATGAACTGTCGGAGACACAAATCTACAATGGACATAGTGTAAAATGGTCCAATTCGAGTAAGTTATTCATTTGGCATCATTCGAAGTGATAGAAATCAAGTTTTAATGAAAATTATCATACTCGGCCAAAACATGCTTTTCAGTCCCTGAAAAGCACATTTTGGCCATAAAAACTGAATATGTCCCCTGCAACCAAACAAACTGTCAGAGACACAAATCTACAATGGACATAGTGTAAAATGGTCCAATTCAAGTAAGTTATTCATTTGGCATCATTCGAATGGATAGAAATCAAGTTTTAATTAAAATTATCATACTCGGCCAAAACATGCTTTTCAGCCCCTGAAAAGCAGATTTTGGCTTTAAAAACTGAATATGTCACCTGCAACCAAACGAACTGTCGGAGACACAAATCTACAATGGACATAGTGTAAAATGGTCCAATTCGAGTAAGTTATTCATTTGGCATCATTAGAAGTGATAGAAATCAAGTTTTAATGAAAATTATCATACTCGGCCAAAACATGCTTTTCAGTCCCTGAAAAGCACATTTTGGCCATAAAAACTGAATATGTCCCCTGCAACCAAACAAACTGTCAGAGACACAAATCTACAATGGACATAGTGTAAAATGGTCCAATTCAAGTAAGTTATTCATTTGGCATCATTCGAAGTGATAGAAATTAAGTTTTAATGTAAATTATCATACTCGGCCAAAACATGCTTTTCAGCCTCTGAAAAGCACATTTTGGCCATAAAAACTGAAAATGTCCCCTGCAACCAAACGAACTGTCGGAAACAAATCTACAATGGACATAGTGTAAAATGGTCCAAATTTAAGTAAGTTATTCATTTGGCATCATTCGAAGTGATAGAAATCAAGTTTTAATGAAAATTATCATACTCGGCCAAAACATGCTTTTCAGCCCCTGAAAAGCACATTTTGGCCATAAAAACTGAATATGTCCCCTGCAACCAAACGAACTGTCAGAGACACAAATCTACAATGGACATAGTGTAAAATGGTCCAATTCAAGTAAGTTATTCATTTGGCATCATTCGAATGGATAGAAATCAAGTTTTAATGAAAATTATCATACTCGGCCAAAACATGCTTTTCAGCCTCTGAAAAGCACATTTTGGCCATAAAAACTGAAAATGTCCCCTGCAACCAAACGAACTGTCGGAGACACAAATCTACAATGGACATAGTGTAAAATGGTCCAATTCAAGTAAGTTATTCATTTGGCATCATTTGAAGTGATAGAAATCAAGTTTTAATGAAAATTATCATACTCGGCCAAAACATGCTTTTCAGCCCCTGAAAAGCACATTTTGGCCATAAAAACTGAATATGTCCCCTGCAACCAAACGAACTGTCAGAGACACAAATCTACAATGGACATAGTGTAAAATGGTCCAATTCAAGTAAGTTATTCATTTGGCATCATTCAAATGGATAGAAATCAAGTTTTAATGAAAATTATCATACTCGGCCAAAACATGCTTTTCAGCCCCTGAAAAGCACATTTTGGCCATAAAAACTGAAAATGTCCCCTGCAACCAAACAAACTGTCGGAGACACAAATCTACAATGGACATAGTGTAAAATGGTCCAATTCAAGTAAGTTATTCATTTGGCATCATTCGAAGTGATAGAAATCAAGTTTTAATGAAAATTATCATATTCGGCCAAAACATGCTTTTCAGCCCCTGAAAAGCACATTTTGGCCATAAAAACTGAAAATGTCCCCTGCAACCAAACGAACTGTCGGAGACACAAATCTACAATGGACATAGTGTAAAATGGTCCAATTCGAGTAAGTTATTCATTTGGCATCATTCGAAGTGATAGAAATCAAGTTTTAATGAAAATTATCATACTCGGCCAAAACATGCTTTTCAGTCCCTGAAAAGCACATTTTGGCCATAAAAACTGAATATGTCCCCTGCAACCAAACAAACTGTCAGAGACACAAATCTACAATGGACATAGTGTAAAATGGTCCAATTCAAGTAAGTTATTCATTTGGCATCATTCGAATGGATAGAAATCAAGTTTTAATTAAAATTATCATACTCGGCCAAAACATGCTTTTCAGCCCCTGAAAAGCAGATTTTGGCTTTAAAAACTGAATATGTCACCTGCAACCAAACGAACTGTCAGAGACACAAATCTACAATAGACATAGTGTAAAATGGTCCAATTCAAGTAAGTTATTCATTTGGCATCATTCGAAGTGATAGAAATTAAGTTTTAATGTAAATTATCATACTCGGCCAAAACATGCTTTTCAGCCTCTGAAAAGCACATTTTGGCCATAAAAACTGAAAATGTCCCCTGCAACCAAACGAACTGTCGGAGACACAAATCTACAATGGACATAGTGTACAATGGACCAATTCAAGTAAGTTATTCATTTGGCATCATTCGAAGTGATGAAATTAAGTTTTAATGAAAATTATCATACTCGGCCAAAAAATGCTTTTCAGCCTCTGAAAAGCACATTTTGGCCATAAAAACTGAAAATGTCCCCTGCAACCAAACGAACTGTCGGAGACACAAATCTACAATGGACATAGTGTAAAATGGTCCAATTCGAGTAAGTTATTCATTTGGCATCATTCGAAGTGATAGAAATCAAGTTTTAATGAAAATTATCATACTCGGCCAAAACATGCTTTTCAGTCCCTGAAAAGCACATTTTGGCCATAAAAACTGAATATGTCCCCTGCAACCAAACAAACTGTCAGAGACACAAATCTACAATGGACATAGTGTAAAATGGTCCAATTCAAGTAAGTTATTCATTTGGCATCATTCGAAGTGATAGAAATTAAGTTTTAATGTAAATTATCATACTCGGCCAAAACATGCTTTTCAGCCTCTGAAAAGCACATTTTGGCCATAAAAACTGAAAATGTCCCCTGCAACCAAACGAACTGTCGGAAACACAAATCTACAATGGACATAGTGTAAAATGGTCCAATTCAAGTAAGTTATTCATTTGGCATCATTCGAAGTGATAGAAATCAAGTTTTAATGAAAATTACCATACTCGGCCAAAACATGCTTTTCAGCCCCTGAAAAGCACATTTTGTCCTTAAAAACTGAATATGTCCCCTGCAACCAAACGAACTGTCAGAGATACAAATCTACAATGGACATAGTGTAAAATGGTCCAATTCAAGTAAATTATTCATTTGGCATCATTCGAAGTGATAGAAATTAAGTTTTAATGAAAATTATCATACTCGGCCAAAACATGCTTTTCAGCCTCTGAAAAGCACATTTTGGCCATAAAAACTGAAAATGTCCCCTGCAACCAAACGAACTGTCGGAGACACAAATCTACAATGGACATAGTGTAAAATGGTCCAAATTTAAGTAAGTTATTCATTTGGCATCATTCGAAGTGATAGAAATCAAGTTTTAATGAAAATTATCATACTCGGCCAAAACATGCTTTTCAGCCCCTGAAAAGCACATTTTGGCCATAAAAACTGAATATGTCCCCTGCAACCAAACGAACTGTCAGAGACACAAATCTACAATGGACATAGTGTAAAATGGTCCAATTCAAGTAAGTTATTCATTTGGCATCATTCGAATTGATAGAAATCAAGTTTTAATGAAAATTATCATACTTGGCCAAAACACGCTTTTCAGCCTCTGAAAAGCACATTTTGGCCATAAAAACTGAAAATGTCCCCTGCAACCAAACGAACTGTCGGAGACACAAATCTACAATGGACATAGTGTAAAATGGTCCAATTCAAGTAAGTTATTCATTTGGCATCATTCGAAGTGATAGAAATCAAGTTTTAATGAAAATTATCATACTCGGCCAAAACATGCTTTTCAGCCCCTGAAAAGCACATTTTGGCCATAAAAACTGAATATGTCCCCTGCAACCAAACGAACTGTCAGAGACACAAATCTACAATGGACATAGTGTAAAATGGTCCAATTCAAGTAAGTTATTCATTTGGCATCATTCAAATGGATAGAAATCAAGTTTTAATGAAAATTATCATACTCGGCCAAAACATGCTTTTCAGCCCCTGAAAAGCACATTTTGGCCATAAAAACTGAAAATGTCCCCTGCAACCAAACAAACTGTCGGAGACACAAATCTACAATGGACATAGTGTAAAATGGTCCAATTCAAGTAAGTTATTCATTTGGCATCATTCGAAGTGATAGAAATCAAGTTTTAATGAAAATTATCATATTCGGCCAAAACATGCTTTTCAGCCCCTGAAAAGCACATTTTGGCCATAAAAACTGAAAATGTCCCCTGCAACCAAACGAACTGTCGGAGACACAAATCTACAATGGACATAGTGTAAAATGGTCCAATTCAAGTAAGTAATTCATTTGGCATCATTCGAAGTGATAGAAATTAAGTTTTAATGAAAATTATCATACTCGGCCAAAACATGCTTTTCAGCCTCTGAAAAGCACATTTTGGCCATAAAAACTGAAAATGTCCCCTGCAACCAAACGAACTGTCGGAGACACAAATCTACAATGGACATAGTGTAAAATGGTCCAATTCAAGTAAGTTATTCATTTGGCATCATTCGAATGGATAGAAATCAAGTTTTAATGAAAATTATCATACTTGGCCAAAACACGCTTTTCAGCCTCTGAAAAGCACATTTTGGCCATAAAAACTGAAAATGTCCCCTGCAACCAAACAAACTGTCGGAGACACAAATCTACAATGGACATAGTGTAAAATGGTCCAATTCAAGTAAGTTATTCATTTGGCATCATTCGAAGTGATAGAAATCAAGTTTTAATGAAAATTATCATACTCGGCCAAAACATGCTTTTCAGCCCCTGAAAAGCACATTTTGGCCATAAAAACTGAATATGTCCCCTGCAACCAAACGAACTGTCAGAGACACAAATCTACAATGGACATAGTGTAAAATGGTCCAATTCAAGTAAGTTATTCATTTGGCATCATTCAAATGGATAGAAATCAAGTTTTAATGAAAATTATCATACTCGGCCAAAACATGCTTTTCAGCCCCTGAAAAGCACATTTTGGCCATAAAAACTGAAAATGTCCCCTGCAACCAAACAAACTGTCGGAGACACAAATCTACAATGGACATAGTGTAAAATGGTCCAATTCAAGTAAGTTATTCATTTGGCATCATTCGAAGTGATAGAAATCAAGTTTTAATGAAAATTATCATATTCGGCCAAAACATGCTTTTCAGCCCCTGAAAAGCACATTTTGGCCATAAAAACTGAAAATGTCCCCTGCAACCAAACGAACTGTCGGAGACACAAATCTACAATGGACATAGTGTAAAATGGTCCAATTCAAGTAAGTTATTCATTTGGCATCATTCGAAGTGATAGAAATCAAGTTTTAATGAAAATTATCATACTCGGCCAAAACATGCTTTTCAGTCCCTGAAAAGCACATTTTGGCCATAAAAACTGAATATGTCCCCTGCAACCAAACAAACTGTCAGAGACACAAATCTACAATGGACATAGTGTAAAATGGTCCAATTCAAGTAAGTTATTCATTTGGCATCATTCGAATGGATAGAAATCAAGTTTTAATTAAAATTATCATACTCGGCCAAAACATGCTTTTCAGCCCCTGAAAAGCAGATTTTGGCTTTAAAAACTGAATATGTCACCTGCAACCAAACGAACTGTCAGAGACACAAATCTACAATAGACATAGTGTAAAATGGTCCAATTCAAGTAAGTTATTCATTTGGCATCATTCGAAGTGATAGAAATTAAGTTTTAATGTAAATTATCATACTCGGCCAAAACATGCTTTTCAGCCTCTGAAAAGCACATTTTGGCCATAAAAACTGAAAATGTCCCCTGCAACCAAACGAACTGTCGGAGACACAAATCTACAATGGACATAGTGTACAATGGACCAATTCAAGTAAGTTATTCATTTGGCATCATTCGAAGTGATGAAATTAAGTTTTAATGAAAATTATCATACTCGGCCAAAACATGCTTTTCAGCCTCTGAAAAGCACATTTTGGCCATAAAAACTGAAAATGTCCCCTGCAACCAAACGAACTGTCGGAGACACAAATCTACAATGGACATAGTGTAAAATGGTCCAATTCGAGTAAGTTATTCATTTGGCATCATTCGAAGTGATAGAAATCAAGTTTTAATGAAAATTATCATACTCGGCCAAAACATGCTTTTCAGTCCCTGAAAAGCACATTTTGGCCATAAAAACTGAATATGTCCCCTGCAACCAAACAAACTGTCAGAGACACAAATCTACAATGGACATAGTGTAAAATGGTCCAATTCAAGTAAGTTATTCATTTGGCATCATTCGAAGTGATAGAAATTAAGTTTTAATGTAAATTATCATACTCGGCCAAAACATGCTTTTCAGCCTCTGAAAAGCACATTTTGGCCATAAAAACTGAAAATGTCCCCTGCAACCAAACGAACTGTCGGAAACACAAATCTACAATGGACATAGTGTAAAATGGTCCAATTCAAGTAAGTTATTCATTTGGCATCATTCGAAGTGATAGAAATCAAGTTTTAATGAAAATTACCATACTCGGCCAAAACATGCTTTTCAGCCCCTGAAAAGCACATTTTGTCCTTAAAAACTGAATATGTCCCCTGCAACCAAACGAACTGTCAGAGATACAAATCTACAATGGACATAGTGTAAAATGGTCCAATTCAAGTAAATTATTCATTTGGCATCATTCGAAGTGATAGAAATTAAGTTTTAATGAAAATTATCATACTCGGCCAAAACATGCTTTTCAGCCTCTGAAAAGCACATTTTGGCCATAAAAACTGAAAATGTCCCCTGCAACCAAACGAACTGTCGGAGACACAAATCTACAATGGACATAGTGTAAAATGGTCCAAATTTAAGTAAGTTATTCATTTGGCATCATTCGAAGTGATAGAAATCAAGTTTTAATGAAAATTATCATACTCGGCCAAAACATGCTTTTCAGCCCCTGAAAAGCACATTTTGGCCATAAAAACTGAATATGTCCCCTGCAACCAAACGAACTGTCAGAGACACAAATCTACAATGGACATAGTGTAAAATGGTCCAATTCAAGTAAGTTATTCATTTGGCATCATTCGAATGGATAGAAATCAAGTTTTAATGAAAATTATCATACTTGGCCAAAACACGCTTTTCAGCCTCTGAAAAGCACATTTTGGCCATAAAAACTGAAAATGTCCCCTGCAACCAAACGAACTGTCGGAGACACAAATCTACAATGGACATAGTGTAAAATGGTCCAATTCAAGTAAGTTATTCATTTGGCATCATTCGAAGTGATAGAAATCAAGTTTTAATGAAAATTATCATACTCGGCCAAAACATGCTTTTCAGCCCCTGAAAAGCACATTTTGGCCATAAAAACTGAATATGTCCCCTGCAACCAAACGAACTGTCAGAGACACAAATCTACAATGGACATAGTGTAAAATGGTCCAATTCAAGTAAGTTATTCATTTGGCATCATTCAAATGGATAGAAATCAAGTTTTAATGAAAATTATCATACTCGGCCAAAACATGCTTTTCAGCCCCTGAAAAGCACATTTTGGCCATAAAAACTGAAAATGTCCCCTGCAACCAAACAAACTGTCGGAGACACAAATCTACAATGGACATAGTGTAAAATGGTCCAATTCAAGTAAGTTATTCATTTGGCATCATTCGAAGTGATAGAAATCAAGTTTTAATGAAAATTATCATATTCGGCCAAAACATGCTTTTCAGCCCCTGAAAAGCACATTTTGGCCATAAAAACTGAAAATGTCCCCTGCAACCAAACGAACTGTCGGAGACACAAATCTACAATGGACATAGTGTAAAATGGTCCAATTCAAGTAAGTAATTCATTTGGCATCATTCGAAGTGATAGAAATTAAGTTTTAATGAAAATTATCATACTCGGCCAAAACATGCTTTTCAGCCTCTGAAAAGCACATTTTGGCCATAAAAACTGAAAATGTCCCCTGCAACCAAACGAACTGTCGGAGACACAAATCTACAATGGACATAGTGTAAAATGGTCCAATTCAAGTAAGTTATTCATTTGGCATCATTCGAATGGATAGAAATCAAGTTTTAATGAAAATTATCATACTTGGCCAAAACACGCTTTTCAGCCTCTGAAAAGCACATTTTGGCCATAAAAACTGAAAATGTCCCCTGCAACCAAACAAACTGTCGGAGACACAAATCTACAATGGACATAGTGTAAAATGGTCCAATTCAAGTAAGTTATTCATTTGGCATCATTCGAAGTGATAGAAATCAAGTTTTAATGAAAATTATCATACTCGGCCAAAACATGCTTTTCAGCCCCTGAAAAGCACATTTTGGCCATAAAAACTGAATATGTCCCCTGCAACCAAACGAACTGTCAGAGACACAAATCTACAATGGACATAGTGTAAAATGGTCCAATTCAAGTAAGTTATTCATTTGGCATCATTCAAATGGATAGAAATCAAGTTTTAATGAAAATTATCATACTCGGCCAAAACATGCTTTTCAGCCCCTGAAAAGCACATTTTGGCCATAAAAACTGAAAATGTCCCCTGCAACCAAACAAACTGTCGGAGACACAAATCTACAATGGACATAGTGTAAAATGGTCCAATTCAAGTAAGTTATTCATTTGGCATCATTCGAAGTGATAGAAATCAAGTTTTAATGAAAATTATCATATTCGGCCAAAACATGCTTTTCAGCCCCTGAAAAGCACATTTTGGCCATAAAAACTGAAAATGTCCCCTGCAACCAAACGAACTGTCGGAGACACAAATCTACAATGGACATAGTGTAAAATGGTCCAATTCAAGTAAGTTATTCATTTGGCATCATTCGAAGTGATAGAAATTAAGTTTTAATGAAAATTATCATACTCGGCCAAAACATGCTTTTCAGCCTCTGAAAAGCACATTTTGGCCATAAAAACTGAAAATGTCCCCTGCAACCAAACGAACTGTCGGAGACACAAATCTACAATGGACATAGTGTAAAATGGTCCAATTCGAGTAAGTTATTCATTTGGCATCATTCGAAGTGATAGAAATCAAGTTTTAATGAAAATTATCATACTCGGCCAAAACATGCTTTTCAGTCCCTGAAAAGCACATTTTCGCCATAAAAACTGAATATGTCCCCTGCAACCAAACAAACTGTCAGAGACACAAATCTACAATGGACATAGTGTAAAATGGTCCAATTCAAGTAAGTTATTCATTTGGCATCATTCGAATGGATAGAAATCAAGTTTTAATGAAAATTATCATACTCGGCCAAAACATGCTTTTCAGCCCCTGAAAAGCAGATTTTGGCTTTAAAAACTGAATATGTCACCTGCAACCAAACGAACTGTCAGAGACACAAATCTACAATAGACATAGTGTAAAATGGTCCAATTCAAGTAAGTTATTCATTTGGCATCATTCGAAGTGATAGAAATTAAGTTTTAATGTAAATTATCATACTCGGCCAAAACATGCTTTTCAGCCTCTGAAAAGCACATTTTGGCCATAAAAACTGAAAATGTCCCCTGCAACCAAACGAACTGTCGGAGACACAAATCTACAATGGACATAGTGTACAATGGACCAATTCAAGTAAGTTATTCATTTGGCATCATTCGAAGTGATGAAATTAAGTTTTAATGAAAATTATCATACTCGGCCAAAACATGCTTTTCAGCCTCTGAAAAGCACATTTTGGCCATAAAAACTGAAAATGTCCCCTGCAACCAAACGAACTGTCGGAGACACAAATCTACAATGGACATAGTGTAAAATGGTCCAATTCGAGTAAGTTATTCATTTGGCATCATTCGAAGTGATAGAAATCAAGTTTTAATGAAAATTATCATACTCGGCCAAAACATGCTTTTCAGTCCCTGAAAAGCACATTTTGGCCATAAAAACTGAAAATGTCCCCTGCAACCAAACGAACTGTCAGAGACACAAATCTACAATGGACATAGTGTAAAATGGTCCAATTCAAGTAAGTTATTCATTTGGCATCATTCAAATGGATAGAAATCAAGTTTTAATGAAAATTATCATACTCGGCCAAAACATGCTTTTCAGCCCCTGAAAAGCACATTTTGGCCATAAAAACTGAAAATGTCCCCTGCAACCAAACAAACTGTCGGAGACACAAATCTACAATGGACATAGTGTAAAATGGTCCAATTCAAGTAAGTTATTCATTTGGCATCATTCGAAGTGATAGAAATCAAGTTTTAATGAAAATTATCATATTCGGCCAAAACATGCTTTTCAGCCCCTGAAAAGCACATTTTGGCCATAAAAACTGAAAATGTCCCCTGCAACCAAACGAACTGTCGGAGACACAAATCTACAATGGACATAGTGTAAAATGGTCCAATTCGAGTAAGTTATTCATTTGGCATCATTCGAAGTGATAGAAATCAAGTTTTAATGAAAATTATCATACTCGGCCAAAACATGCTTTTCAGTCCCTGAAAAGCACATTTTGGCCATAAAAACTGAATATGTCCCCTGCAACCAAACAAACTGTCAGAGACACAAATCTACAATGGACATAGTGTAAAATGGTCCAATTCAAGTAAGTTATTCATTTGGCATCATTCGAATGGATAGAAATCAAGTTTTAATTAAAATTATCATACTCGGCCAAAACATGCTTTTCAGCCCCTGAAAAGCAGATTTTGGCTTTAAAAACTGAATATGTCACCTGCAACCAAACGAACTGTCAGAGACACAAATCTACAATAGACATAGTGTAAAATGGTCCAATTCAAGTAAGTTATTCATTTGGCATCATTCGAAGTGATAGAAATTAAGTTTTAATGTAAATTATCATACTCGGCCAAAACATGCTTTTCAGCCTCTGAAAAGCACATTTTGGCCATAAAAACTGAAAATATCCCCTGCAACCAAACGAACTGTCGGAGACACAAATCTACAATGGACATAGTGTACAATGGACCAATTCAAGTAAGTTATTCATTTGGCATCATTCGAAGTGATGAAATTAAGTTTTAATGAAAATTATCATACTCGGCCAAAAAATGCTTTTCAGCCTCTGAAAAGCACATTTTGGCCATAAAAACTGAAAATGTCCCCTGCAACCAAACGAACTGTCGGAGACACAAATCTACAATGGACATAGTGTAAAATGGTCCAATTCGAGTAAGTTATTCATTTGGCATCATTCGAAGTGATAGAAATCAAGTTTTAATGAAAATTATCATACTCGGCCAAAACATGCTTTTCAGTCCCTGAAAAGCACATTTTGGCCATAAAAACTGAATATGTCCCCTGCAACCAAACAAACTGTCAGAGACACAAATCTACAATGGACATAGTGTAAAATGGTCCAATTCAAGTAAGTTATTCATTTGGCATCATTCGAAGTGATAGAAATTAAGTTTTAATGTAAATTATCATACTCGGCCAAAACATGCTTTTCAGCCTCTGAAAAGCACATTTTGGCCATAAAAACTGAAAATGTCCCCTGCAACCAAACGAACTGTCGGAAACACAAATCTACAATGGACATAGTGTAAAATGGTCCAATTCAAGTAAGTTATTCATTTGGCATCATTCGAAGTGATAGAAATCAAGTTTTAATGAAAATTACCATACTCGGCCAAAACATGCTTTTCAGCCCCTGAAAAGCACATTTTGTCCTTAAAAACTGAATATGTCCCCTGCAACCAAACGAACTGTCAGAGATACAAATCTACAATGGACATAGTGTAAAATGGTCCAATTCAAGTAAATTATTCATTTGGCATCATTCGAAGTGATAGAAATTAAGTTTTAATGAAAATTATCATACTCGGCCAAAACATGCTTTTCAGCCTCTGAAAAGCACATTTTGGCCATAAAAACTGAAAATGTCCCCTGCAACCAAACGAACTGTCGGAGACACAAATCTACAATGGACATAGTGTAAAATGGTCCAAATTTAAGTAAGTTATTCATTTGGCATCATTCGAAGTGATAGAAATCAAGTTTTAATGAAAATTATCATACTCGGCCAAAACATGCTTTTCAGCCCCTGAAAAGCACATTTTGGCCATAAAAACTGAATATGTCCCCTGCAACCAAACGAACTGTCAGAGACACAAATCTACAATGGACATAGTGTAAAATGGTCCAATTCAAGTAAGTTATTCATTTGGCATCATTCGAATGGATAGAAATCAAGTTTTAATGAAAATTATCATACTTGGCCAAAACACGCTTTTCAGCCTCTGAAAAGCACATTTTGGCCATAAAAACTGAAAATGTCCCCTGCAACCAAACGAACTGTCGGAGACACAAATCTACAATGGACATAGTGTAAAATGGTCCAATTCAAGTAAGTTATTCATTTGGCATCATTCGAAGTGATAGAAATCAAGTTTTAATGAAAATTATCATACTCGGCCAAAACATGCTTTTCAGCCCCTGAAAAGCACATTTTGGCCATAAAAACTGAATATGTCCCCTGCAACCAAACGAACTGTCAGAGACACAAATCTACAATGGACATAGTGTAAAATGGTCCAATTCAAGTAAGTTATTCATTTGGCATCATTCAAATGGATAGAAATCAAGTTTTAATGAAAATTATCATACTCGGCCAAAACATGCTTTTCAGCCCCTGAAAAGCACATTTTGGCCATAAAAACTGAAAATGTCCCCTGCAACCAAACAAACTGTCGGAGACACAAATCTACAATGGACATAGTGTAAAATGGTCCAATTCAAGTAAGTTATTCATTTGGCATCATTCGAAGTGATAGAAATCAAGTTTTAATGAAAATTATCATATTCGGCCAAAACATGCTTTTCAGCCCCTGAAAAGCACATTTTGGCCATAAAAACTGAAAATGTCCCCTGCAACCAAACGAACTGTCGGAGACACAAATCTACAATGGACATAGTGTAAAATGGTCCAATTCAAGTAAGTAATTCATTTGGCATCATTCGAAGTGATAGAAATTAAGTTTTAATGAAAATTATCATACTCGGCCAAAACATGCTTTTCAGCCTCTGAAAAGCACATTTTGGCCATAAAAACTGAAAATGTCCCCTGCAACCAAACGAACTGTCGGAGACACAAATCTACAATGGACATAGTGTAAAATGGTCCAATTCAAGTAAGTTATTCATTTGGCATCATTCGAATGGATAGAAATCAAGTTTTAATGAAAATTATCATACTTGGCCAAAACACGCTTTTCAGCCTCTGAAAAGCACATTTTGGCCATAAAAACTGAAAATGTCCCCTGCAACCAAACAAACTGTCGGAGACACAAATCTACAATGGACATAGTGTAAAATGGTCCAATTCAAGTAAGTTATTCATTTGGCATCATTCGAAGTGATAGAAATCAAGTTTTAATGAAAATTATCATACTCGGCCAAAACATGCTTTTCAGCCCCTGAAAAGCACATTTTGGCCATAAAAACTGAATATGTCCCCTGCAACCAAACGAACTGTCAGAGACACAAATCTACAATGGACATAGTGTAAAATGGTCCAATTCAAGTAAGTTATTCATTTGGCATCATTCAAATGGATAGAAATCAAGTTTTAATGAAAATTATCATACTCGGCCAAAACATGCTTTTCAGCCCCTGAAAAGCACATTTTGGCCATAAAAACTGAAAATGTCCCCTGCAACCAAACAAACTGTCGGAGACACAAATCTACAATGGACATAGTGTAAAATGGTCCAATTCAAGTAAGTTATTCATTTGGCATCATTCGAAGTGATAGAAATCAAGTTTTAATGAAAATTATCATATTCGGCCAAAACATGCTTTTCAGCCCCTGAAAAGCACATTTTGGCCATAAAAACTGAAAATGTCCCCTGCAACCAAACGAACTGTCGGAGACACAAATCTACAATGGACATAGTGTAAAATGGTCCAATTCAAGTAAGTTATTCATTTGGCATCATTCGAAGTGATAGAAATCAAGTTTTAATGAAAATTATCATACTCGGCCAAAACATGCTTTTCAGTCCCTGAAAAGCACATTTTGGCCATAAAAACTGAATATGTCCCCTGCAACCAAACAAACTGTCAGAGACACAAATCTACAATGGACATAGTGTAAAATGGTCCAATTCAAGTAAGTTATTCATTTGGCATCATTCGAATGGATAGAAATCAAGTTTTAATTAAAATTATCATACTCGGCCAAAACATGCTTTTCAGCCCCTGAAAAGCAGATTTTGGCTTTAAAAACTGAATATGTCACCTGCAACCAAACGAACTGTCAGAGACACAAATCTACAATAGACATAGTGTAAAATGGTCCAATTCAAGTAAGTTATTCATTTGGCATCATTCGAAGTGATAGAAATTAAGTTTTAATGTAAATTATCATACTCGGCCAAAACATGCTTTTCAGCCTCTGAAAAGCACATTTTGGCCATAAAAACTGAAAATGTCCCCTGCAACCAAACGAACTGTCGGAGACACAAATCTACAATGGACATAGTGTACAATGGACCAATTCAAGTAAGTTATTCATTTGGCATCATTCGAAGTGATGAAATTAAGTTTTAATGAAAATTATCATACTCGGCCAAAACATGCTTTTCAGCCTCTGAAAAGCACATTTTGGCCATAAAAACTGAAAATGTCCCCTGCAACCAAACGAACTGTCGGAGACACAAATCTACAATGGACATAGTGTAAAATGGTCCAATTCGAGTAAGTTATTCATTTGGCATCATTCGAAGTGATAGAAATCAAGTTTTAATGAAAATTATCATACTCGGCCAAAACATGCTTTTCAGTCCCTGAAAAGCACATTTTGGCCATAAAAACTGAAAATGTCCCCTGCAACCAAACGAACTGTCAGAGACACAAATCTACAATGGACATAGTGTAAAATGGTCCAATTCAAGTAAGTTATTCATTTGGCATCATTCAAATGGATAGAAATCAAGTTTTAATGAAAATTATCATACTCGGCCAAAACATGCTTTTCAGCCCCTGAAAAGCACATTTTGGCCATAAAAACTGAAAATGTCCCCTGCAACCAAACAAACTGTCGGAGACACAAATCTACAATGGACATAGTGTAAAATGGTCCAATTCAAGTAAGTTATTCATTTGGCATCATTCGAAGTGATAGAAATCAAGTTTTAATGAAAATTATCATATTCGGCCAAAACATGCTTTTCAGCCCCTGAAAAGCACATTTTGGCCATAAAAACTGAAAATGTCCCCTGCAACCAAACGAACTGTCGGAGACACAAATCTACAATGGACATAGTGTAAAATGGTCCAATTCAAGTAAGTTATTCATTTGGCATCATTCGAAGTGATAGAAATCAAGTTTTAATGAAAATTATCATACTCGGCCAAAACATGCTTTTCAGCCCCTGAAAAGCACATTTTGGCCATAAAAACTGAATATGTCCCCTGCAACCAAACGAACTGTCAGAGACACAAATCTACAATGGACATAGTGTAAAATGGTCCAATTCAAGTAAGTTATTCATTTGGCATCATTCAAATGGATAGAAATCAAGTTTTAATGAAAATTATCATACTCGGCCAAAACATGCTTTTCAGCCCCTGAAAAGCACATTTTGGCCATAAAAACTGAAAATGTCCCCTGCAACCAAACAAACTGTCGGAGACACAAATCTACAATGGACATAGTGTAAAATGGTCCAATTCAAGTAAGTTATTCATTTGGCATCATTCGAAGTGATAGAAATCAAGTTTTAATGAAAATTATCATATTCGGCCAAAACATGCTTTTCAGCCCCTGAAAAGCACATTTTGGCCATAAAAACTGAAAATGTCCCCTGCAACCAAACGAACTGTCGGAGACACAAATCTACAATGGACATAGTGTAAAATGGTCCAATTCAAGTAAGTTATTCATTTGGCATCATTCGAATGGATAGAAATCAAGTTTTAATGAAAATTATCATACTTGGCCAAAACACGCTTTTCAGCCTCTGAAAAGCACATTTTGGCCATAAAAACTGAAAATGTCCCCTGCAACCAAACAAACTGTCGGAGACACAAATCTACAATGGACATAGTGTAAAATGGTCCAATTCAAGTAAGTTATTCATTTGGCATCATTCGAAGTGATAGAAATCAAGTTTTAATGAAAATTATCATACTCGGCCAAAACATGCTTTTCAGCCCCTGAAAAGCACATTTTGGCCATAAAAACTGAATATGTCCCCTGCAACCAAACGAACTGTCAGAGACACAAATCTACAATGGACATAGTGTAAAATGGTCCAATTCAAGTAAGTTATTCATTTGGCATCATTCAAATGGATAGAAATCAAGTTTTAATGAAAATTATCATACTCGGCCAAAACATGCTTTTCAGCCCCTGAAAAGCACATTTTGGCCATAAAAACTGAAAATGTCCCCTGCAACCAAACAAACTGTCGGAGACACAAATCTACAATGGACATAGTGTAAAATGGTCCAATTCAAGTAAGTTATTCATTTGGCATCATTCGAAGTGATAGAAATCAAGTTTTAATGAAAATTATCATATTCGGCCAAAACATGCTTTTCAGCCCCTGAAAAGCACATTTTGGCCATAAAAACTGAAAATGTCCCCTGCAACCAAACGAACTGTCGGAGACACAAATCTACAATGGACATAGTGTAAAATGGTCCAATTCAAGTAAGTTATTCATTTGGCATCATTCGAAGTGATAGAAATCAAGTTTTAATGAAAATTATCATACTCGGCCAAAACATGCTTTTCAGTCCCTGAAAAGCACATTTTGGCCATAAAAACTGAATATGTCCCCTGCAACCAAACAAACTGTCAGAGACACAAATCTACAATGGACATAGTGTAAAATGGTCCAATTCAAGTAAGTTATTCATTTGGCATCATTCGAATGGATAGAAATCAAGTTTTAATTAAAATTATCATACTCGGCCAAAACATGCTTTTCAGCCCCTGAAAAGCAGATTTTGGCTTTAAAAACTGAATATGTCACCTGCAACCAAACGAACTGTCAGAGACACAAATCTACAATAGACATAGTGTAAAATGGTCCAATTCAAGTAAGTTATTCATTTGGCATCATTCGAAGTGATAGAAATTAAGTTTTAATGTAAATTATCATACTCGGCCAAAACATGCTTTTCAGCCTCTGAAAAGCACATTTTGGCCATAAAAACTGAAAATGTCCCCTGCAACCAAACGAACTGTCGGAGACACAAATCTACAATGGACATAGTGTACAATGGACCAATTCAAGTAAGTTATTCATTTGGCATCATTCGAAGTGATGAAATTAAGTTTTAATGAAAATTATCATACTCGGCCAAAACATGCTTTTCAGCCTCTGAAAAGCACATTTTGGCCATAAAAACTGAAAATGTCCCCTGCAACCAAACGAACTGTCGGAGACACAAATCTACAATGGACATAGTGTAAAATGGTCCAATTCGAGTAAGTTATTCATTTGGCATCATTCGAAGTGATAGAAATCAAGTTTTAATGAAAATTATCATACTCGGCCAAAACATGCTTTTCAGTCCCTGAAAAGCACATTTTGGCCATAAAAACTGAATATGTCCCCTGCAACCAAACAAACTGTCAGAGACACAAATCTACAATGGACATAGTGTAAAATGGTCCAATTCAAGTAAGTTATTCATTTGGCATCATTCGAAGTGATAGAAATTAAGTTTTAATGTAAATTATCATACTCGGCCAAAACATGCTTTTCAGCCTCTGAAAAGCACATTTTGGCCATAAAAACTGAAAATGTCCCCTGCAACCAAACGAACTGTCGGAAACACAAATCTACAATGGACATAGTGTAAAATGGTCCAATTCAAGTAAGTTATTCATTTGGCATCATTCGAAGTGATAGAAATCAAGTTTTAATGAAAATTACCATACTCGGCCAAAACATGCTTTTCAGCCCCTGAAAAGCACATTTTGTCCTTAAAAACTGAATATGTCCCCTGCAACCAAACGAACTGTCAGAGATACAAATCTACAATGGACATAGTGTAAAATGGTCCAATTCAAGTAAATTATTCATTTGGCATCATTCGAAGTGATAGAAATTAAGTTTTAATGAAAATTATCATACTCGGCCAAAACATGCTTTTCAGCCTCTGAAAAGCACATTTTGGCCATAAAAACTGAAAATGTCCCCTGCAACCAAACGAACTGTCGGAGACACAAATCTACAATGGACATAGTGTAAAATGGTCCAAATTTAAGTAAGTTATTCATTTGGCATCATTCGAAGTGATAGAAATCAAGTTTTAATGAAAATTATCATACTCGGCCAAAACATGCTTTTCAGCCCCTGAAAAGCACATTTTGGCCATAAAAACTGAATATGTCCCCTGCAACCAAACGAACTGTCAGAGACACAAATCTACAATGGACATAGTGTAAAATGGTCCAATTCAAGTAAGTTATTCATTTGGCATCATTCGAATGGATAGAAATCAAGTTTTAATGAAAATTATCATACTTGGCCAAAACACGCTTTTCAGCCTCTGAAAAGCACATTTTGGCCATAAAAACTGAAAATGTCCCCTGCAACCAAACGAACTGTCGGAGACACAAATCTACAATGGACATAGTGTAAAATGGTCCAATTCAAGTAAGTTATTCATTTGGCATCATTCGAAGTGATAGAAATCAAGTTTTAATGAAAATTATCATACTCGGCCAAAACATGCTTTTCAGCCCCTGAAAAGCACATTTTGGCCATAAAAACTGAATATGTCCCCTGCAACCAAACGAACTGTCAGAGACACAAATCTACAATGGACATAGTGTAAAATGGTCCAATTCAAGTAAGTTATTCATTTGGCATCATTCAAATGGATAGAAATCAAGTTTTAATGAAAATTATCATACTCGGCCAAAACATGCTTTTCAGCCCCTGAAAAGCACATTTTGGCCATAAAAACTGAAAATGTCCCCTGCAACCAAACAAACTGTCGGAGACACAAATCTACAATGGACATAGTGTAAAATGGTCCAATTCAAGTAAGTTATTCATTTGGCATCATTCGAAGTGATAGAAATCAAGTTTTAATGAAAATTATCATATTCGGCCAAAACATGCTTTTCAGCCCCTGAAAAGCACATTTTGGCCATAAAAACTGAAAATGTCCCCTGCAACCAAACGAACTGTCGGAGACACAAATCTACAATGGACATAGTGTAAAATGGTCCAATTCAAGTAAGTAATTCATTTGGCATCATTCGAAGTGATAGAAATTAAGTTTTAATGAAAATTATCATACTCGGCCAAAACATGCTTTTCAGCCTCTGAAAAGCACATTTTGGCCATAAAAACTGAAAATGTCCCCTGCAACCAAACGAACTGTCGGAGACACAAATCTACAATGGACATAGTGTAAAATGGTCCAATTCAAGTAAGTTATTCATTTGGCATCATTCGAATGGATAGAAATCAAGTTTTAATGAAAATTATCATACTTGGCCAAAACACGCTTTTCAGCCTCTGAAAAGCACATTTTGGCCATAAAAACTGAAAATGTCCCCTGCAACCAAACAAACTGTCGGAGACACAAATCTACAATGGACATAGTGTAAAATGGTCCAATTCAAGTAAGTTATTCATTTGGCATCATTCGAAGTGATAGAAATCAAGTTTTAATGAAAATTATCATACTCGGCCAAAACATGCTTTTCAGCCCCTGAAAAGCACATTTTGGCCATAAAAACTGAATATGTCCCCTGCAACCAAACGAACTGTCAGAGACACAAATCTACAATGGACATAGTGTAAAATGGTCCAATTCAAGTAAGTTATTCATTTGGCATCATTCAAATGGATAGAAATCAAGTTTTAATGAAAATTATCATACTCGGCCAAAACATGCTTTTCAGCCCCTGAAAAGCACATTTTGGCCATAAAAACTGAAAATGTCCCCTGCAACCAAACAAACTGTCGGAGACACAAATCTACAATGGACATAGTGTAAAATGGTCCAATTCAAGTAAGTTATTCATTTGGCATCATTCGAAGTGATAGAAATCAAGTTTTAATGAAAATTATCATATTCGGCCAAAACATGCTTTTCAGCCCCTGAAAAGCACATTTTGGCCATAAAAACTGAAAATGTCCCCTGCAACCAAACGAACTGTCGGAGACACAAATCTACAATGGACATAGTGTAAAATGGTCCAATTCAAGTAAGTTATTCATTTGGCATCATTCGAAGTGATAGAAATTAAGTTTTAATGAAAATTACCATACTCGGCCAAAACATGCTTTTCAGCCCCTGAAAAGCACATTTTGGCCTTAAAAACTGAATATGTCCCCTGCAACCAAACGAACTGTCAGAGATACAAATCTACAATGGATATAGTGTAAAATGGTCCAATTCAAGTAAATTATTCATTTGGCATCATTCGAAGTGATAGAAATTAAGTTTTAATGAAAATTATCATACTCGGCCAAAACATGCTTTTCAGCCTCTGAAAAGCACATTTTGGCCATAAAAACTGAAAATGTCCCCTGCAACCAAACGAACTGTCGGAGACACAAATCTACAATGGACATAGTGTAAAATGGTCCAAATTTAAGTAAGTTATTCATTTGGCATCATTCGAAGTGATAGAAATCAAGTTTTAATGAAAATTATCATACTCGGCCAAAACATGCTTTTCAGCCCCTGAAAAGCACATTTTGGCCATAAAAACTGAATATGTCCCCTGCAACCAAACGAACTGTCAGAGACACAAATCTACAATGGACATAGTGTAAAATGGTCCAATTCAAGTAAGTTATTCATTTGGCATCATTCGAATTGATAGAAATCAAGTTTTAATGAAAATTATCATACTTGGCCAAAACACGCTTTTCAGCCTCTGAAAAGCACATTTTGGCCATAAAAACTGAAAATGTCCCCTGCAACCAAACGAACTGTCGGAGACACAAATCTACAATGGACATAGTGTAAAATGGTCCAATTCAAGTAAGTTATTCATTTGGCATCATTCGAATGGATAGAAATCAAGTTTTAATGAAAATTATCATACTTGGCCAAAACACGCTTTTCAGCCTCTGAAAAGCACATTTTGGCCATAAAAACTGAAAATGTCCCCTGCAACCAAACAAACTGTCGGAGACACAAATCTACAATGGACATAGTGTAAAATGGTCCAATTCAAGTAAGTTATTCATTTGGCATCATTCGAAGTGATAGAAATCAAGTTTTAATGAAAATTATCATACTCGGCCAAAACATGCTTTTCAGCCCCTGAAAAGCACATTTTGGCCATAAAAACTGAATATGTCCCCTGCAACCAAACGAACTGTCAGAGACACAAATCTACAATGGACATAGTGTAAAATGGTCCAATTCAAGTAAGTTATTCATTTGGCATCATTCAAATGAATAGAAATCAAGTTTTAATGAAAATTATCATACTCGGCCAAAACATGCTTTTCAGCCCCTGAAAAGCACATTTTGGCCATAAAAACTGAAAATGTCCCCTGCAACCAAACAAACTGTCGGAGACACAAATCTACAATGGACATAGTGTAAAATGGTCCAATTCAAGTAAGTTATTCATTTGGCATCATTCGAAGTGATAGAAATCAAGTTTTAATGAAAATTATCATATTCGGCCAAAACATGCTTTTCAGCCCCTGAAAAGCACATTTTGGCCATAAAAACTGAAAATGTCCCCTGCAACCAAACGAACTGTCGGAGACACAAATCTACAATGGACATAGTGTAAAATGGTCCAATTCAAGTAAGTTATTCATTTGGCATCATTCGAAGTGATAGAAATCAAGTTTTAATGAAAATTATCATACTCGGCCAAAACATGCTTTTCAGTCCCTGAAAAGCACATTTTGGCCATAAAAACTGAATATGTCCCCTGCAACCAAACAAACTGTCAGAGACACAAATCTACAATGGACATAGTGTAAAATGGTCCAATTCAAGTAAGTTATTCATTTGGCATCATTCGAATGGATAGAAATCAAGTTTTAATTAAAATTATCATACTCGGCCAAAACATGCTTTTCAGCCCCTGAAAAGCAGATTTTGGCTTTAAAAACTGAATATGTCACCTGCAACCAAACGAACTGTCAGAGACACAAATCTACAATAGACATAGTGTAAAATGGTCCAATTCAAGTAAGTTATTCATTTGGCATCATTCGAAGTGATAGAAATTAAGTTTTAATGTAAATTATCATACTCGGCCAAAACATGCTTTTCAGCCTCTGAAAAGCACATTTTGGCCATAAAAACTGAAAATGTCCCCTGCAACCAAACGAACTGTCGGAGACACAAATCTACAATGGACATAGTGTACAATGGACCAATTCAAGTAAGTTATTCATTTGGCATCATTCGAAGTGATGAAATTAAGTTTTAATGAAAATTATCATACTCGGCCAAAACATGCTTTTCAGCCTCTGAAAAGCACATTTTGGCCATAAAAACTGAAAATGTCCCCTGCAACCAAACGAACTGTCGGAGACACAAATCTACAATGGACATAGTGTAAAATGGTCCAATTCGAGTAAGTTATTCATTTGGCATCATTCGAAGTGATAGAAATCAAGTTTTAATGAAAATTATCATACTCGGCCAAAACATGCTTTTCAGTCCCTGAAAAGCACATTTTGGCCATAAAAACTGAAAATGTCCCCTGCAACCAAACGAACTGTCAGAGACACAAATCTACAATGGACATAGTGTAAAATGGTCCAATTCAAGTAAGTTATTCATTTGGCATCATTCAAATGGATAGAAATCAAGTTTTAATGAAAATTATCATACTCGGCCAAAACATGCTTTTCAGCCCCTGAAAAGCACATTTTGGCCATAAAAACTGAAAATGTCCCCTGCAACCAAACAAACTGTCGGAGACACAAATCTACAATGGACATAGTGTAAAATGGTCCAATTCAAGTAAGTTATTCATTTGGCATCATTCGAAGTGATAGAAATCAAGTTTTAATGAAAATTATCATATTCGGCCAAAACATGCTTTTCAGCCCCTGAAAAGCACATTTTGGCCATAAAAACTGAAAATGTCCCCTGCAACCAAACGAACTGTCGGAGACACAAATCTACAATGGACATAGTGTAAAATGGTCCAATTCAAGTAAGTTATTCATTTGGCATCATTCGAAGTGATAGAAATCAAGTTTTAATGAAAATTATCATACTCGGCCAAAACATGCTTTTCAGCCCCTGAAAAGCACATTTTGGCCATAAAAACTGAATATGTCCCCTGCAACCAAACGAACTGTCAGAGACACAAATCTACAATGGACATAGTGTAAAATGGTCCAATTCAAGTAAGTTATTCATTTGGCATCATTCAAATGGATAGAAATCAAGTTTTAATGAAAATTATCATACTCGGCCAAAACATGCTTTTCAGCCCCTGAAAAGCACATTTTGGCCATAAAAACTGAAAATGTCCCCTGCAACCAAACAAACTGTCGGAGACACAAATCTACAATGGACATAGTGTAAAATGGTCCAATTCAAGTAAGTTATTCATTTGGCATCATTCGAAGTGATAGAAATCAAGTTTTAATGAAAATTATCATATTCGGCCAAAACATGCTTTTCAGCCCCTGAAAAGCACATTTTGGCCATAAAAACTGAAAATGTCCCCTGCAACCAAACGAACTGTCGGAGACACAAATCTACAATGGACATAGTGTAAAATGGTCCAATTCAAGTAAGTTATTCATTTGGCATCATTCGAAGTGATAGAAATCAAGTTTTAATGAAAATTATCATACTCGGCCAAAACATGCTTTTCAGTCCCTGAAAAGCACATTTTGGCCATAAAAACTGAATATGTCCCCTGCAACCAAACAAACTGTCAGAGACACAAATCTACAATGGACATAGTGTAAAATGGTCCAATTCAAGTAAGTTATTCATTTGGCATCATTCGAATGGATAGAAATCAAGTTTTAATTAAAATTATCATACTCGGCCAAAACATGCTTTTCAGCCCCTGAAAAGCAGATTTTGGCTTTAAAAACTGAATATGTCACCTGCAACCAAACGAACTGTCAGAGACACAAATCTACAATAGACATAGTGTAAAATGGTCCAATTCAAGTAAGTTATTCATTTGGCATCATTCGAAGTGATAGAAATTAAGTTTTAATGTAAATTATCATACTCGGCCAAAACATGCTTTTCAGCCTCTGAAAAGCACATTTTGGCCATAAAAACTGAAAATGTCCCCTGCAACCAAACGAACTGTCGGAGACACAAATCTACAATGGACATAGTGTACAATGGACCAATTCAAGTAAGTTATTCATTTGGCATCATTCGAAGTGATGAAATTAAGTTTTAATGAAAATTATCATACTCGGCCAAAACATGCTTTTCAGCCTCTGAAAAGCACATTTTGGCCATAAAAACTGAAAATGTCCCCTGCAACCAAACGAACTGTCGGAGACACAAATCTACAATGGACATAGTGTAAAATGGTCCAATTCGAGTAAGTTATTCATTTGGCATCATTCGAAGTGATAGAAATCAAGTTTTAATGAAAATTATCATACTCGGCCAAAACATGCTTTTCAGTCCCTGAAAAGCACATTTTGGCCATAAAAACTGAAAATGTCCCCTGCAACCAAACGAACTGTCAGAGACACAAATCTACAATGGACATAGTGTAAAATGGTCCAATTCAAGTAAGTTATTCATTTGGCATCATTCAAATGGATAGAAATCAAGTTTTAATGAAAATTATCATACTCGGCCAAAACATGCTTTTCAGCCCCTGAAAAGCACATTTTGGCCATAAAAACTGAAAATGTCCCCTGCAACCAAACAAACTGTCGGAGACACAAATCTACAATGGACATAGTGTAAAATGGTCCAATTCAAGTAAGTTATTCATTTGGCATCATTCGAAGTGATAGAAATCAAGTTTTAATGAAAATTATCATATTCGGCCAAAACATGCTTTTCAGCCCCTGAAAAGCACATTTTGGCCATAAAAACTGAAAATGTCCCCTGCAACCAAACGAACTGTCGGAGACACAAATCTACAATGGACATAGTGTAAAATGGTCCAATTCAAGTAAGTAATTCATTTGGCATCATTCGAAGTGATAGAAATTAAGTTTTAATGAAAATTATCATACTCGGCCAAAACATGCTTTTCAGCCTCTGAAAAGCACATTTTGGCCATAAAAACTGAAAATGTCCCCTGCAACCAAACGAACTGTCGGAGACACAAATCTACAATGGACATAGTGTAAAATGGTCCAATTCAAGTAAGTTATTCATTTGGCATCATTCGAATGGATAGAAATCAAGTTTTAATGAAAATTATCATACTTGGCCAAAACACGCTTTTCAGCCTCTGAAAAGCACATTTTGGCCATAAAAACTGAAAATGTCCCCTGCAACCAAACAAACTGTCGGAGACACAAATCTACAATGGACATAGTGTAAAATGGTCCAATTCAAGTAAGTTATTCATTTGGCATCATTCGAAGTGATAGAAATCAAGTTTTAATGAAAATTATCATACTCGGCCAAAACATGCTTTTCAGCCCCTGAAAAGCACATTTTGGCCATAAAAACTGAATATGTCCCCTGCAACCAAACGAACTGTCAGAGACACAAATCTACAATGGACATAGTGTAAAATGGTCCAATTCAAGTAAGTTATTCATTTGGCATCATTCAAATGGATAGAAATCAAGTTTTAATGAAAATTATCATACTCGGCCAAAACATGCTTTTCAGCCCCTGAAAAGCACATTTTGGCCATAAAAACTGAAAATGTCCCCTGCAACCAAACAAACTGTCGGAGACACAAATCTACAATGGACATAGTGTAAAATGGTCCAATTCAAGTAAGTTATTCATTTGGCATCATTCGAAGTGATAGAAATCAAGTTTTAATGAAAATTATCATATTCGGCCAAAACATGCTTTTCAGCCCCTGAAAAGCACATTTTGGCCATAAAAACTGAAAATGTCCCCTGCAACCAAACGAACTGTCGGAGACACAAATCTACAATGGACATAGTGTAAAATGGTCCAATTCAAGTAAGTTATTCATTTGGCATCATTCGAAGTGATAGAAATCAAGTTTTAATGAAAATTATCATACTCGGCCAAAACATGCTTTTCAGTCCCTGAAAAGCACATTTTGGCCATAAAAACTGAATATGTCCCCTGCAACCAAACAAACTGTCAGAGACACAAATCTACAATGGACATAGTGTAAAATGGTCCAATTCAAGTAAGTTATTCATTTGGCATCATTCGAATGGATAG